>NC_141388.1:8057500-8657500 GCF_017979445.1 Akebia trifoliata | reverse complement strand
CATTCTGATTTACTTTCTTTCCTTACTCTCATTGCCAAATTTGGTGGAGGTCATATTGGAAAAGCTTGTAAAAATTTCTAGTGGAATGATAAGGAAGGGGGAATAAAGTATCACCTGGTGAATTGGAAATTGATTTGCACTCCGAAAAATAATGGAGGTGTGCGGATCAGAGATTTAAGGCTAACAAATAAAGCTCTTGTGGGAAAGTGGATTTGGCGCTTTGGGCAAGAAAGGAGAAGTTTGTGGAGGAGAGTTGTTCAGGCCAAATACGGGGAAAATATTGGTTGGTATAGTGGAGAGGCGAATGGGTCTTATGGGTGAAGTTTGTGGAAAGGAATTCTTAAGGTGACACCACAATTCAAAAGGGGAGTGGATTTTAGAGTGGGGATAGGAAATAAGATTCATTTTTGGGATGACAATTGGTGCGGTAATTCTGTTTTGTCATCTCAATATCCATCTCTGTTTGCCTGTTCTTGGAAAAAGAATTGCATGGTGCAAAGTTGTCTAATTCGCAATGGAAGTTCTTACTCTTGGGATTTGGGCTAAAGGAGAAATACGAATGACTGAGAAATAACCAAAAGTGGCATCTCTCCTAGATCTCCCAAATTCTTATCAGATTAGGGAGAATGATCAAGATATAAGAGAATGGTCCAACAGTACAGATAAGAGGTTCTTTGTTCGTTCTTTTTATAAATCATTGCTCCCTTCTTCTGATGAATCGTTGGCAAAGTCTATTATTTTGTTTGCCTTAGTTCCTTCTACGGTTTCTTTTTCCATGTACTTAGCTTCCTTGGTGAGAATTCTGACTTCAGATAATTTAATCTTGAGAGGTTGGTTTGTCCAAACTCTTGCTGTCTTTGCAAAAGAGCGGGGGAATCGATCAATCATATCCTAATCCATTGCTTTTATTCTTGTGATGTTTGGCTGCGTTTTCTATCCTTATTTCTTGTTGATTGGGTCTTTCCTCAAGCGTATTTTCACTTTTGGAAGGGTGGACTTCTAATATGTTCTCTGGTAGAAAAAGACATCTTTGGATTATCCTTCCTTCAGCCATTGCTTGGGGTCTTTAGAAAAAAAAAGTGTTCCAGAGTCAGGAGAGTACTTCCTATGATGTGTTTTTGGACATTGTGGACTTTTTGTTCTACTGGTTGAAAATTAATAGACTTTGATGAGGTTTTGTTCGAGGATTTTTTTTTAAATGGGATGCACTCTGCGAAGTGTAGTTTTAGGTGTTTTTTCTCTGTTTTTATTTTTTTTCCTTTGCTCTGTATTGGGGGCCACCTCGGCAGCCTTCTCTCTCTTTTTTTAATTGATAAATATTTAATTATATGAATTTATAACTTACAAAAATTCAATAAAATTCACGGAGGAATATAAAATAAATAAATAAAGCATTTTCACTTTCACAGTCCAAAGTTCAATAACTCAATCTAAATTTGTTCAAACTGATATCCATAGCTTCATACTTGATCCAGCTTTCTAAATGTTAACCCCTTGAACAAAAAAATAATGTTTTATACGTAACCACCATTCTAACTAAAAACCATAACACAACTCTAAGACCGGAAAAAGAAGGCAAGTAAGTTTGACATAGAGAGAAAAATAGAAATACAAAAGAAACAAAACACTAATGGAAGAAAAATAAGCCAGAGATTAATTGAATTGCAAATTGACTATGGTTTGTAGAGATTAGGGTCAAATAGATGATGTAATACAAATAGTTGAGAAACTCAATGTAAACTTGAAGTTATAACAGAGACAACCTCAATGTACACCACATGCCCGTAAGGCGTACACCTTAGGTGTTGTTTGTTAAACTGAAAAAAATAAGTGTTGAATAGCATTAAGCGCTGAAACTTATAAGCGCTTAATTTAAATGCTGAAAAAGTTGTTTGTTTAGATGCTAAATCATGTTTGTTACACATTGCTGAAACTGATAAATTGTCTTTGTTACCCTTACAATCATATTATACATTGTTTGCATGTTTCAAATGCTTATTTATTATCACACACAATAAAATATATTATTTCTTATAAAATTAAAATACAATTTATTTTTAAATAATAAATAATACTCAAATCTTCAATTTATAAATAATAATTTCTATTTATAAAAGCCCACAAATTTCAAATTAAAAATAATAATGTCATACAAGTCACCAAAATTGAAATCAACTTTAAAAAGAACTTAATTTTGGATGAATAATTTTCGATGGAAATGAAGGATGTGTAATTAAAAAGCACCCTATGAATTAATAAGGGCAACCCACATTATAGCCATTTTTTGTTTTGTTTTATATGGATTAAAGTTTTTGAAATGAGCAAATTTTTAGTGAGGATGGTTTATATGGTCTAGAGATCATCATCACCGAAAATCAGCTTATTTTGAAACTTCTAACTTGTTAAAAATAGTTTTCAAAAAAAAGAAAGGACAATTTACGGTTCTTGAACTTGTTTTGATAGGGTTAAAAGTTTCAAGATGTGCTGATTTTTTGTGAGGATGATCTCCTCATTGTAGAGATCATCCTCACCAAAAATCAACTCAGTCCAAAACTTTTAACTCATATAAGACAAAATAATTTAGCTATGGTGTGGGTTTATTAATTTGTGGGGTGTTTATATACTTATCCATGGGATATAAGAGGTAATATTCTTTGAAGAATAAGGGCATACTTGTCCATGCTAAAAAAAAAAGGGCATACTTTTCCGTGTTGAAAAAAGCGAAGTGCTTACCGCTTCAACACTTTTTTTCAGCATCAAAATAGTGCTGAATTTTTTTCACTTATTTTCAGCAATAAGCACGAGTAAACAAACGCGCTATTTTGACAAAAGTGCTGAATTTAATTTTTTTCAGCAATAAGCACTGAAAAATAGCGCAAACAAACACCGCCTTAGTCAAAAGGTGCAAAATATATGTGCTCCCCATTAGGCATAAGCTTTTTCAACTCATCTTTGAGTAAGTTGTAAGCCTTTGGGAGAAAAACCCTTTCCATAAAAGCCTAAAAGGGTTTTATGAGATCCTCGCACTGAAGCGAGCCTCATGAAATAAGCCTCCAATGCCTTTGAAAGTGTTGCCCCGAAGCACCTATAATGTAAAAGAGAAGAAAATAGATCTAGCAATCACATAGACAGCTTGATCATCAAATGATTGGGGAACTTTTACCATTGAAAGATACTCCAAATTGCTAAATATTGACAAGAATCTATAGCTATATAACTCGCAGCACTTTAACTAAATTACTAATGCAAAATAAGTCCTTAGAATATTAAATTTGACAAATAAACGAAGGGAAAATACCAATCTTCGTATGCTGGATTGGATGCTGATAACAAAATTTCCACATGATTTATCTTAAATTAGAGTCTAGGCACAACTATATTCTAAAGCAAGTCAAAGGAAAAACATAACGAACACTAACTATAAAATTGACACATCTCAATTAACAAAAGATTAATTGATATATAGAGTATAAGCAGAAATACATACAAGGTATAGATCAATGTAGTCAAGCTGCAAGTCCTGCAAAGTTCTATTTAATGCCTTGGGTACATCTTCGGGTGCATGATCAGTACACCTGCAAAGACATTTTCAAGTTTCATTAATATAAAACAGTAAAAATTTCAAGTAACCAAGTGTATATCATAGCAATTTCGTCTACTATGAAGTTGTGATAATAATCAAAATAATATGCAAAAACCAACCAAAGTTTGGAGGTAATCCACAGATCCTCCCGCTTCACTATACCATCTTCAAACACCTTCTTCAAAGCCAAACCAATCTACAACAACCAAAAACCAGATCACAATAAAACATTTATTTTGGATACTGTTTACCAGTCAGTGATAAAATAGACAGTACAACAAAAAGAAGGAAAACTAAACCATTTCACTAATTTTTTCCATCATGGAAAAGGGAAATTTAGTTCAACTTAAAAATTATACAAGGTTCACGCACAGTAAAAGGATGATTCATTTACTGCTAGCCTAAGGACATAATCATCCTATTATGCATGTCTCTGGATAGTTCTAATATCTTAGGGAATTAATGTAACTAACCGACTTTTCTTTGAGCAGTGCTCAAATTAATTTTAGTGTTTAACGCAATCAATAATTTTTAAATGAAATCTCCGTAGGTAACAAAAGCGCCACTAGAAACAGGAGGACCAGAAATTGGATCAAAATTCAACATCTGTAAGGCAGCCAAATTTCCTGGAGTAAGAATGTGTGACATCCAGAAATTTAAGCATTTACATCATCCAATTTGGTTAAGATCTGTACAAACATTGACCTCCATGAAAAATGTTCAATTATGATCAACCACTATAAACTTCAACACTAACACCGTTGAAAAATGTTATATAGGGCTTGTTTGGAGGGAACTTTTGACCTTATCTAAATATAATCAAATCAAAAGGGGCAAGAGAGCAGACAGGAGCCAGGAAGGGGCTTAAAAACATCACCCACCCGAACAACAATAGACTGATCACGGTTTTGATTAGTTCTTGCAACACTGATCCATTTAGACTATAAGGACATTGAAATAGATCCATCCTAGGCAATGGAATTTTTAACTAGAAAGTTGGTTCTTGAATGATATGTTTTATGTATTAATAATCAGTCAGTCATCACCCTATTGGAAAAATCAAGAACCATGTCAAATTGAGTTTAGGATTTATGATTTGTGATCCAAGTAATAGTTTTACAACTAGCTCAATGTTGCCCAAGCGTGGGTATTTTCTATCTCAACGAATGCATGACTTCATTGTTAAACCCAAGCCATAAATGATAAAGCTATTTCTTCATGTACATCAAAATGTCAGGAACAATGCAATTGAAAGGTCATTCAAATACTCAAATCTTAGCTCTTGGGGACATTTCTATGTCCACCATTTTGTACTTAAATAACTAAAACAAGGTTGGCACTTCTTCGTGTGTTCGAAACCCCACGAAACAATGAATTCCTTGGGGACACCCTCCATGGTCCGGTTGACCCTCAACTCAACCAGTAGCATGCAAGACTTTCCGAAGGGGCAGTGCATGTGACCGTGGGATTAGTCTCACCCAAAGGGTGGGGATGCTCACGATAAATTAAAAAAAAAACCAAGGTTGGTTGAACGAACCATGTCCTCCATTCAATTCTATCATTGAACTAAGTTACCTACACAAATGTGAAAAAATTCGAAAACCATAACCTACCAAGCTATTAATATAAGAGAAATTCACTGAGATTTTGATAAAGATAAAAAAGAAATATTATACCTCCTTCTCATTAGCATAAACTTGAGCACAATCTATATGTCGGTAGCCAACCTGCTTGGAGAGTGAAATATAGAAAATTAATGTTTGCCATCTAAGACCAGTTATGAATGCTAATTTACATGTGAAAGAGCTTCAAAACAAAAATTACTCAAAATACATAGCTATATAAAAGCTATAAGTTTGTATTGTAAAGATGACAGAAAAAGTCGATCTCTACCATGGTTTTAAATCTCATCCAATACATCTAGGTATGATCCACCAACAAGGAGGATAGACAAGTCAAGCGTTTCGGACAAGATTTAAAACCACAGGAAAATTTTCTCATTGTTGAATGAGAGGACTCAAATGTATCGGAAAACTCGTCCAAGACAAGTTGGTCTCGTTCATGGACGAAACAAGTTGGTCTCGTTCATGGACGAGACAAGATGAGACGTCAAAATGAGTTTTAAAACCATGATCTCTACACTGTTTAGCACAAATAACTATTACACAGAATCCAAAAGAATAGTTTCTTTGGAGAGAAAAAATGCTCTTAATTCATTTCGTTTTTGCGCAAAACAAGGTAATTCAAACAGGGCTTCATTTCATTATCGGCTTTACTGTCATTTATAAATCGGATTTCGATCTAAAACCCTAAAATGTAGAATGAAGAAACGGTGCAGCAGAAACGATCCATCCCAAATCTATAATGCTCGAAACAGAGAACTAAGATCTAACAGAACAAAATTCAAAAATTTATAAGTCGAAGTAATAAAGAAAATGAGCCTAACAAAGAGCATTTGAATCTGTTTGATTTCGAATAAAGAAGAAGAAAAAAAAAAAAACCTTGATCGCAGCAACGACAGCCTCTCCAACAAGTCCCACTTCAGACTGCCAAGTCCCTAAACCGATCGAAGGGATTTTAGCTCCTGTGTTCAGCTCGAAGTATCCGATTTCTTCCGCCATGTTCAAGTGTAGAAGAATTCGAACGCCAAAACTATGGAGATGGAGAGACAGTAGCGTCTGGAAAGGTAAGAGCGTCTCTCTCTCTCTCTCTCACACACACACACACACGAATGCGCAGTTATACAGACGTGGAACTAAGAATTTATAGATTTATGGTCGAGTTTCGATGACACGTGGCCATTAAAAGTGCCAAATCCATGGGTCGGAAGCCGACATTGTAATAAATCCAAGTATGCACTGAGGAAAATTGATGGTCTCTGCACAAACAGTGCTGTACAAAGTGTCTTAGGATGTCAGTGTAGTACTACTTTTTTTTTTTAATATAAAACTTACCATTATTATTATAAAATGGGGATTTAACTTTCCTTTTGTCGTTAGTATAAGATAAGCACATCCAATCGTACCACGTCACGGCTGACGCAAAGTGGAAAGTCAACGAGAGGGAGGAAAAGAGAGTGATTTTTTGTTAAAAAAAAAAAAAAAATTGTCTGGAATGAGCTAAATTTTGGTGAAGAAATCATCCTCGCTATTCTCACTATTGTTTTGATGGGATTAGAAATTTTAGAATGGATTAATTTTTGGTAAGAATGATCTTTACGGTGAGGAGATTGTGGATAATCATTATAATAATAATTCATGATCATGACACATGATAGTGACACAAATCCCAAGAATATTAAAAGATTCGCATGGATCTGAGTTCGAGAGATGACCTTACGAGTTCTAGAGATGTTAAAGGAACACATGGATCTGAGTCTAAGAGATATGAACGGAGTCAACATGGCAAAAATCTAGGTATTTACCTAGATTTAAGGAGGACGATACTAAAATATAGTTCTATGAATCTAAACTGAAAAAAAGAAGAAAAACATTCTAACTGATACACTGGATTTGAAGAGAGAGAATATCAAAGGAAATCATGCTCAGATCATGAAGGGATCTCTCTAAATAAAAGGGGAGCAACACACAACAGATATGTTCTGATTCTGGAAAAAGGGGAAACTTTGCTTATTTTGATATTTATTTTCTGACTAGATCATCGAAGAGATTATGGTGCAGGCACCCTCGTCACTCAAGACGAACAGAATCAAGATCAGAGAGTGCAAATCTTGAGATAGCACAAGAAATTGCATCTACAGAGATCATTGGGGTGTTTTTTTTAATAAAGATGATCTCCTCACCATAGATATCATTTCATTATGAAACTTTTAATCATATAAGATGCAACAATTTGATTATGGTGCTGGGTTGCTTTTAACACCACCCTTAACGAAACCATTTTGAATTAAAACTAAGCTCTTCCAATACATGTGCATATACATCAATCATTAAATTTAATGCCTCCAATAACAATAACACCATCTAAAACCTAAATAATGGAACACATTTTTTGAAACTTCCAATTTTATATAAAACTTTAGTTTAAAGTTTGGGAGCATATTTTTTCGAAGATTAAATGGTAGAGCCCACCATTGCACACATGATTCCAAGGGCATTATTCTCGTTAGTAGGACGCCCATTAGTGAAAATTTGAAATGTTCATCAAAATATAACAGAATATTATAAGTTTTGATGAATCTAACGACATCAACCTAACACCATTGATTGATGACAATCTGATTAGATGAAATTACAACAATGCTCATTATCCATGATAAAAATGAGAGAGTTAAATGGATTTAATGAATTCAAAGTGGGACAAATGATAGAGGAAAGAAGTGTTTAACAATCCAGTAGATTTTAAAAAACCTTCAATGAGATCTTTTAAAAACCATAGAAGTAGTAGGATTTTGTTATATATTAAAATGTAAGATCATTCACAATTAAATAAAATTTACATTTATCACCCATCCAGCCAAGATTTCAGATATCTACACTGATCTATCTACCAGTGAGATACAATAACAAGAAAAAAGTTCATGAAAGATGTGGGGAAAAGGCAGGAACAAAATCAAATTCAACCCACATAACGTGCTTCAAAATGAGCATTGAACATCCAACAATCATGATCAAAGTTGACATAAACCTAAAATAAAGTATATTTGGCTATTAGACAGTTTACTTTTGTGCATTTTTAACATAAATTTCGTGGAAATGACAACGAGGTCGTGAAAGGGCTACAAAATCATGATGAAAAAATGCACATAAATCACCAATCGGAGTTACTACAAGGCAAAACACTTGATCTAAATACAGTACATTGTGCTCAAACGAGCTAACTGACTGATACATAGTTCTAATATATAAATATAAAGAAAAAAAACAACAAATTAGATTCCTGTTCAGATTTCACCATCCCAAAATTCTTCAACAGTTCTGTAAGCACCGAACGTCTCATGGACAAAAAAAGTGGCCCTGACTAGCCTTGCCTGCATAATTAACAAAGAAGTGATGATAAGTCTAGCTTCCTTATCACAACTTAAAGAACCAACAACAGAAAAGATTACATGTAAGCACATCGCCTTAAAGAGCATCATTGATTCGGCTTCACAACCATATTTATTGTCTAAAAAAAATGTATTGCTCAACTCAAGCAGGTTCAAACCTCCATGGGTGCAAGATCAATACATGGAAGGCATATTGATGCCCTAATAGATGTACTACTAGCAAGGCAGTAAAACAGCAGTTACCTGTTCAATTCCAGACAACTTCACGAACAACTCCTCGGGAATGGACCAATCAAAGATGTCAAAGTTTTCCTTGATTCTCTTCTCGTTCGTGCTCTTAGGAAGCACGCTGTGACCCATTTGAAGTCCCCATCGGAGTGCAACCTGTGCGGGTGATTTGCCCAATTTCTCTGCGACCATATTTAGAATCGGATGCTTAAGGACGTCACTCTTGAGCCATGACGTTCCTGGGGAACCCAATGGTGAATAACCCTGTAAAAGACCATTGAAAGAAATTTTCACAAATAGGGATAAAATAATAAACTAAATTAAGAACTCAAAAAAAAATTCTTAAAAAGCTTGCATACTCACAGATAGGTGGACTCCCTTCGATTTACAGAAAGCACGTAGCTGCGTCTGGTGCCATGAAGGGTGACATTCCACCTGATTGACGGCAGGAGGCACACGTGCAACTTCTAACAAATCCCCCAACTTCTTTGATGAAAAATTGCTCACACCTATAGCATGAACCTTGCCCGAATCGTAGAGTTCCTCCATTGCTCTCCATGTACTTGGTATATCAGGTTGGGTGAAGTTTTCAGGATTAGAGCCAACAGAACCCTTTTTTATGGAAACCGGCCAATGGATCTACAAGAATTTCGGTAACCCGATTAGTTACAATGAAAGAAAATGCATGAATTTTAAAACCTGTGGTTGGAAAGTCCATGAATCAACCCAAATTAGCAAAGTTGAATCACTTTCAAAACTATTGAGTCAAAAATTAGGTGACTACACATTTCAAGTTTTTGGACAAAGGACTTGCCATAATCAACTGATTCTCACAAATCATGACATTTATTGGCAGAGGGATACATGTTAGAGATTCATAAAAATCTTCAGCAAAAGTCTGGGTTTCATGTGATGAGTGGGACCTATTGGGACCTCCCACTCTACATGGGTAAGTGGTATGAACCTAAATCCTAACTTGATAATTGATTGTAAAATAAGAACAAAATTGATCAATATTATAAGAAAGTTCATCTCATTTGAGGGAGATTGGACCTCCAAATTAACCAATTCAAGATGGTTTAGTCTCCAAATCCAATTAGGACTCAACATCTTTCTCTGGATAATTTTCATTAACTCTTAAGATGGATTTAAATACATACGAAGGAGAAAACTACCCGTAGCCCACTTTTCCCTACAATATAGGAATTAGTTTCCTATTTAGATTAAATAACTAATATTCTCTCACGCATCCTACCCACGTAGGACTCCCTCTTCCCATGCTTTAAGTAACTACTTCTAAGTAATGTTCATATCTATTAATTAACTACCCTACCACTGAACAAGTAATTATCTTATACATCTAATGCACCCAAATTACACTATTCTCATCCCTAGACATTAAGGAAAATCAGATTAAGCCTCAAAAGGCTTAGTTGAGCATGTCTTGTGCAGACACTCCAATTTGAACGGGTCCAACTCGAAAAGGACTCAAAAATACGTATTTTTATCAAAACAACTATCAACGGGCTTAAGGGCCCAAATCTTCAAAAAATGCTTATTTTATTTCAAATAATGGTCTAGGGCCTTTTGCCTGTCCCATGGGCCTTTTGCTTGGCTCATGGGCTAGGAATGGACTACCTCCCACCGTAAATCTACACCCTCACCACCTCACCTCTCAACCCAACCCAATCCTATACATACCTTAACCTAATCAAATCCAACCCAATCCCTAAGCCCATTAGACCTAAACCACCTCACCTCTCAACCCAACCCAAAACCACTACTCTATCCTAAGTCCAAGTCTCAACCCAAGCCCAATGATCACCACAATGATCCAAGATCATCACAATGGGCACATGTCACCACCACCATCCACCTCCCTAATCCATCTACCAACTCCATCACTTTTCTCTAAAAAGTTAACCTACCCACATCTCAACCCATACCCATGTCATAACCTACCCCCATCATTCTCTCCAAATCCCTCATCACAAGCCACCCCCACACCCCTTCTCCCTAATCAACTCACCTAACACTCCCAAAAAATCAATCATTCTCTTACACCACCATTATTTTAACCAAAACTCACTTCATTCTCTCCTAGCACTCAATCCAAATGGGTTGAGAGATCCAACCCATTTGGATCAAAAGAAACCCACTTCCACATATACCCTCCCCCTAATCTCAAATTTCATATGCCCACTTATAAACCCCATGCCATTCTACATCCTCCCACACTTTCACCCCATTTTACCCCTAAAAGTCCTATAAAACCCCCTACTCTCAACACAATCTTGCCCAAAGACTTGAACCGTCCTATCAAGCTTCAATTCCCCCAACTCTCTCTCTTTCTCTCTCTCTCGACTCTAAAAAATTCTCTCATCTCCCAAACTCTCTCTCAATTCCCCTAAATCCCTATCCAACTTTCTAAGGTCAAGCTTATTTACAACCTTAATCCATACGCCAAAGTCCTCCATATTTTCACTTTCAAAGCTAAAAAATACATAATCAAAGAAGACTCATCTCTTGAAGAAAAAAAAGAAGGTCAAAGAAAGTCAAGTCAAGAATAAGGTAGGGTGAGAGCTATAAAGAAAATAATAATACTAATTCTATCTTCCTTTCTCTCCCTTCCATAATTTTCCCTCTTCCACTTCTCCCCTCTCTTTTATTTTTATTGTCATTTTAGATCATCTTTAAGATGTAATGTATACCCTCCCTTACTTCTGGTAAATTAGGCTTCGGCTCAATCAAAAGGGTAGGATTGAAAACCCTTTTCAAAATATTCCTTAAAAGTCCCTACACAATTGCACAGACCACAAAAGTGCTTTGAGACTAAGGCCTTGGGCCTTTTCCTTATGGAAATGGGCTCTTGACCCAAAAGTCTACATTTTTTAAGATGTCCAAAAGTATGAACCATGATAGGGCCCCTTTCTCAATAAGGAAGTCCTCTTTGATTTAAACCAAAATCAAAGTCCCTCGCACTTGAGGGTACAATCGATTTTATCGACTTTTATCTTTATTTTTCAAAACGACCGAATCCGAGGTTACCACCTATGGTAGAGGAAGTAGGGTGGCTAACACCTTCCCTATTCCCTAATATGAACCCCCTTACCTAGATCTTAGGTGGACCAATTACCCTTTATCCATATGAGAGTCACTACAAACAAAACGATTTTTCAAAATTACTTTCTGGGTGCCCATTCACTCTTTTCTAAAAAAGAATAGTGGTGACTCCAAATCCAAGTGGTAGAGATCTTCGGACTCAAAAATCTCATGTCTACATCTTGCATTTATTATTTTGTGTTAAATCTTTGGTCCCACATGGAATAAGTGAAGGAAGTCCATGTGGTTTACTGATGATTGCTCTTCTTTCAAGTGGGTAGCTATGCTACTATGAGCTAAAGCTAACCACATACGCACGCACACCACGCCAAGCGGAGCCACATTGGATTGGATAAGGCACGAGCCAATGGGGAAATGGACCCACATGTGGGCTTTGGTTTATGACGTATAATTTTTTAGTCAAAATTTATTTATCTATTCCTTAAACTCCCTTTTATGACCTTTGTTGGTTATCCAACCGCTTCTAATATATCTGTTGGTTCTGAACCAAACATCTGATCCCTTAAGACATAGAAGAGAAGGAAATAGATCAAGTAATCACAAAGACAAATTGACCATCAAATGGCTAGGGAATTTTTACCATTGTATGGTACTCAAAATTGCTAAATATTGACAAGAATTTATAGCCATATAACTCGCAGCACTCTAACTAAATTACTAATGCAAAAAAGACCTGCGAATTTCAAATTTGACCAGTAAACAAAGGGAAAATACTGATCTTCAGATGCTGATAATACGATTTCCAGATAACTTATCTTAAATTAGAGTCAATGCACAACTATATTCTACTGTAACTCAAAGACAAAACATAATGAATAAAATTGACACATCTCAATTAACCAAAGATTAATTGATATATAGAGTATAAACAGAAATACATACAAGGTATAAATCAATGTAGTCAAGCTGCAAGTCTTTCAGGGTTCTATTTAATGCCTTAGGTACGTCTTCAGGTGCGTGATCAGTACACCTGTAGAGCCATTTTCAAGTTTCATTAATATAGAACAGTAAAAATGTTAAGAAACCAAGTATATATCATAGCAATTTCTTCTACTATGAAGTTGTGATGGTACTCAAAATAATATACAAAAACCAACCAAAGTTTGGAGGTAATCCACAAATCCTCACGCTTCACTAAACCATCTTCTAACACCTTCTTCAAGGCCAAACCAATCTACAACAACCATAAACTAGATCATAGAAAAACATTTATTTTAACAGGAAATGATAAAATAGATTATTCTAAAACAATGAAATCGAAAAGAAGAAACATGGATGTTTCATTTATTGCTAGCTTAAGGACATAATCATCCTATTCTGTATGACATCCAGATTTATAAGGCTTTACATCATCTAATTTAGTTTAGATTAACACAAACATTAATGACCTCCATGAAAAAAGTTCAATTATGATCAATCACCATAAACTTGGATACCATGTAACACCTGTGAAAAGCATTATATAGAGCATGTTTGGAGGGAACTTTCCAAAGTTTATTACTGCCCTTATATAAATATCATGCAAGAAATATAAATGTCAGGAACAATACAATTGAAAGTAGAACAAATCCTCAAATAAAGCCAATCTTCGCTATTCGGACATTTCTATGTCCACCATTTTGTATGCAAATAACAAGTTCTGGTTGAATGAATCATGTTCCTTCATTTAATTCTGTCATTGAACTAAGTCACCTATAGAAATGTAAACAGATTCGAAAGCCATAACCTACCTAGCTATTAATCAAAGAAAAACTGATTAGGATGACGATAACAATGAAAAGAACATATTATACCTCCTTTTCATTGGCATAAATTTGAGCACAATCTATATGTCGATAGCCAACCTGCATGGATAGAGAAATGTAGCAAGTTGAGTGTTTTTCATACAAGACAAGCATGTGACAGGGTGGGATGGTACGTGCAGCCCACCAAGCAAAATATATATAGGACAAGCATGAATGCTAATTTATATGTGAAACAGGTTGCAAAACAAAAATTGCCCAAAAAGACAAAGTTATATATAAGAGGTTTAAGTTTGTAAAGATTACAGGAAGATTTGATCTCTACCCTATTTAAGACAAAAAAAACTACTACTCAGAAGCCAAACATTAAAAATGTTTCTTTGGGGAAAAAAGCTCTTAATTTATTTCTCCTCTTTATATAGACCAAATTAAATATCTCATTTTACTAACATTTCAAAAAGAATAATG
Source organism: Akebia trifoliata (assembly GCF_017979445.1). Taxonomy (NCBI): domain Eukaryota; kingdom Viridiplantae; phylum Streptophyta; class Magnoliopsida; order Ranunculales; family Lardizabalaceae; genus Akebia; species Akebia trifoliata. Next base: position 8,643,348 of record NC_141388.1, on the reverse strand, counting down.
ATTGATGCATGCATTTTTTGGTACGTGGTTGATATGGAAAGGGCAAAAAACCATAGCTCTTTGGTACTATGCCCTTATCACGTCAACTGTGTACCAAAAATAGCGTGCATTCATCACGACTCTTTTAAAAACTAGAGTAAGCATAAGCATTCTCTTTGGAGTTAAGGGGGGTAAAAGAGGAAAGACAATAAAGTTTGTGAGATGGCTAAGACCAAGCCTCAAGAAGTGAAGGTCTTGAGATCAAATTCCCCCTTAGGGGCCAACCTCTGGGATTTATCCCAAAAATTAATTGGTGCGTGCGGTGAAAGAGGAGTGCACATGCCCTGAGGATTAGTCGGGTCTAAGAGGCCTAGATACCTTTAAATTAAATCTCGAGATTTCTCATTAAGATTAATCTCAACACTCCGTTATGAGGGGATAAAAAAGTGGGGTCCACCATAATGTTTTATGGGTCTTGTTATCGTGTATCATAATGGCACACGTTAAAGTGTAATAAATACACTTTGGAAATTGGACTGTATACCAAAAATACCCTTAAAATGCTTATTCCCAAGGTGTGTTTATCATAGTTTTAAAACTCGGTTTCGCGTCTCATCTCGTCCATGCTTGATATCAAGTCGTCTCGGACGAGTTTTCCGATACGTTTGAGACGTCTCGTCCAAAATTTTTAAAAATGAACGTGCAGTATTAAATCTCGTTCTAAAAATTGACGTCCATCTTGTTCATGCCTGATACCGAGACGACTCGGACGATATGTCTGTCTTGGAGAAGTTTTGAGACCATGGTATTTATTGCACTTTAAGGGCATACGTTAACAAAATCCGTGTTTTATAAGAGTGAGACTAGCATGACTTGTAAGATTTCAAATCTTACTCAGGGTCATTGGGCCCACATGGATTACCGCATTGGCAATCCAACACCATAGCGTTCTAAAACCCTAAAATAGCAGTATGAAGAAATGGTGAAGAAAAAACAATCTCTAATACTCGAAACAGAGGATTAAGATCCACCACAACAAAATCCCAAGTAGTATAAATTTAGAAATCGAACTAATAACAAAGAGGATTATAAGAGCAGTCGATTCTGTTTGATTTCAAATAACTAATAGCACTTAAAGATTCGAAGAACACTTTCCCTTACAGAGTAAGAGAGGGAACAAAAGATTATTAAACTTAAAAATAAAAATAAAAATGAAGAAAACCTTGATTGCAGCAACGACAGCATCACGAACAAGTCCAGGCGCAGACTGCCACGTCCCTAAACCAATCGAAGGGATTTTAGCTCCTGTGTTCAGATCGAAATATCTGATTTCTTCCCCCATTTTCAAACGTAGAAAGAGTTCCAATTATAAAACAAATGGAAACAGAAACAGAGAGAAATCTGTTACTTGTGGAGAAAGTGAAGAGAGTTACAAATGCGTGATCATACAGAAGAAGCAGAGAGGAATTTATAAGCCTCTCTTGTGAAAAGTCAACATTAATATGTCCCTACTTAGATTTGCTTTCTAACCATAAGTACCCGTACATTCGGGTCACCTCATGGATGACGTAATGTGAACGGGAAGTTCATGATTGTTTGCTGACATGGCATGCCATGCTGATGACGTAAGTAATAAGAAAGAAATTTCTCTCTCCTGCTGCCCATAAATTTTTAATTTTTAAGATTTCAAATCTTAAAAAATATTGTGAAATTCACATGGATTATCTCAGTGGCAAGCCAACACCACAATCTCGTAAATTTCTTGATAAACTTCGTGATAAAAAAAATAAATAAATAAACAAATAATTTTTTTCAAATTTGATCAATGATGTTGAAAATGGACGATTACCTAGTATTCAAATTTAAAATTAAAATATAACAATGAAAAATAATTTTTTTTTCTTTTAAATTCATAGAATTTCATCCTCAATAACATTTTTACATTAGATCATATTTTTTTTTTGAATGTGACAAGATGATCTTATTAGGAAATTTTGATTTTTTTTTACTTATTGCTTATATCATTAACACCACATATTGAAACGGTGTTGGTCTGTGTGCAAACAATCACTCCGAAATTCATAAAAAGAAGGAATATACTAGTGGTTAAGAATAAGAGAGGTACTACTGCCACACCAACTTTTACTAAGAATCATGCTAAAACCTCATATCGCACTTCTTGACATGAGAGTGAATAAAAATTATAGATCTTTTTCACTCGTATCTCGATGAAAGCATCTATGATTCTCATACACTTTCACGTCTAGAAGTGCGATATCAGGTTCCAGTCCGAGATCACTTTAGCATTATTCTTTCACTACCGCCACACCAACAGTGTGGCAATAGCAACTCTCTAATAATAAAAAGGGAAACTCTTTCTTCATTGACATAGTAAGATTTTGAGCCTTACTAGGGGTCATTTTTGCTTAAATGGATAACTACATTAGAAATCCAACAACACAACCCTCTAAGTTTCATTGAAAATTCACATAAGAGAATACAATTTCTTTTGAACTAGATTCAAGCTTTTGAACATGGAGAACTTCCACACTTAAAATTAAATTCAACGTTGAAAAAAAATTATTTTTTCTTTTTAATATTCATTGAATTTTGTTTTCTACAACACTAAAGCATTGGATCAAGTTTTTGATGCCAAGAGGTGAGCCTAACGACCCTTAGTAAGGGTGAAATCATTACTAACTTAGTAAGGCTAGGGGGGACTCTTACCACATTTGTAATCCAACTCAACCACCTTCGTAAATGTTTTGTACATAGAAAATTGGGTAAAAAATCATTTTCCCTGTATTTGATTGGTTTTTGGCTTGGCAAAGAGTTTTCCATTATTTCTAAAAAAATCCATCAAAGTGTGAAATATCATTTTTCCCATATTAATAGTCATGAGAAAATGAAAGCTACTCCTAAGTCAAGATTCTAATCTCTTCTCTACCACCACTACCACTATAGTCATGGTTGTCACTGTCGCCGCCGCCGCCGCCTCTCTCTTTCTCTCTTTCTCTCTTTCTTCTTCTTTTTCTTCTTCTTCTTATTATTATCCCTCCTTTCGCCTTTGTCATCATCTTCGCCGCCTCTCTCTCTCTCTCCTTCTCCTTATTCCTTTGATTTTTTTTTCCCCCTAGTTTTTTCCAAATGCAACCAAACAATAGAATTGGATTTTCAACCCTTGTCATTTTCCACCACCATTTTTCATAAATTTCAAATTCTATAGAAAGTGACTTTTCATGCTATTACAAAACATTTCTAGATTTTAAGGGAAACCCAAATTTATAATAAAAAAAAAAAAAACTAATTCAAAATAAATGCTAGTCCTACACGTGGTATGATTCAAGAGGGGTTGGAAATACAAGGAGGATTGTACTCTAGCATAATTCAACTAGAGTTACCTGTAGTGCTAACTAGTTCAACTTGGCTAAATTGAGTTGGTTAATAGTATAGTAGATGAGAGGTTTTGAGACGAGCCCAGCTATCCCTCCATTCGGATTGGGAAAGTGTCCCAAGAATCCAGGAATAGTTGATCATGTCACTTGCTTTCTTTTCTAAAGAGACAATTTATTATCTTGTGAGGCTTTTTTTTAAGTTAACGTGAAGATCCAGGAGAGGATCATCGAGAATCCCATTGAATAAGAAAGTAGGTTCGGAAGAAAATAACTTTTAAGAAGTAAAATGTAATTTCCTTTTACTTATTAAAAAGTAATGATTTTTACTTTTTAAAGGTAATTTTCTAAAATGAATCCAACTAAACTTTATAACATTCAAAAGTCAAAATATTACTTTTTTGTGTGCATCCAAACAGGTTCTAAGTTACCCCCAAACAATTAAGGAAGAAGATTGCATCAAAATACGGGTGTTGCACCAAACACTGGTGATTCTGTTTTATTGTAAGTGAATGCAACAAAAGAACCTAGTAATGAGAGAATTCATGGCTTGATGAGCACAGATAGCATCTCAGGAATCTTTTTCAGATGCGTTCATGAATCCATATCCGAGTTGATTTAGGTTGGAGTTTCTATATCTGCTATATCCATGTGAATCATGTCCCCTATCTCAATGGATACAAAAATAAAAATTCTTCCATTATTAATGACTAATAATAGTATAGGAGAATTGAACATCAGAAAACTAACCTTTTATTTCCATAAAAGAAACCTCAAAAGTATCTATTTGCCCTACACAGGCATTGTTCATACAGATAGTACCATAACACTTACCAATCAAATACATTGTTAATCAAGGAAAACAAACATACTAGATCTGTTCATCATATCTCACCATCCCAGAGTTCTTCAAGAGATCTGTACACACCGAAAGTCTCATGGACATACACATTGCCTCTAAGTAGCCTTGCCTGCACAATGAAAGACCACAACACTCTAACGTAAGATATACAGATTAGATTATTAGAATAAATACGACCATTCATTTACATAAAAAATTAACGTTAATGAAACTAAAGTTCTTGTAAGCTCATTGTAATACAAGCACATAAAAGTTTCTCAATCATAACCAAAGAGACAAACCCCGGAACATAAAAGCAACCATATTATCTTGAACCATTTAATAGACTCGATCCCAGGAGTTCAAACCATGAGGTTGCAGTTAAAGTTGTATGGTTTAACTTAACCAAGGTTCAAACACCATGGGAGTGAAAGCCCAATGGCATGGAACATGCGTCACCGATCAACACGGTGACTCACAATCGGACTCCATAACTAAAACAATTGAAGAACTTGCCTGTTCAATTTCGGAGAACTTCGCAAGCAAGTCCTCTGGAATGGACCAATCAAAGATGTCAAGGTTTTCCTTGATTCTCTTCTCGTTCGTGCTCTTAGGAAGCACACTGTGACCCATTTGAAGTCCCCATCGGAGAGCAACCTGTGCGGGTGGTTTGCCTAATTTCTCTGCAACCATATTTAGAATTGGATTCTTAAGGACGTCACTCTTGAGCCATGTTGTTCCCGGGGAACCCAATGGTGAATACCCCTGTGAAAAATCATTGGAAGAAATAATCACAAATAGGGGTAAATTATTGAACATAAGTACTCAAAATCATGTTAAAGTTAGCGTACTCACAGTTAGATGAACTCCCTTGGATTTACAGAATGCAAATAGCTTGCTCTGTTGCCATGCAGGGTGGCATTCAACCTGGTCGACAGCGGGAGGCACACGTGCAACATCCAACAAATCCCCCAACTTCTTTGAAGAAAAATTGCTCACACCTATAGCACGAACCTTGCCAGAATGGTAGAGTTCTTCCATTGCCCTCCATGTACTAGGTATATCAGGTTGGGTGAGGTTTTCAGGATTAAAGCCAATAGAACCCTTTTTCATGCTAACTGGCCAATGCATCTACAAGAATTTTAGCCACCCCAGTAGTTACAATGAAGAAAATGCTGCTTATCAGCCATGCATTTTTACATGGATAAATAACTAAATATACACACACAAAAAAAATCCATTAATGAGAAAAATCAAGGGACAATATCAATAAATAAATAGAAGAATAAAAGAAGACAATTCATAATATCACATTTCAAAGCTTAGTATCTAAATTCGATCTCATCAAAATTAAACTAAATTCTACCATATCCATAGTTTCATAGTCTCAACTTCCAAATTTTTAACCCCTCAAGAAAGCACAAATTTTTAAGTTTACCAACCATTTAAACCACAAAAGCATAACACCACTAAACACTAGAAAAAGAAGTGGAATAAACTTGACCTAAAGAGAAAACTAGATATAAGGAAGAAACAAAAAGTAATGGAAAATGATGAGCTAGAGATTAATGAAGTTGCAAATTGACTAAGGCTTGTAGAGATTAGGGCCAAAAGGAAAAAATAAATGTAATATACCTAGTAAAGAACATTTATGTAAATAAAGGTTTATAACAGAGACAACTCCGTAATTATAAGATTAGGATGTGATGGTACTAAAAAAAAAAAGAGAAGAAGAAGAAATATATCACATCCCCAAAAGGCATAAGTCTTATTCAAAAGGTGCCCAAAAAATGTGTCCTTCCAAGAAGGCAAAAGCTTTTTCAAGCCTCTTTCCATAAAGCCTTAAAGTGTTTTATCAGAATGTCATCCCAAGGCGAACCTCATGATGTAAGCCTCCAATGCCTTGAAAAACATTGCCCCAAAGGCCCAAAGTCCCCATGATTTAGAAGAGAAGAAATATATCCTGCAACCCTAAAGAACAATGTGACCATCAGATGACTAGAGAACTATTACCAGAGTTAGATACACTAAATTGCTAAATCCTGACAAGAATCTATTACTGCAAAACTCACACCACTCTAACTAAACAATAATGCTAAAGGTCCTGAAGATTTCAAATTCGGCAAATAGTGAAAAGTACAAGTACCAATCTTTAGTGCTAAAGTGGATGCTAATAACACAATTTCCAAAGAATTTATCTTAAACTAGAGACTTCTCACAACTTTACCCTAATGCAACTCTAAGAAAAAACACAATGAATAATGAAGCCCATATTTGCACTAACCTATAAAATTTTACACAAATCAATAAAGAAAATATTAATTGACATAAAGAGTATAATCAGGAACACATACAAGGTACAGATCAATATAGTCGAGCTGCAAGTCTTGCAAAGTTCTATTTAATGCCACAGGTACATCTTCAGCTGCGTAATCAGTACACCTGCAAAGCCATTTTAATTAGAATATAACAGTAAAAATGTTATGCAACTAGCCAAGTGTATGTCTTGTGAAGTTGTGATAATAGTCAAAATAATATGCAAAAACCAACCAGAGTTTGGAGGTAATCCACAATTCCTCACGCTTCACTATACCGTCTTCAAACACCTTCTTCAAAGCCAAACCAATCTGCATCAACGAAAAACTAGATCATAATATAAATTTTATTTTGATACAGTTTACCAGGCAATTATAAATAAGGGATTCTTAAATAATATTCAAAAGGAAGAAAAACTATGTCATTTCAAGAATTTTTTCTCAGTGAAAAAGGAAATTTTAGTCCAACTTATAAATTACCCACCACACATAATCAGATACATGTTATTTACTGCAAACCAAAGGACATATTATCCTCTTCTGTATGCCTCTGGATGGTTCTAAGATCTTAGGAAATGAATGTAACCAACCCACTTTTGTTTGAGTAATTTTCAAATTAACCTTTTATGTTGTTTAATGCATCATAAACAAAGGTTACACAAGAGCCTCTTCGAAACAGGAGAACCAACAATTAGAGCAATGTTCAACATCTGTAGGGCAACCAAATGTCCTTGTCATGGGAATTCATGGTAGCTGGATATTCAAGGCATGTGCATCCTCCAATTTAGTTGAGATAAGTACAAACATTGACATCCACAAAAAAGGTCAATTACAATCAACCAACATCAACATAAATATTATCTAATGCCTATGAAAAGCTTTATATAAGATATGTTTGGATGGCACTTTTGAGATTTTGCCTTTGCCCCTGTACTTAAGTATCATACAATGAAATCAAAACGGGGGCAGGGAGGGGAATGTTGGAACTCTCCTCTCATTTTTAAGAGGAAAAAAATGTTCTTGTTTAAATATTTGGCAGCATTGATCCATTTAGAGTTTTGGGACATTTAAACAGCTCCATCCTTGGTAATGGTATGTCTTGTCTAACTGGCAACCTTTTGTACCCAAATAGCGCAGGTTGGCTGAATGAATCATCTTCCCATTCAATTCTACCATTGAACTAAGTCACTTCAACAAGTTTGAACACACTATTGACCTAAGATAAACTTATTGAGATGATGATGAAGATGAAAATGTAAACAGGAAACAAACATCACGCTCTGAAAAATTACCTCCTCCTCATTGGCATAAAGTTGAGCACAATCTATGTGGCGATAGCCAGCCTGCATGGACAAAGAGATATAGTAAATTGAGTGTATATCATCTAACCATTGTCATGAATACAGTGATTTGCGGGCTAATTTATCTATGAAACAGCTTGCAAACAAAAAAACAAAAAAAATCCAATAAAATATTTGAGTCATGTCAGAGATTTAAGTTTGTGTAGTTACTCAAGATTGCACAACAAAAGTAAGATATCACGATCATTAATATGGGGGAAATTCCCAATAAGGTAGAGACAAATTGAAAATTTCCCAAGAATAATAGGCTATGCATTTTATTCCAAAAACAGTAAACTATCAGTTTTGGAATTAAAACATTTTGGTTAAAGTGGGAAAAATGTTATATTTTAAAATAATAAATATTTTCCCCACTTTAATTTCAGTAAATGGCTAAAAAAATCTGCATTATAAAACAGTTAAACTTTTCCCTTTACCATTTTCAGAATTAAAATGAAAAAAAAAAAAGCCTGCCTTTACATGGACCTAATTAAATGTCTAATATAACATAATAAAATTAATTTTTTTTTTTAAAACCCCACTAGGCTCAGTATCACACAGGAAAAAAATTTAAAAGAGAAAGAAAAAAAAAAAAAAGACACTGAATTTCACATGGAAAATAGGTGCAAATGTCATTTTTCATGTGATTGATTGATTTTTGGCATGGAAAATAATTTTTCACCCTTTCAAAAATCCAACAAAGAGTAGATTTCACTTTCCCACCTATTCTCATGGGAAAATGAAATCATTGTTAAGAAAACGAGTGCAATCGAAACAAGAAAACAAATCGAAAAACAAACACAAGCACAATCACACATAGAAACATAGAGATTTTACATGGTTTCCTCAAGATTTTACCACCACGGACCACACCGATTCCACTATGAAGAAAAAACTCGCAATTACAAATTACACCCTTTCACCAAAATGAGAAATATAAACACCCCCTAGGAAACCTAACTAGGGTTTATACATAATATTAGTGAAATTACGAAAATACCCTTGGAAAAATTTCACACAAAGAAACACAGAGATTTTACGTGGTTCCCTCAAGATTGATGTACGTCCATGGATCACACCGATTTCACTATGAAGAGAAAAACTCGCAGTTACATATTAAACCCTTTCACTAAAACAAGAAATATAAACACCCGAGGAAACCTAAGTAAGGTTTTACATAACATTAGTGAAATTACGAAAATACCCTTGAAAAAATTTCATACAAAGAAACACGGAGATTTTACGTGGTTCCCTCAAAATTGATGTACATCCACGGATTACACCGAATATGAAGAGAAAACTCGCAGTTACAGATTACACCCTTTCACCAAAACGAGAAATATAAACATCCCAGGAAATCTAACAAGGATTTTACATAATATTAGTAAAATTACAAAAATACCCTTGGAAATATTTCACACAAAGATTTTACATGGCTCCCTTAAGATTGAGGTATGTCCACGGATCACACCGATTCTACTATGAAGAGAAAACTCATAGTTACAGATTACACCCTTTCACCAAAATGAGAAATATAAACACCCAAGGAAACCTAACTAGGGTTTAACATAATATTAGTAAAATTATGAAAATACCCTTGGGAAAGTGAGAGACCAGCATGAAGGCGTGCCTTGATTTACACTACCTCCTTGTTGACCAGTACTACTAGGCTCCACAAACCACAACAATTATAACCTTTCTTCTTCTCCTACCCCCACCACAACCGTCACCATTTACCGCCACCATGACCTCTCTCTCTCTCTCTCTCTCTCTCTCTCTCTCTAACAATGGAATTAAGTTTTCCATGATTCCCATTTTCCTAAGGAATTTAGAATCTATGGATTTTGATTTTCCATGCTTCAAACACACCCTCTAATTACTTCTCTTGGGATTTTGATCTACATTCATTTCCTAACAATCCAAAACCCTAAAAGAAGTAAATGGAGCAAAAACGAAAATCCATCCCAATTTGTAAAAAGCTCGAAACAGAGGATTAAAATCCACCAGAACAAAATTCTAAATAGAAGAAATTTAGAAATCGAACTAATAAAGAAAATGACCCAATAACTAATAGCACTGAAAGATTTCAAGAACAATTTCCCATTAAGAGTAAGAAAGAGAGACAATAAAGATCAAACTTAAATGAAGAATACTTTGATCGCAGTAACGACAGCTTCTCCCACAAGTCCAGGCTCTGCCTGCCACGTCCCTAACCCGATCGAAGGGATTTTAGCTCCTGTGTTCAGCTCGAAATATCTGATTTCTTCCGCCATTTTCGAATGTAGAGTTCGAACAGCAACACAATGAAGAGAGAGAGCTCTACAGTGTACAGTCTCCAACTAACTAATGTGGGAGAATATTCGGTGATAATTACAAGAAGAACGTATCCCTAACAAACAGATCTATAGGAAATCTTTTTTCCATCTCAGCCGTACATTTGTTCGATAACCTTAATTATTTGTCGATTTTATTGAATTTGATGTTTTTAGTGCGGGTGGTCACTGTAGCACCTATCTCTTTGGTCGGCTTGATTTTTTTGGTGTAAGATAAGCACCATACATTCGATCCACGTCACGAATCACTAAAAAAATGTGACTGATTAAAGAAGTGTAATTTAAACATACCCCTCCATGTTTTGTTAAATATTTAAGATACCCCTATCTTTTCAAACTGATGACATGTCCTCTTGAAGTCGGTCTTCTCTGATAGACTAATAAAAATGACCTGAATGCCCTCATCTTCAATCTCTAGTCAAAATCTATTCTTCTTTTTTTTTTCTTCCCAAATTGGGTAGTCTTTAACTCTATTTCAATAATCTTTTTTCCTCTAATTTCAAACTTGAGATCATATCTACTTCAACAATTATTGAGTGATTATTCTCCCTCAAGAGTCAAGAATAAGAAAATATAGCATAGAAAACGACTTTGAAAAATACGTGTTGATCCTGTATTTTTTGGATTCAAATCTAATCATTGGAAGAATTTAAAAAAGAAACATTTGAAAAATGTTTGATGAACAAACATTTTTCGAAAAGTTAGTTCAAATAGTGTTTCCAAAAAAGGTCAATTTAACAGATTTTTGGATTGTTAGTTTTATCATATCGGGAAAACACATGTTGGACAAGCGTTTATCATCTTTTATAAAACCTTAAAGAATAATGATTTTCTAACAAGAAAGTCTCCAGTCGATCAATACTCGACTAACATGTGCATGGACATGGAACCATAAATCTTTTTTCTCAGGATACACAACTGTACATCTTTTATGGGGATGTGTAGTTATGTATCCCGAGGAAACAATTTTTAGTTTCGTGTATGTTCCACGTCAGCTAAGTATTGATCGAGTGAAGACTTTCTAATTAAAAATTCAGCACTCAACCTTAAAAGTATTCTTACTCTTTTTGTACGGATGTGATATAAAATTCCCAAGGGACCAAGACATGTCTCAACTCTAAGGACCCAAGATGAATCTATGCGCGAGCACGGGAGAGAACAAATATAGCGGACTCATAAACTTAAACGTGTACTATTACTTATATAAAGTCACGGGATCTTTAACGAGACTGAAAATATGATAAAACAATTACAATTACATGTCAAAGAGATAAAGCCAAATATTTACATAAAAGAAGATTTGTGATAATCTGACTCCCCCATATGGCATACTCACCTGACGTGGGGTGTGTCAGCAGGGTGGAGCTAGTAAGGAGCTTGTGGGGGCCCCCATAGAACTTTGACACAGTCCGGTATTTTCAACTAAATACATACCTCATTTGCCCCCACTGACTCATCTCCCTCCTTATTTGCCCCCAGCCCATCACCTCCCTCCAATTTTTTCCCCAGCCTTCTTACAGTTTTTGAAGATGACATTGTCTCTTGATTGGGCCTTCTCTTATGGCTTAATTGAAAAATACCTAAATAGCATTTTCTTCAACTTCCAACCAAAAATCTTTGAATTTCGCCACAAAACTATTCATGTTCAAGTTTTTCAACTGTACCATTAATTATAGTTTGCCCCCACTACAATAAAATCCTAGCTCCTCCCTTGTGTGTCAGAACCATAGACTATATGCCTCAGGATACACAGTTGCACATCCTCATAAATATTTATAGTTGTGTATCCCGATGAAAGGAAATCTATGGTTCTAGCACACCCCACGTTGAGTGAGTATTTTGAGTACATCACGTGGGGGAGTCAGATTTATCATTACTCATAAAAGAAAGGTGGAGTCAAAAAGGAAACTACTAAGGGTGTGAGAACCCTAAAAAAATGAGGGAACCCTAGAAGAAAATCAAGCAAAGACCTTACATTTAAAGTATACAATATTCTTCACTTTAATTGTTACTCTATCGGATTGTTAATTGACTTGATAAACATGGCGGAGCATTCACAAGGGACTAAGGATTTTTAGACCCGAAAAGATCCACTCAGTCTGTATGCGGCTGATGTGATAAGGGCACATAACCGTTGATCTTTTTCCTTGTATATCTTGAAGAAAAAAGATATATGATTTTGTGGCCTTGCCATGTTAGCCGCATACATAGCGGTTGAGTCTTTTTGAGGCAAAATATCACATCTCGTCACAAGGAGCTACAAAATATCACTTGAAAAGGTAAAATTATAGATAGGGATAATGACTATGAATGACTCTTTATTGAGAATATGTACCGAATAGTCCCCTGGTAAAAAATACAAACCATTTAAGTCTCGCTTAATAAAATATTAGTATATGAAGGATCTTTTGAAGATTTTTATATGAAAAATATCTTAAATACCCTTTTAACAATTTTACAAAGTATTTGATCTAAAAATATAGGGAGTCAAATAAAAAACTTGACCAATTTATTTAGCTTTTAATATTTTTGTGAAAAATAAATATTTTATTTATTAAAAATTCAATTCAATATAATTTTATTTGACTCATTTGTGTCGACTTGCTAATTTTTAGAAGAATCAATTCGATGAACATTTAAGTCGAGTTTTAAAATTATTTAAAATTATTTTTAATTATTTATATATTTTAATAAATCTAATAATAATATATATAGATCAAATCAGTTTGATGATGATCATACTCATTTCCATCGTTATCATTGGTGTAATCATCATCATCTATGCGATATAAAAATGACTAGTTTTGATAAGATAAGCACATTTTTTTTTAATTGATCTATAACTGATGACTATAGTTACATGTCATTAAATATAAAACATAACTCAAATAAACATGTCTCTTTAAACTTCAAAAATCATTGAAAGGGTAATTATGGCATTTTCGTTTCAAAAATCCTTTTTGGTACATATTTTCAAAACATAGGTCTTTGCAGTCATTGTCCCTTATTTATATAACTCTTTTAATAATTTTCCCTAACATGTGATCCACTAAAAAACCTAGTTTTCCATCACAACCGACATGTTTGTTGAAGAAACCTAAACATGTTTTGAGGTTATTAAAATCTTACTCTTTATTTTCATGGATTTTGATATTTTTAGTGGACACCATATTGTCTTTGGTCAGTTTAGGGTCCGTGTGGATACAAAAGCCATAAGTATTGTTTGAAATATTGTCTGAAGTAGCTAGATAAGTGTTGTGTGTTTGTTTGTAAGTTCTAAGAAATATTTTTGACAAAATTTTGTGTTTTGTAACTATTTTGGATTCTAGTAAAATGACTACAATATGCTTATATGTACCAATTATTGATTTTAACATAAAAAATCAACTAATTATGACCTAAAAAGTATTTCAAATAATATCATTTTAAACTTAAAAAAGGTCACCCTATCATTTTAAACTTAAAAATATAGTAATTTTTTACACATGATTCTAATAAATATTTAAAAGAGAAACAAATGTCAAATTATAATAAATGACAAATTAAGAGAAAGTAGTCAATTAAATCAATATGATCATGTACAACGAAAGGGAATTATATTGAATTTTAATACATAGTAAATCATACAAGAAAAATGAAAGGGAATTATATTGCTTGCAAAATGCAACCCTTAACATTGTTACAAGATTCATGAAACTAATAATATATCATATTAAGAATAATCTGGTCTTTATGCATCTAATTGAATCATTTTTTTATAATATTTTAATAAAATCAAAACCAAATTTTTTTTTTTTTTTGATAAATAGTATTGCATTAATGAAACAAAGCCAAGTCGGTCGAGTTGATCAACTTGATGAGACCTTACAAAAGAGAGCTACACACGCATAGAACAACAAATCCCATCCCATCTGTACAAAAAGTCCTCAAAGTACAGTCCCCTAAACTCCTTGTAAACTTTGGACCAACAGTAGATGAGACCCAAGATAGACATAATCGTATCCAAATATTCTTTCCGTTTCCCTTCAAAAATACGCCTATTCCTTTCAAGTCATATCCCCCAACAAATTGCGAAGGGCGTAATACTCCACAACGTCCTCTTTGACCCACTAAATGAGTAACCGATTGACGACCAACCAATAAAAACGTCCTTGACAGATTTCGGCAAGCATGTTGAGACCCCATACAACCTAAAAAAGTGAGCCCAAATGGCTTGAGAGAACTTGCAGTGGATTAGGAGGTGGTCCGATGATTCTCCATCTTCCATACACAACATACAACAACTCGCCCCACACCATCCACGCCGCATTAGAAAATTCCGTCGTTTGGATCCTTCCTAAAACCGTCGTCCAAGTGAAAAATGCGACTTTGCTTGGCACTTTTTGGCCCCAAATAGCAACGTAGGGGAAGTGTGGATCCCCATTGTTGCACAAGGATTGGTAGAATGAATGAACCGAGAATCTTCCATCCTTACTGGCCGTCCAAACTCTCTCATCTTCGCGACCCGTACGTCAAACGATACTCGAGGCACCAATGACTAATCTACCAACTTCTTGAAGTTCTATCTCATTAATGCCTCTCCGAAGCCCAAGATCCCAAGCCCAGTCTCCACCCATGTCACGACGGAATGATGCGACAGTCTGCCCTTTCTTCGAAGAAATGGAGTACAGGGTTGGGAATACCTCCATTAGGGGCTGGTTGCCGCACCATGTGTCTTCCCAGAATCTTACTCGATTGCCCTGACCCACTATAAATTTGATTCTCGTTTTGAATAACGGAATGGTCTTCATGATTCCTTTCCACATCCCGCACCCAAATGGTTGTCTGGTTGGTCCGCTTTCCCATCCTGTTCGACTTGATCCGTACTTACTTTCTATAACCTGTCTCCATAAGCTATTTGCATGTGTCCCAAACTTCCACAACCACTTCCCATTTAAGGCCAAGTTCATTTCCCCGAGTCTCCTAATACCGAGACCGCCATGATTCTTATCTGAGCAAACTTGTTTCCAGTTCACGAGGTGATGCTTCCTACTCCCATCTCTGTCATGCCAAAGGAAGTTACGGAATAACTTATCAAGCCTTAGTTCTACACTTCAAGGCATTGAGAGAAGAGAGAGGAAATAAATTGGTATACTAGAGAGCACGCTTTTAATCAGAGTCAGTTTAGCTCCCTTGGATAAGTAGTTGGCTTGCCACATTGTTAGTTTCCTTTCGATTCTTTCTACTATCGGGTCCCAAATTGCTATCCTCCTATAGGGGGCCCCCAGAGGCATCCCCAAGTAAGATGAGGGAAGGCTACCCAACTGCCAACCTAGAGAAGCTGCTAGAAGAGGCATGCATCTAGCCGATCCAACTGGAAATAGCTTACTTTTTCTCGTGTTTACTGGAATACCTGACATCGCTTCAAAGCAAGCTAGCATACCGCTTAACCTCCTTGTCTGATCTATGGAATCGTCAAGGAACACTAGAGTGTCATCTGCGAATTGAAGGTGCGAAACAATAACGGTGCCTGCATCTGCTAAAAACCCTGAGAAATAACCATTCGCTACCCCTCTTTCCATCATCTTCCCAAGCGCTTCTGCTACTATGATGAATAGGAAAGGGGATAGAGGGTCCCCTTATCTGAGACCTCTCGTACTTCTAAAAAATCCGTGAGGTGACCCGTTTACAAAAATCGAATAGGAAGAGGAGGTAACGCACGCCATAATCCATGTGATCCATTTCCTTCTGAACCCCATATTCCCCAGCATGTATTCCAAAAATTGCCAATTGACATGGTCGTAAGCTTTCTCGAAATCCACCTTGCACACCACACCCGCTTTGCCAGATTTCATTCTAGAATCAATGCACTCATTTGCTATTAAAACTCCATCCAAAATCTATCTCCCTTTAACAAATGCGCTCTGATTGCACCCTATTATCCCTTGAATGACACCTTTCAGTCTCCTAGCAAGGATGCTCGTGATGATTTTGTGACTAGTGTTCACCAAACTAATGGGCCTCAAGTCCTTGATGTCTTCGGTCCCCGCCACCTTTGGAACTAGAGCGATGAAGGTACAGTTGGAATCTCGATCCAATACTCCCTCTCTAAACAATTCTTCTACTAGAGCGATGAAGTTGCATTTGATTATATCCCAACAAGAAATGTAAAATTCCACAGGAAAACCATCGGGCCCAGGAGCTTTATCGTTCTTCATACTTGATATAACGTCCCAAATCTCGTATTCTTCAATAGGTCTTTCTAACCATTCGCTTTGCAACTCAGAAATTTTGTCAAACTGTAGTAAGTTAGGTTTCGGTCTGTCGCCAGCTCTATCAGTATACAGTTCCGAATAGAATTCTACGATCCTTTTTGCCACAGCTTCTTCTCCTTCCACCCACTCCCCGTTCACATACAGCCTCGTGATGTGATTGTTCCTACCTCGGGCATTGGCCATGCAATGAAAGAATTTTATATTCCCATCCCCTTCTTTAAGCCATCTAATCCTGGATTTCTGCTTCCAGCTGATCTCCTCTAGAAGTGCCATCCGTTGGTATTTCTCACGCAGATTTAGTCTCAGAGTTCTGTCATTCATCGAAATCGGGTTCATCTCTTCCTTGCGGTCCAGCTCTTCGATTCTCAAAAGGGTATCCTTTCTCTGCGCATCCACCCTTCCGAAAGATTCTATGTTCCAGTCCTTTAAGGTCTTTTTAAGGGCTTTCAACTTCTTTCTAAATATCTCCCCTGCTGTTCCTGTAAATGAAAAACTCATCCACCATTCATTTACCAGCTCCTTGAAATTATGGTGCTTCAGCCACATTACTTCGAAACGGAATGGAATGGGACCCCTATTGAGCGGCCCTGCTTCTAGTTGAATTGGGCAGTGGTCAGATACCGGGTTTGGAATAGCCGTCTGAGATAGCTGGCAGAAAATCGAAGACCAATCATTGGAAACCAAAAATCTGTCTAATCTGTTGAGAGTGGGAACTACGTGTTGATTGGACCAAGTGAAGCTTCTGCCCTGTAGTGGGATGTCCATTAAGTTATTCCGATTCACAAATTCCCCAAACCTCTTCATCTTTGTTGTTATCCTCGATCCACCTTGTTTCTCACAGGTGAGTCTAATAACGTTGAAGTCTCCTCCCAAACACCACGGGCGATTCCAATAGTTACCCACATCATCCAACTCCTCCCAGAATTGCTTTCACTCCCATTCTTTCGTAGGGCCATACACTCCCGAGAACACCCAACTGTCATCCTTCCCTATACACCGACACAAAATAGATACAGAAAAGGCTCCCACTAATGAATCCTCTACCTCAATTAATCTCTTGTCCCACATCACCCATACTCCCCCTGTTGTCCCATTTGCTATAAGGTACTTCCAACCCAAGTTCCGCCCCCCCCCCCATACGTCTCGCATCACCACCTTGTCTACTTTGTCCAATTGGTTTCTTGTAGTGTTACGATGTGTGGTTTGTGAGCTTGTATTATTGCCTTAACCGAAGCCCTTTTGATCTTACTATTGAGTCCACGCACATTCCAAGATAGGAATTTAATCTTCATTTACAACCTTTAGTTTTCTCCCACTCCTCAAGCCTAAGGACTTACCAGCCTTAATCATAGCCCCTGATTTCTGTAATTCTTGGGCTTCTTTAACCAATCTGACCTTCAATTTCTTTACTCTGTTCTCATCTGCTAACACAAGTCCTTTCCCTTTATACATACACTCTTTCTGTCTCTTCCCTTCTTTGTCTACTTCTGTCCTCAGAATTAATTCTACCTCATCCCGAATAATAGCTTGTTCCTCATCTATCGGCTCTTCCTCACTGATCACTGCATCGTAGCACTCGCCAATCCTGTTCTGCTTCTTGACTGCCAATTCTAGCAGAATATCGGTACCTTCTGTCTGTCTACTTTTGCTCAATCCAGCAGCCCAACTAATTTCACTCAAGTTACGAATAATCCACCCAGCCAAGACCTCCACTACCTGATCTTTCATTTTATATCTTTCCCAACACTTCGAGTTCTCCTCTATGTCTGTCATGGCTAAGGGGGTGACATCTGATTCAGGTTCCATTAGGGTGTCGTCTTCTTTGTCAGAACCATCGAGTTCTTCTCCAGCTATCAGCTCCCCACTGTCGAACCTGTCTCTCCGAAAGTTCGGACCTTCAACGGCCTGTAGTAACTGTAAGAATCCTCCCTGTCCTAAGGCAGACCATTCTCCCCACCTCCGAACATCTGCCACCTCTTGTTGCCGCACCTCAAGCCCGTCTATCTGAGTTCCACCTCTAAGCAACCATTTGCACACTGGCGAGCTCTCCTAACCCAACTCCAAAGACTCCTCGACAATTGGTATTGTTTCTACAATATCTTCTTGGCAGTCACCCCTGTCCATACCACCAGCCCCAACGGCTTTTGGTTTCAACATGTCCTGAATGAGGTCACCTTCCAGAAATTCAAAGCTTGAAGAACTTGTTCTTGTCGGTACACTGGCACTTCCATTCTCTAAGGGCTTTGCTATTGTGACTACAAAGCTACCTACTGTAACCGTTTCCCCGCCTAGGCCATCATTTTTTAGCAAAACAGGTTCGTTTGGGCTACATACCTTTGGGTCCGCTGAATGCCCAAGAATGGATATTTGATTTATCGCGTTATTGGGCTGTAGGCACCCTATAGTGATTGCTGGATCTAAGCTTGCTTGGTTGGACATCTGGTTCATCTCGCAAATGGGCTGGGGAGTGTCCACTGTCATTAATGGGCTGCCTATACCAGAGTGCTGCCCCATCTCATAAATAGGCTGAACATGGGCTTCATAAGACAATGGGCCGTCATGCCCATATAGTTGGTCTGCCCCACCATTTGGTTGCTTCACATCAAGATTTTTGGTTGCTTGCTTACATAACTGAAAACTATTTATTTCCTTGTCTTCAATTAATAAGGTCTATTACCATCTTCCTTCAATGAAACTAGTTTTCCATCTCAAAGTGAAAATGCACCAAAGAAGAGAAACCTAAAATGATTAAAAGGTCATTTCCATCTCAAAGTGAGCATGAAATCAAAGAGTTGCAAATCAAGAGAAAAAGCAAGGATGGATCTGAATTTGCAATTGGATTAAATCTGGTGAAGGGTGTTAATTTGTGAATTTATTATCCAACAACAATGAATTTGGATTAAACGGGGTTTTCCCCAAAAACCCTCGTTTCAGGCCATCCATTTTAAAAGAAGACTCACTTTCGATCAGATGATGTAACGAAGGGGAAATTGATCATTCTATGCAACACAAGGAGATGGGGAAGATGATACGAACTGTAAACCCTTTTCTATGTTAAGGTGCGAAAAGATGATCGTTTATACTTCGCAAGGAGATGAAGATGAGGATTGCCCAACTTGGGGAAGACAATCAACTGAGAAGTACCTATTGTGGTGCTTCTTCAAACGATTCTTAAAAAGAGTAACTTTTTGAAATAATTGACACCGCCAAATGCAGATCTAGTACTTCTGTTTCCGTGTAAAAGTCAGAAGTACTTGGAGAAATCAATCCAAACAGACCCTTACTTTTTTTTTTTTAATAAGATCCTTACATTCATCCCATGTCACGAGTCGGAAAAAGGTGATTTACATGTACCCCTCAACATTTTGGTGAATATTTGAGATACCCCTGGATTTTCAAACTGATGCATTCCCACCCTTGGAATCCATCGTAGTAGATTAATGAAAATGACCTGAATGCCCTCATCAACAACTATTAGCAAAAAGCCATGTTAGTTTCTTTGCTTAAATCACTCATCTTCAACTTCTTGGATAAACTCTTTTATCCTCATTTTTAATCTTAATATTGTCTCTACTTCAAACCTAGTAGGGAGATAATAATGAAGTTTTGGGTAGAAAAAAATTAAGGATTTTCTACAAATGGGCTAAGTGGAGATTGAAAGTGATGGATTAAAGATAAGTTAATTTAGATTGAAAAGCTTTAAGTTGACTGATTTTTTAGAGAAAAATCGAGAAGGGGTTCATTTTGGAGAAAGAGATTTAAAATATATATACCCCAACAGTTGAGGCTCTCCATCAACATGACCACTACGATTTGATAAAAAAATGCTTTTTTCCTTGAGATTAGTTTTGATTTTCAAGTGATAAATACACCTTCTGCTATGGATACACTTTCCTTGGAATCTCTAACATCTCAAACAGCCAGGGGTAGTGGGGGCACTTAGTATTAGTTTTTCTCTTTTAGGGCTAACATTTAACCTTTTTATTTCATAAAGAAACTTCAAAAAGTGTCTATCTGCCTTCAGAAGCTTTGTTATTACAGAGTCAAATACTTGTAAATCTACTATATTGTGCATAAACAAAGCTAAAACAACCGATGGATATAATCTTGAGAAAAATATGACATGTTAAATCATATCTCACCATCCCACAGTTCTTCAGCAGTTTTGTAGGGGCCAAATTTCTCATGGAAAAACGCAGTGCCTTTAACTAGCTTTACCTGCATAATTATAAGCACCACAACTTTAGTGTAAGCTACACTGCCAAGAATTAACAATAAACGTTCTTTAACACCCAGTTAACAATAGTGAAGTTGAAGCTCTTGTAAACTCGTTGCAATATGATCGAGCTCATTAACTCTAGTTTCTCTATCATGACCAAACAGCCAACACCGTAGAACACACAAGAAATCATATTATCTTAATGGTCACAATTAATCGGACTCGTTCATCAGTGTTGGAACAAACACCACAGAACGTGTGTCAACAATTAGCAAGGTGACTCGTGATTGACAAACAGATTGGACCCACAACTAACATGCGAATAGGTTTTTTAGCAATTCGACAAATATATAATATGAGCAGTGATAAAGATAATTGATGTGTGATACTAGTAAGGAAGTGAAACAGCTGAAAATACTTGCCTCTTCGATTTCGGAGAACTTCACAAATAAGTCCTCGGGGATTGACCAGTCAAAGATGTCCAAATTTTCCTTGATTCTTTGCTCATTTGTGCTCTTAGGCAGCACACTGTGACCCATTTGGATTCCCCAACGGAGAGCAACCTGTGCAGGGGTCTTGCCCAATTTCTCTGCAACCATATTTAAAACCGGATGCTTAAGGATGTCAAACTTGATGGATGATGTACCTCGGGAACCCAACGGTGAATACGCCTGATTGGAAGAATTCGTCAAAAATAGGGTTAAAATAATAAGCAAATTTAAGAATTCGAAAGTCTACTTAAATTTTGCGTACTCACAGATAAGTGAACTCCCTTGGATTTACAGAATGCACGTAGCTTGGTCTGTTGCCATGCAGGGTGGCATTCCACCTGGTCAACAGCAGGAGGCACACGTGCAACTTCCAACAAATCTCCCAACTTCTTTGAAGAAAAATTGCTTACACCTATGGCACGAACCTTGCCAGAATCGTATAGTTCCTCCATTGCTCTCCATGTACTTGGTATATCAGGATCGATGAGGTTTTCATGTTTAAAGCCAACAGAATCCTTTTTCATGCGAACTGGCCAATGGATCTATAAGAATTTCAACAACCCAAATTTAGCTATATTGACGCAACAATTTGCAAGATTGGTGCCTATAACACACAAACAGAAAATGCTACTCATAGGTCAAATGAACCTTAAAATCTGTGGTTGGAAACTCGATAGAAATGCCTCGCTCAACTTTTTGCCAAACTTAGTGACTCGCCAGAATTTGACTTACCAGTAAGGCACTCTATTAAAGGCCAGTTGACATTTAAATATAAATCAATATCAAATAATAATATGACGACTTGCCCATGAAAATCCTTCAGAGGCAATGAAGGCAATTCTGATCTATGAGTTCCCAAACTTGCAAAAGCCATAAGCCAACACTATTACAAGGTTCAATCTATCGAACATAGACCATTGCGCTATATCGCTTATAGCTACATTGTACCGCTTAAACCTTCAAGTTGATTGCCACAAAACAGACCTCCAAGCCTATATCTAATGAAGTAAATATCAAAAACACCAAAACACTATTCCATGGTATTCCAACATATATACTCTAAAGTACCAATGATGTAAAAGAATATAAAATAAATTCAGTAACCTTAAACCGCACGCCATGACCATTAGATGACTAGAGAACCCTTACCATCGTAAGATACTCCAAATTACTAAATATTGACAAGAATCTATAACTACAGAACTCACAAACTCTAAACAAAATTACTAATTTAAAGAACTCCCACCAATTTAGAATCTACAGAGAAGAACAAAGTACACATTACCCACTTTTCCATGCTGGTTTGATGCTAATAACAGAATTTGCACATTATCTTATATTGGAGTCTTGGTGTAACTTTATCTTAATGCAACTCAAAGGTAGTACATGATGAGTATTAATGCATTAATCTTCACACTAACTTTAAAAATAAATGCAGCTTAATTATTCAAAATATTGATAGAAATATGAAGAAGTATAAACAGAAATGCATACAAGGTACAGATCAAGGTAGTCGAGCTGCAAGTCTTGCAAACTCCTATCTAATGCCACAGGTACATCTTCAGGTGCATGATCCTTACACCTGCAAAGCAATTTTTAAATTCTGATTAATATAAAATGGTACAAAAGTAATGTAACTATGCTTTAAGAAAGAAAGAGACTATCTATAGGCAAGTTTGTTATCATAGTAATACTGTGAATCTGTGACAATACTAAAAATGATATGTAAACACCAACCAGAGTTTCGAGGTTATCCACAAATCCTCCCGCTGCACTACACCATCTTCAAACAACTTCTTCAAAGCCAACCCAATCTACAATAACCAAAACTACGTCATAAATACAAAGTTTATCTGAATATTGTTTACTAGGCAATTATAAATTGAGGTATTCTCAAAGAGTGGCCAAAATAAAGAAAACCTAAACCAATTCACCAACATTTTCTCTCGATGAAAGATGAAATTCTAGTTCAACTTTAAAATTATCCATGAATCCCATTATTTACTATAAGCCAACGGGCATATTTTCCTCTTCCTTTTGGTCTCAGTACGGTTCTAATATTTTTAGGGAATTAGTGTAACTAACCAACTGCCTTCTTGAAAAATATTCACTTCTATCCTTATGAAAATATTCAAGTTAACCTTTTATTGAAATCATACTTTTGTATGAATTCTACAAGTTAGCAAAAGAGCCTCTACTTTTATTAGTTTCACTCTAGGAAATAACTATCTGTTCATCTCTTTCTTTGAACTACTGTTTGCTATCACAAAGTTATATGCCATGGAAAATCAAAGGATTGCACTCCCGTCATTTCTTTCTCCAAATCTTAGTCCTCTGTACATCCTTGTATCCTTACTTCTCTTCCTTACAATAACATTTTAAATCTCTTATTTAATACCCCCGTCCATCTAAAATTTTTGAATTTGATCATTTATGGCTTTTCTCATAATTAAAATTTTGTTTTTTGTTTTCCCCTAAACCAACTTGGAATACAAAAGCATTATGTTAATCATCTATTTCCTTGTTACTGGTTTATATCTACTAGTCAATCGCTTGTTCTCCGAAAACCTATAACTCTTATCTTTTAAATCTCGACCTACTATTGTATCTGCACCCTTTTTTCCTAACATTCCTACGTATCACAGTTTTTAGCCATCAATTTTTTTTTATTTTTTTATTTTTTGTTGTACACAAAATATGCTAATTTTCATTGCATCCACTAATTATAATCTCTTGTTAAAGTCCCGCATTCAAGTGATGAAAATCAGTCCCCTAAGACTTGATTATTTCACACGCATTCATCCAGTCTGACGACAAAACCCCTGCCTACTTCTCACAACAGCCGTGTTCTCATTTTAAAAAAAAAAAATCACCTACCAAAACAAAAGCATTGATCATGATCAGATTAGTCCTACTACCCAGTTTACAAAGTTCTCACAATATTGATCTACTTCAAGTTTAGGAACCATGAAAAAAATCCCTCCTTGGCTATGGAATGTTTAACTAACACTTTTCCATGAAAAATCATGAGCTCTGTGCAACAAAAATTTGGAACGAATGATTAGTGATCCCCTGGCTATAGTTTTGGGATTAGTATAGAAATTCAGTAGACCAAGTGTGCATATGTGCTATCTGTGAGATTTTATGTTATTCTAAAATCCATTCCACATGAACATCAAACCGTTCAATGTCTATATAAATTGCTGAACACATATTATCTCAAGAAATTTATGAACATGATGATCCTACAATTAATTCGTTAGAAAGCATACCTTGTGCCATCAAGATCAACTGATTGAATAATTGAAAAACTTGCATAAACAAATCCAATACCTCCTGTATATGCGGACTTGATTGTTTCACCTTCTTGAACACTAGACTCGCCCTATATTTCTATGCTTGTGACGGCTAGGGTTTTATTATGATTGATGGAATCAATTTGTCCATAACAAGGGAACCATCTCTTCTTAAATAGATGAGAGGAGAGGGCCTAGAGTTCCTCTTTTAATAGGATTCTAATCCATCATAACTTCCTAATAAAAAGCTTACAAGGATCTTCCTAATTCCAACTCAATTAGGACTCCTTAATTATTGACCTTTTTTAATTATAAAATTCAATCTTAAAATAAACACCAAAACGTGGAGGCTGATAAGCCATCCCAAACATGCTCTAAGACTATTTCAATGAAATGCATGACTGTTATTAGACTCAAACTACAAATGATAAAGCTATTTCATCTTGTAGAACTCAATGTCAGAAAAAATACAGTTCATAGTGTGATCCAAATCCTTGACAATAGCCAACCTTAGCTAATTGTTCCATTTCTATATCCAACATCTACTTACCAAAAATTTAAATACGCAAATATATGGGACCGGCTGAATGAATTATGTTCATCCATCAATTAATTTTTGGATAGATCTCCAATATTTATATAATTGAATTAGGAGAGAAACAAATATCGATGATGATGTAGACAACAAAAAATGCATGCAAGCAAACAAGCATTCTGGGCTGAATAATCACCTCTATCTCATTGTCATAAGCTCGAGCACAATCTATATGTCTATAGCCAGTCTGCATTGACAGAGAAATAGTGGGTTGAGAGTTCATCATCCAATACTTACCATGAATACAATGAATTGAGTGCTAATTCATATATATGAACAAGCTTAAAAAACAATAGTTAGCTGGAAGTTATATCCATGGTTTTAAAACCGGTTCCTTGTCACATCTCACCCCACATCAAGATCAAGTTGCCTTGTCTGAGTCATCTCACCCAAGACGAGTCAAACCATTTATATGGATCTAAGATCATTACCAATAGATTTTTATTTAGATAACTTTTTTTCTTATTACAAGGTAGAATAGTAGATGCTCAGATACAAAATCTTATTTTTATAAAGATAACAAATATTTAAATCATTAAAATATAATTATTTATATCAAAATTCAAAAACCTGTAGAACCAGCGAAGAGTTCATTAACTCGGCCAATGTTTTCTAAATATTAGATGAGTCATCTCAGATCCTTGGACAAGTAAATGTGACGGACGATTCACACTAAGATGCCTCCACTCAAGTCATCTCAGTCTTGGACTAGTTTTAAAACCGTGGTTAAAGCAAAGGTTAAGTTTGTATTGTCTAAGATTGCATAACAGAAGCAACATATCACGATCACTAATACTAGAACTTTAGATACTCCACATAATCAAGGAAAAGATGACAGAAAAGAGCCTTAAAACTTAATTTTTCCACAAAAAAGTCATTCAAATCATGGTTTATATCTCAGCCAAGACAGAGATGACTCGTCCGACCATCTCGGTCTCGTTCAACAACGATACAGATGTACACGGTGTCTCAATATTCACATCATCTGGTGAGATAAACAAGATGTCTCGGACAATATGTTGAAAATCTTGGCCGAGTCAACTCGGATTTTGTAGATTTTAAATATTTATTATATAAATAAAACATGATTTTATGACTAAAAATTCCTAATCTATCTTATTTTATTACAAAATTATAATTATTTTAATTTAAACATATGTAAATCAATCAATATAAACCTAAACCAAGTTTAATGGATTGTCTTATACGAGACAGGTTGACTCGTCCGAAACAACTCAGTGGACGAGACGATACGGCAAACTGAGTTTTGAAACCATGATTCAAATAGGGTTTTATTATCAGCACAAAATTATGAAAATTGTTAAGACAAAAATTTCTCGCAATTTAACTTGTTTACCAAACAGGAAAAAACTAATTAAAATTACAAAAATAACCTTCTCTAAATTGTACTATTTTAGAAATTTAAAACAAAATTTCCCCATTTCGTAAAAATTTATCTCCGAAAACGGTAAACAATAAAATGAACAGATCGCTGAAACGGGAATTTCATAAATTTTTTCTACTCTTTCAGTAATTTCCCCTTAAAAACAAATATTAAGTAGCACTGCCAATAAGAAAGAGTTTAGGGAATATAAATCCATTTCAATTTTCTTAAAAAAAAAAAAAAAAAAACACGATTTGTAAAAGAATTTTTTTAGAAATCAAAATAAGAAAGAAACCTAATCAAACAGCATCCATTTCATTTTCGACAATTAATAGCACAAAAAGATTGAGAGAGAGAGAGATGAAACTTCAATGAAGAATACCTTGATCGCTGTTATGACAGCGTTACCCACAACTCCAGGATCTGCTTGCCACGTCCCTAAACCGATTGAAGGCATTTTAGCTCCTGTGTTCAACTCGAAAAATTGAAGTTCCTCCGCCATTTTCAAACAGAGAGTTCGAACCGCAAAACTATGGAGAGAGAAACAAAGAGACTTTGATGATCTTAGAACAAACATGAAATTTAATTTAATAAAGACTAGAGAGAGCGAAAGTGAGAGAGTGACAGAGATGTGCTACCTCAAGTAAAGGAAGAGAGTCGTGGAAGCTAAAGAAGCTCTCTCTCGAACAACTTAGATCTAAAAGTTCAAGTCGACCACCGCAACTAAGAACATAAAAATGGATTTCAGACTTCTTTAATAATACATTGATGCTGGACACCTAACGTCCAACGATCGTATAAGAATCAGTTTACACTAGAAAATTTCCTATCTCACACGTTAATTTCTTTGAATATGACGTCACTACTTACATCATAATCACCTTGGCATGGTTCGATTTTTTGGTTGTAAGATAATTACCGCACGTTCGGACAAAAAATAAAGAACTCTACTCTTCTCCAGATTCTCGGCCGGCACGAAAGTATTAGTAGAAATAACTGTATAGTTTTGTATGTATTGTATTAAGTTACTACCTAGTGGTCTCTATACGACACATCTATCATGAGTAAAGTGATGAAACACGTGGACAACAGAGCAAGTAAAACGCATTACTTTTGGGTCCACTAAGTTCGAATATTTTGGTCTGCCGTCTGTAAGGACCACAACAAAGCAGAACTGAGTGATCCATCTGTCTTTTGTGCACACGAGAAGCTACTATAGCATATTATACTATTCCTGACAACATGGACTATGTTCAAGTCATATTGTGACACGTGTCATTAATAAATTAATTGTGGTGACCCATTTTGGCGCAGCTCCTTGATTCTCATCTCGATCCTTCGCTCCTTGTATCTAATATGGAAAATGCTGAATCGGCATCGTTTCACACATTGTTGACGTGAATGTATGGAAGGAACTATAGATGCATTTCATCGAGATACAAATGAAAAACATCTAGTATCCTGGATGCATCAATGTGTGAAACGATGTCAATTTCAACGTTACTCCAGCACGACTCATCTAATATTGCACTCCAAAGTTTTGAGTCATAATAATATTAGAGAGCAACTACTTGCACACCACCAAGAACCAATTGCACATAATTAAAAAATGAGAGATCTATCAAGCAGACCTATATGTTCCATTGAGTGAGATTCACGTCATTGTAAATAATTAAATACATATAATACCCTCAATTGTTTTAATCACATACGCATTATATTGAGGGTATTATATGCATTTACTTAAAAAAAATGTGTGTTGCACTCTCAAGTTTGTTAATATAGAAAAACATTTTCCTTAATAAGTTAGTAAGGAAAGTTTGTTGGAATAATGAATAATAAATTAGAAGTTGGATTTGTCTTAAATTATATAATCTGGGTTCATACCAACAATCACATGAGTAGTTATAAAACATGTTTATAATAGTCATGTGAATAATTATTTGTTAAAAGTTGCAATACATTTCTAAGAGTTATGTATATCTTCAAAGAAATATGTTAAATATTAATAGTCGTAATACCCTTTCCAACAATTATGTTCCTCCATGAATAGGCATTTAACTACCATGTTTCTTCTATTTATAGTCCATCCTTCATTGCATTTTTACAGAATTTTTCTTGATCATTCTTCATACTAATTTTATAGAAAGAGTATGCAAATCATAGTTATTTTGTTGTTCTTGTGATTTGAAATGTTATTATCACAAGAAGGAGATCGTTATATTTTAGGAGACAGTCGTCAAAGATCATGAGCACCAGTGTTGGGCAAATATTATCTTAAGGACATAGAGTCGAACTCTAGTCTCGGTCTCATTCATTTTTTTTCATATACATTACTGTAAGTGTTTTTGAATTTTATTTTAATCCAGTTTTCATTTGGTATTATTTACTTCATTCTTCAATAGAGAAAGTATACTCTCATGTTAAATAAGAATAACAAAGTTTCCTCATCAATTCTTGTCATTGGGTTGTAGAAGATAAAATTCAAAAAACTTTGAAAAAAAAAATTCACCTTTGGATTTCAATTTTAAATTAAAGAGCTCGGTAGTCGTCATTTTGACCACAATGGATGAAGTTCAAAAAAGATATATATATGGGTCCCGTTCAGCAACAAACATTTTGGCAAAACATTTTTCAAAACATGGGTTAAAGGTTTTGGAATGGGCTGATTTTTGGTGAGGATGATCTCCTCACCGTAGAGATCATCCTCACAAAAAATCAGCCCATTCCAAAACTTTTAACCCCAGTTTACAAGTTGAAAAATCGTGGACCGTCCATTTTTTGTAAATCATTTTTGATGGGGTTAGAAGTTTTGGAATGGGCTGATTTTTGGTGATGATGATCTCCTCACCGTAGAGATCATCCTCACCAAAAATCAGCCCATTCCAAAACCTCTAACCCATGTTTTGAAAAATGTTTTGCCAAAATGTTTGTTGCTGAACATTTCCATATATATATATATATATATATATATATAGGGTCGCGTTCCGTAGACCCTCATTACGACCCCCTTTGCGACACACCGTTTTGTCTTATATGGGCAAAAATGTTTGGAATTGGCTGATTTTTTGTGAGGATGATCTCTATGGTGAGGAGATCATCCTGGCAAAAAATCATCCCATTCCAAAACTTCTAGACCGTCCAATTTTTGTAAATCAATTTTGATGTGGTTAGAAGTTTTGGAATGGGATGATTTTTTGCCAGGATGATCCCCTCATCACAGAGATCATCCTCACAAAAAATCAGCCCATTCCAAACATTTTTGCCCATATAAGACAAACAGTGAGTCGTAATGAGGGTTGTAATGGGGGTCGTAATAACGCCATCCATATATATATATATATATAATATATATATATATATTTCTTCTTTTGAATCGGAGTTTTCCAAGAACTCTAGAAGGTTGTCAAGTTTGATAATCCATGTAGGTCCAACAACCCTTAGTAAGATTTGAAATCTTACAACAAACTTGGTAAAAAGTTTGTTAAACACAAGATCGAATGTGCTACTCCATTGTTATTGTGTGGGTGTTTCTCAATTCCTCCTCTAGTCCTTGAATAAATTTGATCTCAAATGAGTGCTCCAACCACCTTGTCCAGAGAACTCTTTGACACCCAAGTAAGTGAATAAATTGATAGAATAACGGACAGAGTGTTCAAAATCACGTACATTTTCCCTCGTTAGAGGTCTTATTATAAACTTTAGCTCTTCAACCCCAGCAAATCTGAAATTCCTCAATAAATTAGCAAAGAATCAGTCAATGATCTTCTTTCATAATTGAGGGGATTCTCCATTATCTTGACATGTAATTATTCATTGACCACAACCTTTTCAATTTGGAAAGCAAGCTTCCCGTGCATTTTTTTCACTATTTAGAGTATCTAGTACAATGGGTTGATGGGAATCTCTCTTTATGTCGACAATATCCACTAAGTTTCCCCAATCCTGGGACATTATTCGTTGAAAATTTAGTTCTCATCATTATAGTTATAATGGCTCAAGACCATGGTTTTAACAATAAGACCAAGATGATTCGCTCGAGTCTCAACCTCGTGCATGAAATGATGAGATCAAATATCCGAGTTACCTCTCTTCCTCATTTTCCTCCCCTTCTTCTTCCTCCTTAGTTCTTCCTACTTATTCTTCTTCTTCTATTATTTTTTTGATTCACACCTTCATCTTTCTTGAGATAACTAATTTCAGCATCATCCATGAACAAGATGAGATTGAAAATCATGCTCTAGTCATTAATCTAAGGCGACTCTCCACAAAATCATCCTAGTGTGAGTTAGAGGCATGTCTAAATGACCCATTTCATAACTCCATAAAAATAGGAGTCAAAGCAATTGGAGTTCTAATTCACATGATTTGACCAATCCAAACACCCACAAAAGATGGCAATTTTCACCATAGTTTTAAAACTCGTTTTGACATCTCGTATCGTCCATGAAAGAGACCAAATCGTCTCAAATGAATTTTCCTATACGTTTGAGATGTCTCGTTCAAATTTAGAAAAATGAATGTGGGTTTTAAATCTTGTCTGATACATTGACTTGTCCATCCATCTCGTTGCTGGGCAATACCGAGATGACTCAGACGAGTTTTGAAACCATGATTCTCACCTAACTCCATTAGATCCAAACACACCCATTTGATTTGGAATCTGAAATAATGTTCAATGAATGTTGTAGTGATGACAAACTATGTATAATATTTAAAAGGGTATTATCGTCCGATAAAAGAACGTGATTATTTGGATTTTCATTTTCAATGCTTCTCCATTCGTTTATCTGTAATTGTGTCACATGATCCCTTTGCCTCAGAGACTAATTTAGTTAGTAGATAAACTGAATCAAGGGTAGTTTATACTTAACAGAGTCATTAGTGGGTAGTTCCTGTTTAACAGAGTCATAGTGGGTCTTTTATTATTACTTAGTGGTAAAGAAGTGTTGGTAGTTATTTGCTTATTCTCAGGAGCAGTCTTAAAGGTAGTTATTCTTTAGTCTTTTTATAAGTTGTAATATGATTCATTGGAAGAGGAAGAAGAAGAAGAAAATATTTTCTAGTTTACTATTAAAGTTAGATTTCTGACTCTTTTAATTAGTTAGCCTAACATTTTTTGTACCAGAGTTCCTTCACCTATGGTAGCACCACCATCACATCGTTTTGATAGGAATATTTCCAAGGAAATAAAAGATATTCGGGTTGAACTATCAACCACTAACAAAAGTGTGATCGATTTGTCTTCTGGAGTTGCTGAAATCAGAGAAGCCATGATGAACATGCAAGCATCCTTCAACAACATTCGTCTACCACCGCCCACTTGCTTTGAAGAGCCACGACAATCCCCACTCGCTCCTTTTCATGGTTACCAAGGGAGGCCAATTAAATTAGATTGCCCTACCTTTTGATGGGGGTGATCCGAGCACAACAATTTCCACAACTCCACAACATTCCAGATGACCATATGGTGGACATAGCAGTAACCCATCTTCAAGATGAGGCCATACCATAGTTCCAATGGTTGGCTAGGACTGTGAGGCATCCAACATGGGTTGCTTTCACTCAAGCTTTATGCAGTCGTTTTGGCACCCTAGAGGATGAAGACCCGCAAGGTTCATTAGCTAAGCTTCGCCAAACTTCCACTGTATGTGATTATCAATCTAAGTTTGAGAGACTAACAAACCAAAGTTTGCTTTTGCCAGAGGCATTTCTTATACGATGATTCATATCCGGCCTCAATGAAGATATCCGATGTAGCTTTAAATTGATCAACCCTGTAACCTTAACTAGGCCTATGCGGTTGCCAAACAACAAGAAGAAGCCATTAATGCATTGTTTCAACTGTTTCAAAATGACAACCAGTTCGTGTTGCACAATCCTCGACATCAACATTACCAAATCCACCAGCTAAGTGGATGGGACAAGCTCCAATAGTTGCAGCTGCTTTACCACCTACAACTACTTTACCCCGATCTGTATGTTGATTGAGTTTCACCAAACAACAAGATTGTCATCCCAAAGGACTTTGTTTCAATTGCGATGAGCAATTTCGCCCTGGTTATCGTTGTAAGCACCCTCAATTATTATTGATTAACATGGAAAAAAGCTAAGATTATACACTTGCAGTGGAGCAAGTGATAAACAACACCACCACTATGGAAATATCTCTCAACGCCATAGCAGGTCCTCAACGGTTAGGAACCATGCCTCTTTTGGAAAATCTAAAAAAGAATCCAATAATCGTATTGGTTGATTCTGAATCGACACACAATTTCCTCCATCCCAAACCTGCTTGACAATACAGATTACTCATTCAATCCAAACCCATTAGTGTTGCTGTAGCTAATGGTAGCAAGGTACGAAGTCCCAGGCTTTGCAAACAGGTGGCCTTTTCTCTATAAGGACATTTATTTAAATCTAATTTTTTCTTACTGCTCGTATGTGATTATGATATTGTTCTTGGGGCAGAATGGCTTCAATCACTTGGTGTCATTAATTCGGATTTCAACAAACTTACAATGAAGTTCATACATGGCCAACACCGAATCCAATTAACATGTGTTTCCTCATCTTTTGATACTATGAATGACATTGGAGAGTTCCATCATCTTTTATTGCAATGGAAGCATGGACTACACCTCTGTCTCATGCATTCTCAATCCATTACAGAACCTGATTTGGGTTTTTTTTATTGGCTTCTTGTTGGAGCAATTTTCTGATGTGTTCGCAGAACCTAGTGGGTTGCCTCCAAATCGTATTCAAGATCATCAAATTCCTTTGCTACCTGGGAGCACACCTAGTAACTTACAACCCTACAAGTAGCCTCATTTTCAAAAATGAAATTGAAAAATTGGTGCGGGAAATGCACAATGCCGACATCATTTGACCTAACATAAGTCCATATTCTTCACCGATTCTTTTGGTTAAAAAGAAATATGGTACTTGGCGTATGTGTGTCGACTATCGTGCTCTCAACAACATTACGGTGAAAGATATGTATCCCATTCCAGTGATTGATAAGCTATTAGATGAGTTACATGGAGCTTTTATTTTTTCAAAACTAGACCTCCGTTCAGGGTATCACCAAATTAGTCATTGAAGCAGATGTTTCGAAGACTGTGTTTCGTACACACGAAGGGCATTACGAGTTTCTCGTCATGCCATTTGGCCACTTTCCAAGGACTTATGAATGAGGTATTTCAACCCTTTCTCCAGCTATTTGTGTTGGTGTTCTTTGACAATATTCTTGTTTATAGCCTTGATTTGCAAACACATCTTATTCATCTCACTCAAGTGTTCCAAACACTCCACAAGCACCAATTATATGTCAAGCGAACCAAATGCTAATTTGCTCAAAATTATGTTGAATATCTTAGACACATTATCACAATAAAAGAGGTTCAAGTTGATCCATCCAAAGTTGCAATCGTGAAGTAATGGCCGAAGCCTTCTTCGATCAAATCCTTACGAGGATTTTTAGGTCACACCGATTATTATCGAAATTTTGTGAAAGATTATGGAAAGATTGCCCACTTATTCAAATGCTTCGAAAAGATTCTTTTCATTGGTCTCTTCAAGTTGAAACATCATTCGAAGCACTCAAAGATGCTCTATCCACTACACCGACATTGGCTTTGCTGGATTTCTCTCGTGAGTTTGTTCTTGAATGTGATGCTTTCAGCTCGGGCATTGGTGCAATATAATCATAAGGAGGGCAGTCTATTGCTTATCTTAGCAAATCTTTGGCAGATCGACATCTTTGTTTGTCAGTGTATGACAAAGAAATGATGGCCATTGTCATAGCTATATCAAAATGGCGTCCATACTTGCTTAGTCGACATTTTAAGGTACTTACTGATCATCGAGCTCTCAAATATTTCATGGAACAAAGGTTAACATTCAATGGAACAACAAAAATGACTTACAGGACTTCTTGGGTATGACTATAAAATAGTATACTGTAAGGGAAAGGAGAATGTTACTGGTAAGCATTGACTCCCTTACTGGAGGAAGCCATTGTTTATACTATTTCAGCCCCTATATTTTCTTGAATGGATGAAATCATCAAAGAAACACATCAAGATGTTTCTCTTAATAAGACCATCTAAGAGTTGAAAATTGATCCAAATTTTGTTCCACACTATTCGGTCAACAATAACATTCTTCCTTACAAAGGTCGATTAATTTTGCCTTCATCTTCATCCTGGTGCAATAAGATATTACATGAATTTCATGCCTATTCAATTGGAGGACAATCTAGATTTTTAGCCACATACAAAATGGTCCCTACCAATTTCTATTGGAAGGGTATTAAGAAGGCCACAAAATGATCTGTGGCTGAATGTGATGTTTGTCAATGTGTTAATTACGAAACCATGGCTCCCCTAGCTCCATTGCAACCTTTACTTGTTCCTGACAAAGTATGGACTGATGTGTCCATGGACTTCATTAATGGGCTCCGTCCTTCGGATCGTAATACTTCCATCATGGTCGTTGTTGACCGGTTCAACAAGTAGGCTCATTTCACCTCCTTGAGTCATCCTTACACAACCTCAACAGTTGTTGAAGTCTACATCCACAATATCGCCAAATTGCATGGCATACCCCGGTCAATTGTCAGTGATAGAGATTTGGTATTCCTCAATCAATTTTGGGAAGCTTACTTTAAAATGCAAGCAACTAAATTTTGTTGAAACAAAACTCATCACCCACAATTGGATGGACAAATAGAGGTAGTTAATCGGTCCATTAAGCAATATCTTTGGTGTTTTGTTGGTCATCATCCCTAACAAAACAATGGACCAAGTGGCTTTCGTTGACAGAATTTTGGTGTAACACTTCTTATCATAGCTCCATCAAAATGTCTCATTTTCAAGTCGTTTACGAGCGTCTTGTCACATCCCGACCCACATAGTACCGATATTGTTCCTGAGTTAACCGCCCATGAGCCCAAAGTGTTATTCTTGGGGTTTTACCCCCCAAAGGCCTCGATGGTATGTAGGGTCGATTTGCCCCTTATAAATACTTCAAGCACCGCACTCCTGGACGATGTAGGACTAAACCTCTCACCCTGTATCACGCTACCTCCAGGAGCGGGTTACTACATTTACCTCCTTGCAAGGCACACGCCCATGGGTGCACGAGACGATCCCCCCATCACACATGCATCAGGCTCTAATACCATTTTTCATGCCCCAACCCACTTAGTACCGATATTGTCCCTGAGTTAACTGCTCGTGAGCCCAAAGTTTTGTTCTTGGGCTTTTACCCCCAAAAGGCCTCGGTACTATGTAGAGTCGGTTTGCTCGTTATGAATACTTCAAGCACTGTACTCTTAGGCGATGTGGGACTAAACCTTTCTCCCCGTGTCATGCTACCTCCTGGAGCAGGTTACTACACATCTTCCACCACGTATCGACACATACATTGCAGGTTCCACAAATGTCCATATAGTTGATACATCATTACAAGAGCTTGATCAATTGCTTAAGTTCTTAAAAGATAGCCTCCATGCTACTCAACGTTGCATTAAAATGCAAGTTGATCGTCATCGTACCGAACGCATATTCACTATTGGGGATTGAGTTTTCCTTAAAATACAACCCTATTGTCAACATTCAGTAGGACGTCGGGGGTCCCATAAGTTGAGGCCACGGTTTTATAGCCCCTATCAAATCCTCGAATGAATTGAAAAGTAGCATATAAGCTTTGCATTGCCGGTGGGGTCACAAATTCATCCCATTTTTCATTTGTCTCTATTAAAGAAACGAATTGGCGATTCAATTCCTACAAGCACAATTATACCACCAATTACTAATTTCGATGCAATAGCTTGGCATCCAAAAAAAATTTTAGACCGTTGGATTTTCAAACATCGCAATTAAGTTGTTACTAAACTAATTATCCAATGGTAGGGTCGTCCATAAGAAGATGTAACATGGGAGCTATCAGAAGATTTTCTAGTTCGTTTTCGTGAATTTATGACTTGAGGACAAGTCATCTCTCAATGGGAGTGTATTGTTCCATGATCCCTTTGCCACGTAGACTAATTTAATTAATAAATAAATTGAATCAAGGGTAATTTTTACTTAACAAGTCATAATGGTTTATTTCTGTTTAACAGTCATAATGGATTTTTATTATTATTTAATGATAGAGAAGTGTTGGTAATTATTTATTTATTCTCACGAGCACTCTTAAAGATAATTCTTCTTTAATCTTTTTATAAGCTGTAATGATTTAGTGAGAAAGAAAGAAGAAAATATTATTTAATTTATTGTTAAAATTAGATTTTTGAGTCTTTTAATTAATTAGCCAAACAAATTGTTCACTCAATTAGGGGAATTTGTTCGCCCAATGCACCCGTGATTGATTAAAGAAGTGTGAAACGGACCAAAAGGTCGCATTCCTCATTATCTCAAACCACCTATTACGGACTTAAACAGATAAAGAAAAAAAAAAAGTTATAAAAAGAAGTTTACGTACGACCGATTCAGAAACAAAAGAATCGTATACATCCACCAAAATGATTCCAATCTTTGCTTTTCTTTGAATAATAATAACAATAATTATTAATAAAAATAATAAATAATACCCACGCCTCTGCGAATGCCTAAAAAAGACAGATTGTGGGGTCTTATAAACCCAACGATTGAGTAGATTTGATTTTTTTATCTTTAATAAAAAAAAACTGAAGAGAAGAGAAACAGAATTTGAAAAAAAAAAAAAAATTCAGTCAGCGTTGAAGTATCACTGAACGGTTAAAATTCAAACCCTAGAACTTGCATTCGAAAAAAAATCTCAATCCCTGAAGAATCGAATTCCAACCTTTGAAGAAATGAATGAAATTGAAATCTAGGGTTTGGGCCCTATTTTTGTTTCGAAAAGGGCCATTGGTAGAGAGAGAAAGAGAAAGAGAGAGACAGAGAGAGAGAGATGAAGAAGGTGGTTGGGGGACCTGGGACGGTGAGTGGGTTGCTTCTGAGGAGTGGGCAGTGTATGTTTGCTGCTGCTTCTATTGGGGTTATGGTCTCTGCTTCTGGCTTCTCAATCTACACTGCTTTCTGGTATATTTCCATTTTTTATTTTATTTGTAACTTTTTAAGATTTATATTCTCTACTAAATTCAAGAACTATTTATTTTTGCCCAGAAGTAGAAACCCAAACATGTTCTTAGCTATAATAGAACCATTGTACTCTAATACTATATATGGCTGGTATTTAAGTTTACTATTTATATAATGGTTATGGTTTCCTTTTCTTCTCTTTACTTTATTTTTTCTATTTTTCTTTTAATTGATCTTTTATGTATAAGTTGTTTGTTACATGTTTATACCTCTATTGTATTTGTTGGACTTTAATGATGATGACGTGTTTAGAACATTTTTCTCACAAATTGTAGTTTCTCTAATTTTGCCCAAAAATGATTCATATTGCTCAAAATCTTTAGTTCGTGGACACTCTTGGCCTGAATAAATTTCTTTGTTTTTTTCTGGGAAATCTTTAGTTCTTATATACTTTTTTTTTGTCGATTTAGTTCTTATATACTTTGCGTGTACCAATATGAGTAGCATTTAATGAAGCTTGACATCTCTTATTGACAAATCTTTAGTATTAGCCTGGTTGTCCTTGGGCAATATTCGGTGTTTTGTTTTCATTATTTATCTGTATCAACATTTCAAAATTTGAACCCCAAGGGGTTGGCTCAATGGCGATTTCAGATTGATGAGCAGTTAATGCCCATAGATTGTGAGTTCGATACCAAGTATGAGCATTAATTCCTCAGTGGCCACCCGCGAGGACGCATCCTCACTTACCTGGTGCGTGTGATGTGCGGGTGTCGCACATGCCCCAAAACTAGTCCTTGGACAAGACCCGGTCCGCCGTCCACAGGGATACCTGGTTATCACCAAAAAAAACATTTCGAAATTTGAAAGCCATATGAAATTTCTACATGGAACCAAATATCTTAGTGTCTCATTTATGGTGTCAATGCATATGTCATTGTTTGGCACATACATGTTTTTAAGATAAACTCAACACTATAATCTTCAATCAAATTATAAAAAAATGAATGAAGAAAGGAAGTCTGGTTATCATAAATGGATATACATATGAGTGTCGATCCAAATAGATTGAATGGCTGACAATTTTCCTAATCTATAGGTTGCAATATGGGAATCAACATATTGTGTTTCTTTACTAGACAAAAATTAAAGTAAACAGTGCTGGTTTACTACCCCAAAATTCTAATTACCAATGTCAGAGCGCATTTTAGTCATTATCCATTTCTGAGTAAAAAAAACAGAATGATTTTCAAATTTTTTATTCCATAATGATACAAAGAGAGTTTCATTTGTGTAAATGAAGTTCCTTGACAAAGTGATCCTTAATTTTACTTAGCCAAGAGTTGCTAAATGGAACTATTGAAGAGGATATTTATGTGCATATTTTACTTTCAAAAGTTGTGCTTGAAATCGTGGTTGTTTCATTCTTGCCATTATTGACAGTGATGATAAATATCCTTTGATTCAGCTATTTGATTGCTTCAATGGGACTTCAAGTACTGTGGAGCTTGGGACTTGCATTTCTTGATGTCTATGCATTGAGGATAAAGAGAGACCTTCAGAACCCTGTCTTAGTGAGCCTTTTTGTTGTTGGGGATTGGGTAACTAATTTTCTCTCTTAAACTTCTCTCACTCATACTTGCACATCTGCATACATGTATCCATGTCACGTGGGTACACTGGACATAAGGTCATGGCACGTCATGACAGAATTTATGCTAAAATTATGAATTTTTCAGGCTAAAAAATTACAGCAGTCAAAATTTTATTTACTTGTATTGTAGTTGTAGTTCTATTTACTGTTAAGATGGAATAGTTTCTCATATGGGTATATGTTATTATGCCCCACACATCCTCCTCAACATGATGAGGTGCTCACTCCTAGGTTAAGGTTAACTATACTATAATGTAACCTACAAGATCATAGGCCTAATAGAAGCTTGGATGCGGAGCCCATATCCAGCAATTGAGCTTACAAGAAGCCTTGAAGATACCTTTTCAGTTTTTAATTGTTAGGATTTGTATTTTGTTTTTGTAAATTTATTTAGTGTCTTTGTATTTTTGTGAATATTTGGAGATTTAAAAAAAAAATCTATTTTACTTCTTTACTTTAGTTCTAGTTGGTTTAAATAAAATTCAAGCAAAAAAATTGTCTTGCCTCCATCTGACTTTAGTGGTGGGACAGAGCTCTTGTCCTGCCTCACAACAGTCAACACTGTTGGCGCTAAGCACAATGAAGCAAATATTGTTCAAGAAGAATCAAACCTTATGGGTTGAGAATTTTTCTGTCTACGAATAACTTATTGTCTAGAGTTAATAGATCTGTTTTAATTTTTTTATGTTAATTTAACTGACAATTTGGTGTAATTATAATGTAAAAATGCAGGTGACAGCCACTTTATCACTGGCTGCGGCATGCTCATCGGCTGGGGTTATAGTTCTGTATGCTAGAGATTTGGGGTTCTGTAGGATGCAGCCCGAACTCCCATGCGGTAGGTTCAAAATCTCCATAGCTCTAGCTTTCATTACTTGGTTCCTCATTTCTTTATCTTCTCTCCTCATGTTTTGGCTCCTGGGCTCTGTTTGAATCGCTCTCTACAACACACATGCAAACAGATATGTGGTATAATGTCTTCTCTTTTCCATGTAAAGACGATTATTTATGTAATGAGTCATGATAAACGAACGCGGTCTGTACACGGCTAACATGGCAAAGGCACAGAACCATAAATCTTTTTCTTTGAGATACACTAGGGAAAGATCTACGGTTCTGTGTCCTTGCCACGTCAGTCGTGTACAGACCACGTACGTGTCAGTGCATTGTTTTATCATTAGTCTTATGTAACATAGCCGTATTTTTTGAGCGAGGATTAAAATGCCACCATTCGACGCAATCTTCATTTATTCATGATATGTTGTTGCTGTGTTTACTGTTGAGTTATGGATTCTATTCTATCTTATGTTGCATTTATCCTTCAACAATTCAAAATAAAAACCAAATTCTAAAATTACACATAAATATCTATATAATAAAACACAACTATAGGACTCACTTTTGTGGGGGACAAACTTCCAACTATGATAAAAATCCTATCCAATTACAATTTTTTGTGGGGCCCACTTAATTGCTTTTCCTCTTCGGGAGTGGATCTTTTGTAGCGCATCTTTCCCGTAGCTCATGTTCCACAGACCAAAGAACACCACATTTGATGAAAAGTAACAAGTCAGTTCACTTGTATTCATGGGTTAGATCAGATTTGAGAAAAAAAATATCAATTTTTTTTTTTTTTTTGGGTTAGATCAAGTGTTTTAAAATGAATGGTCAGTGAACTCCTAAATTTATATGGTCTTGTGTAACTGTCTTGAGGATGTGGCACATCCTCGAACGTTGATTGTGGCTCCAGGAAAGGACTACAGAGGATCCGCTCCCCCTTTAGCTTTACTATGTTTCCTCTTTTACTCTTTTCCACTTTATTATTTTTCATCTTTTACCCTTTATCTTCAAATAAATAAATAAATAAATAAATAAAATTAATAATACCCCCAACTTTAATTTTTTCCCCCACTTTTACCCCTTCATCCCAAAGAGGATGTCAACGGCACGGGATAACTCTAGTATTTAAACAAAACAAGGAGGGAATCTAAATGCATCATCAACATTTTCATACCTTGCATGCATTTTTAAATGCGTCCATATACTCATGCAACTGTGCAGATAAAATTATTTGAATTTTGAAACATATTTCATCAATCCACATAAATTCCCTAGCAAGAAGTTCTGCTCGAACTCACTAAAACTATAGTTTTTTGTGCTTCTTAACCAAAGAAAGAAACAAAGAGAGTTTAAATATGAGCTCACTTCTACTCCAAACATTCTGACAAACTGAAAAACTCAAGCCAAGTGCTCTCGATCACCCTCACATGATGATCTCCGGATTAAAATGTTGGACTTTACTTCCTCTTGGGGCTGGACATTGCACCCCCATTAATATGGATTTCATCACATACATGCACACCTCCTCCAAGGATGGACATGTTCTCAATACACAGGCCTTCTGTCCAACGATGATGTTGTTCGACATGTAAGCAAGCTTTTTAATGTGAACCCCACGAATTACAGTGTAGGCTGAGAATTTCACTTCTGACAACGCTATTCCTCTTGGCCTAACGACTAGGATGAATAGCGTTCCTATGGACTAGAGTCACCAAGTCGGGATTTTGGAGTAAGTCAACAAGGGAAAAATTTGGTAAAATCGGAAAACATCGAAAAAAAAATCGAGCTAGGTTAGGACTATGTAATCATTCCTACTAGCGGTATCAAGTTCCATATTAAATTAGAATAATAAATCAAGAATTCCCATGTTGATATGATTTATGCATCCAAAATCATAACAAGTAATCACATATTCACAACATATTAAAGGTTTATCATACAATTCAAAATATAAAGAAAGCCACGCTTATGTATCCAAATTAGGATTCATTAACACTTCAAAAACATCAAATCAATGTTATTCTCATTTGCATCATCATTGTATTATGAAATATTCGTGATTTAATTATGAAGTTCATAGAAGTCAAATATTATTTAAAAAGTTGAGATTAAATCAATGAAGGAAAAAAATCATGTTTTAATCACAATTTTTTTCATTAAATCAGAGACATTGATGACTATGCTGTGAACATTATGGAAGGACATCTTTCATGCAGACACGTGTTAAAATTTCTGAATATGACACTAGTTTGCAACTATGTAGGACTGCAACTTGGGCAGGTTGGGGGATCAACCCCCGTCCTTGCCCAACCTGACCTCGGGAATGAAATGCTCAACCCAAACCCTACCCAAGTTGGGTTGGTCGGGTTAATACATTCCTCATTAATACTAGTTAAATTAGGACTAGTAAATGTATATAAAGATAAGTGGCATGTAAAAGAATTTATAATTTATAATTTTTTTTTCTTTCAAAATGTGTTTCAAAAGTTTATATAGATAAAATTATAAGCCGATTCAAAGAGAAAAGAAAAATAATAAGATTAATTAAAACAATCATTTTTATTAATAATCACAATTTTAAAGAAAAAATATATTTAAAATTGTAATATAATCATTGTATAATAATATAAAATTACAATTAAAAGAAAGCATTACTAACAAGGATGATTATTTATCTAATCAAAATAATCACATATTAATTTAGATATATAGAAAAACAAAAGCATATATTTTGAAATATGATTTATGAGTGTGAAAGAAATTAAGATAAGAAATATTTTTAAATTGTAATAATATTAAGTTCAAATTAAAGGTAAGCATTTATTATTATTATTATTTAAAAATCGGAATTCTGGCCAAAATTGATTTTAATTTGATCCACGGAGATATCATAACCAGATATATACCTTCGAGCAATCATCTGGGAGCGGGGTATGATGCCACGTATACTAAGCTAACTCTCGATACCTGATTTTCCTCTCCTGCTTGTGATCCTAATCACACGTTTAAACTCGATGTTTGTGGAAATCCTATAATCCAACGGCTACAATTAATTGGTAAGTATACCAACAAAAGAGAGCCACTTGTCAATTTTAATGCGTGGACATCCAAACTTGATGTAGTAGTATGTAGCGAAACATTCTGTCGATCTAGAATGTCGAAACCCTAAAAAACAGATTAGGTCCCTTCTCTGTGTCTGTCTCTCTTTCTTAGTCATGGCGATCGACAGCTTTCAGAGAC
Organism: Akebia trifoliata; assembly: GCF_017979445.1. Classification (NCBI taxonomy): domain Eukaryota; kingdom Viridiplantae; phylum Streptophyta; class Magnoliopsida; order Ranunculales; family Lardizabalaceae; genus Akebia; species Akebia trifoliata. The sequence continues at coordinate 8,600,106 of NC_141388.1, read as the reverse complement.
CAGGTTCTGCGAATCAGAATCCAACGCAAGCGAACAAGGTTCGATGGGGAGAACTTGAAGAAGACGATGGTGAGGATCTCGATTTCCTTCTCCCACCTCCCATTGTAATCGGACCTGATGAGAATGGAATCAAGAAAGTAATCGAGTACAAATTCAACGATGATGGCAACAAGGTTAAGATCACCACCACAACTCGGATTCGAAAACTCGCTAAGGCTCGACTCAGCAAACGCGCCCTTGAACGTCGCTCGTGGGCTAAGTTCGGCGATGCCGTACATGAAGAAATCGGTAGTAGGCTCACAATGGTTTCGACCGAAGAGATTATCCTTGAGAGGCCTAGGGCTCCTGGTTTGATTTCTTCTTCTCTTTTATCTTTTAATCTGTTTGTTTATTTTAAATTTTTCGTTAATCTGGTCGCTTCTCGTATTCTAATCTTTGTTTGTGAATTAGAAACCCCAATTATTGAATTGTTTGGATCCTAATTCACGAATCATAAATGTAAAAAAAAAAACTGTAAAGATTTTGATAAATAATAGGGTGAGAGTATAATGAAATTTTCATTTATCTTGTCAATTCTCGTATTCTCCTTTTGTGTGTGAATTAGAAACCCTAATTATCATTTACTAGTTTGGACTTGTGAATCCTAGATTTTGTAAACTTCAATGATTCCTATAAATGATAGGTTGAGAGAGTATATTATGGTTGCTCAAGAAATCTAATTGTTTGGGAAAAAAAATGTGAAATTTCATTATTTTCCTGTGCATTGAGTTTCTGGTATGAGTTGTATGATCTCAAAGGAAAACTTCTTGTGTAGTAACGGTTAGATGGAACACCGTCAAAACTGGTCAACAGATATTTCTTGCTAGACACCACAAAAAAGATGTTTAGGAATAACTGGAGTTTTTGCACCTGACTTGGAATCAACTTGATCTGGCCTTTTCGCCCTGCATTGAGTCAAGCTCAATTTTATGTGTATATATGTACGTATGAGGATACGAAAGGTAACATGTTGAGAAAGGTATCAATGAAGAACACATCAGATGCTTTAGTCAAGTTTAAATGCTAGAGGAGAGAGAGGAGGAATTGCCTAGGGTAACAAAAAATTTCACTTGTGTTTCCAGATTACTCTTCAAGAATTGGTTGATCATCGTCCTATTGTAACAGTAGAAGATATCACAGCAACAGTTATTAGATGAGAAGCAAAGCATCTCTATCTTACTATCTTTACCTGTGATTTTTAATAGATAAAAACATTTAGGGTATTTTAGTAACACCCTCCCGCGAAATAGGCGAAATTAGGGTCACCCCCCTACAAAATTCTAGATGAGGTCTATCATCGTTGACCCGTTCAAACCGTTTCCAACATTTGTTCAGTTGGTGGTCTATTGTCCGAATACCCAAACTACTCTTGTAGTATTTAAATTACCAAATTGCCATTGTTTTAATTGAAAAAATAAGAAATCTAATCTGAACCGTTGGATTGAAAATTTGAAATGTTTTACACCATTGGATTAAAAGAAAAACCCTAATTTCATCTTCTTGAAGAAGAATATGAAGTTAGGGTTTCACCATTTTCTCACCTATTCAAGTTGGGGTCTGTTTTTGTTATTGTTGGATTGTTCTCGAGTGTGTTGGGATTATATTCCTAAGATCCCGTACCATTAATGTCTTTGAATCCAATTTCAAGGTAGATTTTGGTTAATCAAGTTAAAGATCTCATATTTCGTGCAATGAGTAGATGTTTGGACTCTCAGGTGAGTTCTTTTACCAACTTTGACCTCAATGCTTAAGTTTCCATGGAAAAAAATTAAAGCAAAACCCATCTATGTTCTTTACTGCACGGGGCTGGGGCTGGGGGGGGGGGGGGGGGGGGTAGAACTAATATTAATATTTACAAGAGGGGGTATTACAAATATCAGTTTCTTCATTGTTTCCGTTTTTTCTTTTGGTATTTTCCATGTGGAGATTCTAAGCATTGGGTCAAAGAATGCCTTTGGGAGGAGATGAATACGATGAGATTAGGTTGAAAATGATGAGAACGAGGTGAAATGGTTTTTAGGTTTAGAACGATTAGATTGAACAAAGTTGGATTATTTTAGTTGAAGGGCATTTTTGTAATTTCAACACACAAGGGAATTTTTGACATTTTACCATCTCTGTTAAGAGACAATCGTTTCTGTTAACGATTTGACCGGGTCAACAAATGTCTAGGGTGTTACTAAATTACCCAAACATTTATTAATGAAAGAGAAGAATACAAGAAGGTAAAATGAGGTCGAAAAGACCTTGGTAGAATAAAGATAAGAAAATACAAATATGCAATGCGCAGAGAAGATAGACTTGGCCTCCTTGGGGATTGGTGACTCACATATGAAAACAAAGTCCTCAAAAAACACGCCCTATTTGGAATTCTTATGCATTGATGTCCCCCGGTACATGAGGTTTTTGATGCAGAGTATACTATCACAAGTATATAAGGATGTTACTCAACTCCTTTAAGCACCATGTTGCCTCTTTCCTTCCAATTATCCTAGACATACTCTCATGGGAAGGGACAAACACAAAGTCTGTATTGACCCAGAGCCACTTCGGTTGCAACTAGTGGCCAACATCTTTCAAAAGGAGAAATCTCCATATGAGGTTGACTCTATGGGTGAAGATTTTACCATGTCAATTGTTAGTCAATCTAGCTTTTGAGCTCGCCACGATCTAATGGATCACAAACTATCACAAGAAGGTACTTTAAATGCCATGAGACAAACTATAGTGAAGAAATGTATGATTCACCAATTCAGTACATGCATTGCACATTGAGCTTAAATGTTCTAAAGTTAGAATTCTATTTAGTATTATTGTCTGTACAATAATATTATTGAAGGGAGGACATGGTTAGTTGAACCGAACCCAAATATTAGGAAAGGCTTCTTCAACAATGATGATGCCTACAGAAGAAAAGATATCTATGAAGTAATTTTGACAAATATGATATCTATACAACAAAAGGTATCTATAAAGCTATTTTTGATCACCAAACAAAAGAGATGGTGAAAATAGAGTACTAGAGAACTACCTTTGTTATTTTCCATTATAGACTGTGGCTTTGTTAATCCTTGTTTTATGGTGTTTTGCAACCTTTGACCGTAGGATATCCAATAAAATTGAGGGGAAAGTTGTTAGACAAATTATAAAATTTGGTCATTTTACTAAATCAAGCTGTCGCTTGTACCTAATTTCCAGTTTTGTCTCGGGTTCATGATTCAAGCTTCGTCCTAGGACCTTGTGAGCCTGGAGTAGGATTTATGTTATTGTATTGCCTTCGATCTTAAACTGTGTCCTTGGTTTATTGGTTGAAGGAATGCTCATCCTTACTGGCTTCACAGCTCAAGCTTGGGACTAGGCTTATGACCTTGTGATCCTTGAGTTGGATTCTTGTTATTGTAGGGCCTTGGATAAACTTAGTCCTTAGTTTACTGGTTCAGGGAATGCTCATCTTTACTGGGTTTAGATGGGCCCACAAGTCAGGCAGTGAAAGTTATTTAGGCCCAGAAATTGGGCCGTCCAAAATGCTACAAGCCTACAAATAAGGGACTTTAAGTTGGGTGATAACATTTGTCCAGATTGGGTCCATAATTTTTTTTTCTTTCTTTCTTTCCATCATGTTTAGAACTGACTTTATGCTAAATCCAAGCATCTATTGCTTTGCCCCTTGCCTTTTATTTCGTGATGTAAGACAGCTGATAGCCCTGTTTGGAAAACTTTAGTTGCTTTATATCATAGATTTCACATCCAAGGGTGACGTGGCTAGGCTTGTTTAGCCTTATTTTTTCACTGTCGCAATCATTTAATTGATAGAAGACAGCTACTCATTTAATATTTGATTCTTAAGGACAATTTGGCAGCTCATGATTCATAGTTTATAGTCTACAATACAAGCAACTTCTTGCTGATCTCAGCTGAAGTTCTCTTTGGGTTTTTTTTTGGTTTTTTTATTTTGCAGCTCTAATTTCCATTTTCTACATTTTTCTTGCTTTACCAACATGCTCAATAAATGCTCTAAATGAGGCAACTGCCAACAGGTAGCAAAGCCGAAGAAACCAAGGTTGCAGGTGATCCCTTGGCACAGCTCGGAAAAGGAGGTGCTGTTCTCATGGTGTGCAGAACATGTGGTAAGAAGGGTGATCACTGGACATCGAAGTGCCCTTACAAGGATCTTGCCCCACAACCTGAAGGCTTCGTTGACAGACCGTCTGCACCTGAAACGACGGCGACTGCATCTGGGACCACCAAGGGAACCTATGTCCCTCCAGGCATGAGGCCAGGTGCAGAGAAAGGTGGACAGGAGATGAGACGCAGGAACGAAGAGAACTCCGTTCGAGTCACCAACCTCTCTGAGGACACCCGTGAACCTGACTTACTTGAGCTCTTCCGTACTTTTGGTCCCGTGAGCCGTGTTTATGTTGCTGTTGACCAGAAGACTGGCATGAGCAGAGGCTTTGGGTTTGTCAACTTTGTAAACAAGGAAGATGCCGAGAGGGCTATTAACAAACTCAACGGTTATGGTTACGACAATCTAATCCTTAGAGTTGAGTGGGCCACACCAAGAGCAAACTAGAAAACAATTCTCATCTGGAATTGGCTATCAATGATTTTGGTTTGGAGGTAGGATCCAGTGTCTGCTGGTGTGAGGTAATCAAGTTTAGGCTATATGTTGTTATTTTCAGTTTTTTTTTTTTTTTCCTTCTTAGGTATGAGCACTTGAAAGAGCTAAAAAAAAGTTTCTATGTTATATTACTTTTGGTATGAGCTGTTCTATACTTCATTTTTAGGTAATGGGAAGGGATAATTTATTCTCATTTTTTTTTAGCCTGGTATTTATGCACTTATTTGGTATCTATTCTGTTTCTTTGTCTGACTTCTGGGACAATTTAAGCTTTGGTTGGCAAACGAGTCCTCATTACTGTTGTGTAGATATAAGTGGGTGTACGTTCTTTAATATAACAAATTGTTGGGTATATCTGCATGGTGTGACTTTTACCAACATTTTTTGGTGTCGTCTATTCTGGACTTCGAGAATCAAAATCAACTATGCTTGAAATCTACAGAATTTTGAAGACCAAGCATGAAAATTAGGCCTACAACTATACCCTGTTAGACTTGTGATGATCCAATTTCTTCCACCTTATAGGGCGCTCCTATGTCATAAGATTGGCTGCTTCCATCAACCCCCAGTCAGTCATCTTTGGTCAAATCCAAACTGCCAAGTTCACGTCATCTGGTTGTTTGTTGAAGTCTTGTGGCCTTCTGCCAAGTGGACATCCCCGATAAGATAACCCCACGCTCAAACCACTACTCTTAACAGCTAGCCAGTAGTTCCGGTACAATTCACACCCAATGTGCACTGGCGATGTGTGGTTCTGTCATGTCTGGTCAAGAACCATCTCTTTATTTGAGTTTCCTCATCAGAAATTATTGCTATTGGTGTTGGTGTCTCGTTTGAGGCCATATGCTAGTGGAAGTCAGACTCCACATGGACTGTGTGGTTTGCTACTATTTTACTGAAAAATGAGAAGATTTTAACTTTGAATCTTGTTTCTATGTTCACCTCATTTGATGTTATTGGTTGGTTAATTAAAGCTGCATTCAACAATAAATTATAAAATTACAATTTTTGGGGCCGAATTTTCGGCTTACTGTGAGATATGTGCGCACCTGTTTGAGATGCACCTACATTTTTTATTTATTTAAATGTATTCATTTTTAATTTTATTTTTCAAAGTTTTGCACTCATCTTTGTTTTTGTCAATTTATTTACATGATACTTCTTTACCATCCAACATTCAACTCTGAAGAATAATTTGTCTATAAAGTAAACTGCGTTCTTATAAAAATTATCTTTTAATTTGATTGATATGAATGTCACATTGCACTCCAAAAGCCTGCCTCGACTTCAACTTCGATTCTGTAGGCAACATTTCTTCAATTTTTTCATCTTTGTATGTAATAGAATCGAAATAATGAAAGTGATTGCTTCATAATATTACATTCTCTGGAAGTCCTTGGACTCTGACACCTCCATTTTTTATTTTTTGTGGTGACTTCTCTGGTCTCATGCTCTCATCAAATAATATTGCATTATCTAGAAACAACATATGTCAAGCTATGTGCTCTTGAAAATGAGCAGTTACTTTATCTAGTAATAGATTTAACATGTACTCTTAAGTCGACTTTTGAATTAAATCAATTGTAATTGAAAAACCAATTTTTTTTTTCCTCTTCATCTGCTCTCATATTAGTAACAATCGCCTCATATGTCTCTAGAAAACATAAAGAAATACCTTTAATAAATAAATAAGTAATGGATAGGACATATTGGAGATGAATGTCACCACATAAGTGGATAACGTGGATCCGGAAGCGTATTTTGTTGGCCTCTTTTTTCAGTTTTTGTTAATGGAAATGCAACAAACTTTTTTAGAAGTTCCAGAGGGCTCCAACAGGGCAACCTGTGTTCTCCCTTTTTTTGGTTATATGATGGCAGAAGCCCTTGGTAGAATGTTTTCAAGAGCCAAAAACTTGGGAGCATTGAGGGGTTTCGGAGTGGCGGAGAATGGTCTGATTATTTCTCATATTCAATTCGCTGAAAGCACTGGTGTTTTTAGATGCGTTCCCCAATTAGGGGTGTCACTGTAGTGGTCTTCCGAGCTGGTTTGAGGTCGCCTTGCTTGGGGCTCCCTATAGATCGAGCAGAAGTTGAGATCAAGTTCTAGAAAGAATCAAAAGATGATTAGGCTTGTGAAAAGTTAGATACTTATTCAAGGGAGGGAAGTTGATCTTGATTAAAAGCACTCTTTCAAGCATCCCTATTCACTTTTTGTCCTTTTATAAGATGCCAATGAAGGTTAAACGTCTTATTGAAGAGGTTTTTAGAGAGTCCCTTTGGAATGATAACATTGGGAAGTCTAAAAACAACTTGGTTAATTTGAAGTTCATGAGTCCCCCCAAGGAGAAAGGGGATCTTGGCATTAGAAGGTCTAGACAGACAAACTAGGCTTTGTTGGGAAAATGGTTGTGAAGATTCGATGTTGAGAAAGAGAGCTTTCAAAGGAAGATCATCGTGGCAAAGTAGGGTGAGGATCCGAGTAGTAAATCCTACGGTTGTAGAGTTTAGAAAGACATCTGAAAGATAGGCCCTTTGTTTCAGAAGTTTATAAGATTTAAGGTAGGACTGGTGACAAAATTCTTTTTTGGGAAGATATACAATCAAGTTAATTTTCCCAATTAGTACACATTGTCTTCCAAAAAAAAGCTTTGTCTCTTCCTTCTTATTGTGTTTGGGTCAAGTCGTGTCTAGGGACATTGGTTTTAGAAGGAACTTTAACAATTCAGAAATTCCAGCAATTACATCCCTTCTTAGTTGTTGTCTTGGATAAGCTTTTCACTATTGATCATCTCAAATTGAGGGATTTGGTTATTGCAAAGTTTTGCTCCCTTTGCAAGTCATTTAGCGAGTCTGTTAATCATATTCTTATGTACTTAGGGATAGCTCACCAAGGTTGGTCTTTTTTTTTTTTTTTAACTTTTTCTATTCAATTTATGTTGGTATGCTCCTTTTTCAATCTGTTGCTTACTTGATTGTTGGAGGTCCATGGATTTTTTGGTCAAGCAGAGGATCTTTGGAATCTTTTTCCCCCCGGCTACTTGTTGCAATTTGTCGAAGGAAAGAAATAAGCGTATCTTTGAAAGGAAGGAGCACTCGATGCAAGAGATCATTTTTTGGGGTGATTGTTTTATTGGTGCAAGCAGTTCCATGAGTTTAGAGATTATCGTTTTGAGGATTTCTTATTTAGATGGGAGATTGTTGGTAAAGGGAGATTTTGTTCAGAGTTGGGGTGGTGTAGTGTAGTGTAGTGTAATTTTTTTTTTTTTTTTCCTGTGTTTCTTCTTTGAGGATTTCTTGTCTTTTTTCAATAACATTTTGATTATATATATATGGATTAGGATTCGTGTACACATATATCTACTCATATATCTATAATGTGTTTTGTCCTATGTGGGTTAAAAGTTTCTGATTGAGCTGATTTTTGGTAAGGATGATCTCTATGATGAGGAGATCATCCCCACCAAAAATCAGCTAATTCTAAAACTTCTAACCGCATATTTATGAATTAAAGAATCGTGGACCGTCCATTTTTTATAAATCACTTTTGACAAAGTTTAAAATTTCGGATTGAGCTGATTTTTGATGAGGATGATCTCCTCATCATAGAGATCATCCTCACCAAAAATCAGCTCAACCCGAAACTTTTAACCACCAGGACAAAACACATTGTAGATATGTGTGTACACGGAACTCAACCCTATATATATATATATATTCTAGGTGAAAAGATTGTCTCATTGTTGATTTTTTGACATAAAATCAAATTAATTCATCTTAAATATTCGTTTTTTTGTTTTGACATTTATTTAATAACTCTCGCCCATGGTTTCATAGTGTGATTCCTGATTTTAAAACTCCAATAGTAATTAAATATTGATTAGTCTTTGTTTTATCCCCCAATTGCCCCTTTATTGTTTGTTTGTATACGTTTCCATCCTCTCATATCCATTAGAAGTAGATCTGTTTTTCCCTCCCAGTTTCCTCCATTGCTTGAGGCAATCGTTTTTCTCCTTTAGAGTTACAAATTTAAAAAAATTATATTTGTCCGAATGGGTTTCTTTCCTCGATTGTAATAAATCTCATGTAATCGAAACCGAACCAAAAATCATAAAGAACAAATAAAAAGAGAAGAGAACACGTAAGAATTTGTTGACAAGATTCGTCGTGAATTTGTGGAATACATTCCTAAGCTCGTGGTGAGCTAATCCACTAAATTATGACTCGATTCAAATTTTCCAACCCCAACTCCTTATTACAATTTTCCACCAATTTCCAATAACATGGCACCCCTACTCTCGCCTATTTTGCTCCCCTTTTATATTTTTGATTCCATTTTTTACAAAATTCAGAATCCTTCCCAATTAAGAATCACATGACGAAAGGGAGTAAACCCCAATCCCTAGTTTTACTATTGAGTCAATCCCATGGGGGTTTGGTTGTGATATTACCCCGTCATATAAGTGATTTTGTCACAAAATCACAATATAAATTTATGGATGCCATAATTACAAACTTAGAGCAACTCTACCGCATGATCTATCCCACTATCCATCCCCTTTCAACTGTCATTTTAGGGTGTGGAGGCCAAATAGGGGTCACCAACAAACTGCCCATCCAACAATATTCTTTGGGTCATGAAATTTTCAGGACCCAAAATAAGTTGCTCCACTTGGTTACCCATATTATTTGGAGGGAAAAAATTTCGGCAAGTAAATCAATTTCACATCGTTTGAAATCTAATTGAAATAAAAATATATTAAAATGTTTATGAATAATAATTTTTAGATTGTACAATTAAAGTGCATACCCCATAAATATCTAAAGTAACTATTGATAAGCACTTAATAACCCATAAATGAGTATGGGCATAATTATCACTCATAGAGTTACTCTTATAAGGTAAGTGTGAGGTTCTATGTCTAACCAAACCGGTAATAAGGGTGCGAACAAAAGAGATGTATGTCTCGGGTATAAAAAATTTATGGGGTATAGTACTGAAGTGACCTCAAGATTGTACCTCACATCGCACATCCTGATGTGAAAATGTATAAGAACCATAGATTCTTTTCATCGAGATATGAGTGAAAAAGCATTTATGGTTCCTATACACTTTCACGTCAGGATGTGTGATATGAGGTATAATCTTGAGGTCGTTCCAATCTTTTGAATCCCATAGTTACAAAAATTGAGGAAAAAATATGGAGATTGATCATTTGATAATAAATAAATCAATAATTTAGAAAAATCATCAATTTTTTTTAATATTAATTATTTCTAAAAATTACCAACTTTTGAAAAAAATCAGCAATTTTTTTCTCAATAATAAGGTAACGTTGATCTTCATTGAAATCAAACTAGCTTCCATAAAAATAAAACACTTGCACAACTTTGATTACAAGAAATTAAAACAAAACATACTCGTAGATCTAATTTAATAAGAAGGCACTTGAGCCTTGAAACATATAAAATCACACCATATCTAACTAATAACATTTATGAAATCTGATCTCATCAGGCACTTCGCGAGATGCAAAATCGGACGGTTGTGATCAAGAGAGGAGTCGTCGAGACGTAGAACGAGAGGAGGGAGGGGATTGAGCAACTCTAGAGACAATTAACTGAGAGGTGGTGGAAGATGAGGAAAGAACAGGATCGGGTCGGAATATTTGGATCTCCCATGAGTGGAACCGATCCGAATCACCTGGTAGTCTCATATAAGAAGCCGAAGGTGATTCATTAAACCATGACCGAGTCATCGTAGCCTGTTCACCATTCCTATATTGCAATATTGCTTTATACACCATTGGAATAAGACCCTCCATGTGTGTGTGTGTGAGAGAGAGAGAGAGCTCATTAAAGAAGAAGAGATGGTGGACTAGGTTTAAAAGAAGAGAAGGAAGATGACGTGGACATCCAACTCTCTACGATATGCCACGTGGACGGCTAGATAGATGTCGACGCAATCCACAAGGCTCCTTGAAGGATGTATGAAAGCTCATTTCAAACCATAATCAGTTTTATTTTATAACATTTTTACCAAGTCTCATTGAATAAATATTTTTAAATCTTTTAGTTTGGATTTTTTTAGGGTCAAACTTTGTTGGACACTTGGTGTCCAGCTTATTGCAACTTAGATGTGAGAGAAATACAAGTTGGTACTGATTTCTAAACGAGATGATGGATAACATAATCAAATTTTGCTGTGTCAACAGTCTACCATCCCATAATGTTTCTAGGCAGATCCACAATTTTCAACCGTCGGATGACCTGACTCACGAAAGATAAAAAGACCAATACATGGTTTGATTATGCAAATACGTCTAGAGAAAATAGAAATGAAATTTGAGATATGACATTAGACCATATTATATAGATGAGGCAGATCATATAGTTAAACAATCATCGAGGGATTCTTGAAGATCTATATATAGTATATGGCCTCTCCAGAAAAAGAACGAAATTTTTGCTAATTAGAACTTGAATCTTATCAAATTCTTAGTCTAACATGATCGTCAAAGTATTTGCAAGAGAAGATTCATAAGTAATTCAAAAGAAAAGATATCAAATATATGTGATATTCGATAAAATTAAAAATTGAAGATTAGTTACAGATGAGAGGTTAGGTCGTTGGATTGCATTACTTAAAAATTGGAGTAGAGGACTAATAATACAAAAGAAGGGTTGAGCTTATGAGTGTTAAAGGGTACCCATTTACCTGGAATCAAAATTGAAAACCTAATTCCGATTCCCTTTTTATTATATCTAATTAGAGTCAGATCTAATATGAAACCAAACCGATAAGAATCGGAACCATCAGGTATTATCCAATGATTATCTGGAACCGATTTATTTTGTCATTTATTTTTATATTATACATAATTTAATATTTTCTTGTATTTTAAACTTAACATATATTACATAGAAATTCTTCAATTTTTCATATAAACTAAATATTGAAACTTAAAATAAGTCATCTCTTCATAAAATTTATTACATATAAAGAAGATGAATTTTATTTTTTGAAAAAAAAAAAATTCATTAAATTATAGTTTTAGTAATTTGAAATACTTTTTTCTCATTCAATTCTTGATAACCGGAACCAATGGGTATCTGTGGTTCTTAGTGGTTCCGATTATCAAGAATTGAATTAGAAAAAAATATTTCAAAATCATTATAAATAAATAAATAAAAATCTTTTAAAAAATAACTAAGTATCAACTTAATTATAATTTACTACACGTAGTTCTTGGCGGTTCTTGTTCCACTTATTTTAAAATCGGAATCGACAAGAATCAGAATTTTAAAAAAAAAAAAAAAAATTGTAGTTATGATTTTAATTTTCTTCATAATCAAACCAGAACTGACCCATTAACACCCCTAGTTGAGCTAAAACCTTACATGGGCATCCCTTTTTAGCCACGTTGTATCTTTGGGGTCCATAATGGTTGGATCCCCACTTGATAGAAAGGTAACCAAAGTTTCTTGCAAAAGAAGACAATGGAACCTAGTTGCACCCCAATAACCTTTATAAGGATATGCTCGCTTTTATTCTTGGATGTCAACGTTTCTTTTTTACCTTTTCTTCTGGTTGCGAACATATGCAATATATTAATATTGTGTAAGTTTTAAAACAAAGTTTCTAAACCATCATATATTAACATCTCCAATAGATTAATGTTGACCTCAATGAGGGACACAAGGGGGACATCTTGACGTGGTGGCGCGCACATGCCCGTAGATGTATTTTTTTCGAGATACGACTAAAATGCTTCTACAATATGTGCACGCCATCACGTCAAGGTGTCCCCCGTTGAGGTCACTCTAGCACGACTCTATGCAATATATTACTATTCTAGATCAAGTTTTTTTATTGAAGGGATGATATTATCATCATAGCCTTTATCCAAAAATTTTAAGATTAGTAAAAAGAATCAATTTTTTGTTTCTATTCATTTCTTCTTAGAACACTATCTCCTATTAATTTTTGTTAGCGCCCACTGTGGCTGTCTCCCCTAGAAAAATAGTAAGGTAGTGTTTGTTTGTGCTATTTTTAGTGCTTATTGCTGAAAAAAATTAAATTCAACACTTTTTGTCAAAATAGCGTTTGTTTACTCTATGTTTTCAGCGCTTATTACTGAAAACAAGTGACAAAAATTCAGCACTATTTTGATGCTGAAAAAAAGTACTGAAGCGGTAAGCACTTCGCTTTTTTCGACACGGACAAGTATGCCCTTCATTTTTTTTTTTGCATGGACAAGTATGCCCTTATTCTTAACAGGATATTACATCTTCAAAAATTAATAAACCCACACCATGGCTAAATTATTTTGTCTTATATGAGTTAAAAGTTTTAGAATGAATTGATTTTTGGTGAGAATGATCTCTTCATTTGTATATAATCACCCCACAAATTAATATACTCACACCATGGCTAAATTATTTTGTTTTATATGGGTTAAAGTTTTGGAATAAATTAATTTTTTATGAGGATGATCTCTACAATGAGGAGATTATCTTCACCTAAAATCAGCATATCCTGAAACTTCTAACCCTATCAAAACGAGTTCAAGAACCGTAAATCGTCCATTTTTTTTAAAACTATTTTTGACGAGTTAGAAGTTTCAAAATGGACTGATTTTTGGTATGAATGATCTCTAGACTATATAGACCATCCTCACTAAAAATTTGCTCATTCCAAAAATTTTAACTCATATAAAACAAAAAAAATTGGCTATGGTGTGGGTTGCCCTTATTAATTCATAGAGTGCTTTTATAATTGCACACCCTTCATTTCCATCTAAAATTATTCATCTAAAATTAAGTTCTTTTAATGTTGATTTCAAATTTTGGTGACTTGTATGATATTATTATTTTTAATTTGAAAATTTTGGACTTTTATAAATAGAAATTATTATTTATAAATTGAAGATTTTAGTATTATTTATTATTTAAAAATGAATTGTATTTTAATTTTATAAGAAATAATATATTTTATTGCGTTTAATAACAATTAAGCATTTAAAACATGCAAACAATGTATAATATGATTGTAAGGGTAACAAAGACAATTTATCAGCTTCAGCAATGTGTAACAAACATGATTTTGCATCTAAACAAACAACTTTTTCAACACTTAAATTCAGCACTTACAAGCTTCAGTGCTTAATGCTATTCAGCACTTATTTTTTTCAGTTTAACAAACAGCACCTAAGATTTGATGTTTAATGTATATTAAACAAGGATGCTAGTCAATCTTTAATGTATATTAAACTAGAAAAATACTAGCTTGTCAATCTTTATTTATTCTTTAAGAATATTAAAATATGATATTAGTCACTAACCAAGGATGATTTTTCAAACCCTAAATAAAAAATTAGGGAAAATTATTTAAAGACCCTGGTGTTGAGATTTTTTCGTAAATAGTCCCTAAGTTTTGGGCAATCTCTTAATAGTCCATTTAGAAAAAAATTCTTTTCTTTATAGTCCATGACCTCATCTCACTTGTAGGATGTCTTTGAAATACCCAAACTATCCCTCTCTCATCTTCTTATTCACATAGTTAGGTTTTTCAATAGTGATTGAGATCATTTCTTATGATCTTTGATAATGAATAACGAATGGAAAATGAGATTCTCTTAATTTTAAACATATAGGCATTTTTTTTCCCGATGATTTATAAATAAAAAAATGAAGAAAGAAGTTGAGATTCTAAAATTTTTGATGATTATATTGTAATTTTTATTTGAAATTATGATTTATGTATTTTGGGTATTTCGAGGAGATTTGCCAAATATCAAACTCAAAAAAACGAAAGATCCCTTCAAATTTATAGTGTTGAATTCACCACTTTTTATACTCTATTTCAATATTTTTATTGTCGAACTCACTACATACTGTCAAATTCGACGATTTTTTTTTTTAATGAAAATATTGTTAAACTCAAAAATAATAAAATGTTGAACTACACAATAAAAAGTAGTGAACACGACACTAAGGCTATGTTTGAATTGAGAGAAGTGAAAAAAAAAAAAAAAAATTCAATTTCTCTCCATCATGTTTGGATTGATAGGAGAGAACTTGGAAAATTTTTAGAATTTTAAAATATCTTAAAAGAGATCTGGGGGCAGAGTTGGAATTGTAAAATATTTTGAAAGGTTTTCCCTCCATTTCTCTCATCTTTTCTCCATTTTTGGAGAGAACAAAAACTCTCCTTTTTTTTCCCAATTATTTTCTCTTCTCTCCCCACTTAACAATCCAAATAAAAGAAATAGAGAGAAACTCATTTATTTTCTCTTTTCTCCATTTCTCTCAGTCCAAACAGAGCCTAAGTGGTGAGTTCAACAATACAAATGTTGATCTAGACAATAAAAAGTGGTGAATGCTCCACTATAATGTGAACCAAGTTTTTTATTTTTTCAACTTCGATATTTGGAGAATCTCCTCGAAATACCCAAACTTCAATTATCATAGTTGCAACTTAAAAGTTACAATGTAATTATCAAAATAATTAGAATCTCAATTTTGTTCTTCATTTTTTTTAATTAAACTCTGAAATAAATTAATAAAATGTTTAAATGTTCAAATTTAAGAGAATATCAATTTTCATTCATTATTCATTGTCAAAGATTATCGGAAAGTATCACAATCGTTATTGACAAACCTAACTATGTGAAGAAGATGAGAAAAGGGTAGTTTGGATATTTCGAAGACATTATAATGTGAGATGAGATCCATGGACTATTAAGAAAATAAAAAAAATTATTAAATAGATTATTAAGAGGCCACTGAAAACTTAGGGATTATATAGAGAAAAAAAATCCCTCCAACAAGGTCCTCAAGTAATTTTTCCTAAAAATTATAAATAGAAATAGGTCAACATTGGAGAAGAGATACATTTTATTTTTAAAACTGATATAAAATAGTTTAGAACAACAAAGTCTAAGTCTTATCCAAAAGATTCGGATTGGATAAACAAACCATGCATGCTCCTCCTCCCGACCTTATTTTAATTTATAGTAAAAAAATTTCTTCAATAAATTCGTTTATAACCTATTCAGCATCATCTTTAACCTTTCATTGACGACCCTCATTCTTTAATTCACAAATTCATCTTCTTCAACTCCCCAAAAATCTTTTCTTGTTCTCGAGGTTTGAAATTTTAAGAAGAACAAATCTTAAGGTTAAAGAGGGTAAAAATTATTTTTACCTAGAACTTGAAGACTAGGTTTTGGGGGAGAAAAATCAATGAGTTTCAATTCGAGATGAAAGATAAGGGCAATTACATCATTCTCTGTTAGCCTATCAAAGAAGACCAAGGTCAAGAAATATATCATAGGTATTTCCATGTCAAATATTGGCTAAAACCCTGAGGGGTATAGCAAAAGAGAAATCCTATTCTTACTAAGATAGTGACGAAAATTTGCCTTACTAAACCTTAACAACCGTCAAAAAAGGCCTCGGGATGCATAAAATAATATCTCAATATTTGTTATGAATCTCAATGACTTTTTTACAACAAATCTCGAGGCCTTTTCCTAACTATCTTAGTAAGGCTAGTTGGACTCATAGCAAAATGCATGTCTTTAGTCCATGGGAGCGGATCCTCAATAGTACCAATCATAATGAAAAACACAATTTAATACAACAGCCATGTTTCGATCATGACTTCGGATCAGATTTGAAAAAAGACAAAATTCAAAAACACATATTTTTCAGCATGGTGAGGTGGATTTCAAATGAACAAATGAACGGTCACTATAGCGTGAAAATTTCACGAATGGATTTTGATCTTTATACACGTGGCATTCTATCAACCGAACAACGGGACGCTCCCTAGTCCATCTAATCAGTGTGGGCTCCACCTTGGAGTTCTCTCTTGTTCTGCATGAAGATTGGTCCACGTGGCACACTTATCGCCAAGAACATCCAATGCATTGCTAGCCGACGCATCGTGGGTATCTCAGAAAATTAAAAATTGATAAGTTAAAACCTATGTTAAGGAATTTTGCAAATCCACTTGACCTTAGATGAAGTCATTGCTTACGCCATCAATTGATCATCAACGTGCATAGCTGTGTTACTTTGCTAGTGTTAGAAAAACTATTAGAAAATTTAATTTATGACCTAAAAGGATTCGATAAAAGAATTTTTTTTTAGGATTTTAAAGTTTAAATTAAATTGCAGTATACAAAAGGTCAACGAATAAATGTCTTCAGGATACAGAAAAATTTACACTCAAATTATTAAATCGGAATATGTATAATCTGATTTAATCTAGAACACTTAAAAAATTAGAAATTAATGATATTAAATACTTAAACTTAGAAAAGAAAAACATAAAAAATTTCAATGAAGAAATTTGATTTCTAATTAACTTTGTATAATCATTTTGGTGTCGTTGACTAAGAGTCATGACTTAATGTATCTTAGTTTAATAGTTGTTGGATTGTGTCTGATCTGAATCTAACAAATCAAATCGTATCTTATTGAAGATATGTGTCTCACGCTTTTTAATCAATAACTATTAATTGAATCAGTGTGATCCAATAGTTCTGATCGCGTCCGATTGGTTGCCACTTGATCTAATGAATTCGATCAACCCTGATCGATTTGATCGAATACCAATTATGAATCAACACACCTGATCGATTCTGATAAGGTACTTACTTGATCCAACGCACTTAATCGTTCCCAATCAAGTATTATTTTGATCCATCGTATCTGATTGAACCAACTATCCCACTCCTTGTGTTACAAACCAAAAATTACTTCTGTGATATTTTTAATCGAATATTTATGCTAATTGAAGGGGCTGAAATACCTACAAATGAGCCAAATATTCTTAACTTTTGGAGCCCAAAAAATTATTTTAGGCCTTATAGATCCGAAGGGCCATGAGACACCATTGTCGAAACCTTATTTTATTAAATCAATATTTGAAAAATTATATTGGACCAATAGTCTGATTTTTTTTCTATATGAAACTACTATCCATGCCTCTTAGAGCACCCGACTAATTCTTGAGGAACACCATTGGCGAATTTCGTTTTAGGATAATGCTTTGTGCACGTCTCAACCAATTTTTTTAGGTAATAATTTTCTATTATATTCATTTTGAAAATCATGAATTTTTCAATCTTCTTCTCTCTCTATCCATAAGAAATCAATACTTAGTAGATAACATTAATCTCTAAGGGTGGTCTACTAGGGGGGCACATGCAGGTCCCTCCTCCCTCCACGCACAAAGTAATTTCTGGGATAAATCTCTGCGAGTGGTTCCTAAGAAGGGGTGGGGGGTGGGGGGTGGGATTTGAACTCAAAACCTCCATTTCTTGAGACGTGATCTTGGCCATCTCACCAACCCTTTGATAGTTATGATCCAATCGATTTTGTTCAATTAGAATAAGGATTTCTTGAAGACGCATTCGTTTTTATCATCCAACTATTAAGCCCATTGAATTGCCTGTTTTATAGTATTATTTCATTATAAGTTTTTCAAAATATTATAATTTTAAAGTATAGTCAACTTCAATATATAAATTGAAATCACTCCAACCAAATGAAGAGTCCAACCCTAATTGAACCAATTTGAAAATTTTCTGCTCCAATCAACACCAATTAATTTAATTTGTAGAAGGTTGAATTAAATAATCCATTTCTTGATTGTATGGACCTGTTTAAGCCTATTTCATAATTGACTCTAGATCAAGTGGACATGATCGATTATTCTATAGGTATCATTATTGTATTTTGTTGTACAAGGAACTGGACACCAAGAAGTTCGGGGTGACAATTTTTTTTATATTTTTATAGACACTATTTCATGATTATTTTGTCATGGGCAAATATGGTTATTTTCCAAAGGACAAAAAATTGTGATAAAAAGGTGATAGTTACTTTTTGGATTAAGAAATATACATTCTTGTGAGGGTTGTAATCATTCTCAAATATATTAAAGACTCTCTCTCATAGCTTATTCTATGGACATAGACATAGTCGATTGTAAAGTTTTGATCTCTTTGTTATTTTATAATATTCATTATATGCAACACTAGATCCAAGAATCTGCTCTCACACACACACACACACAAAAAAAAAAAAAAAAGCCATTCCAACTAATCAACAATTTGAGCCTTGAGAATATCAAACCATGTGCTTCTATGCAACACTAGATCCAAGAATCTGCTCTCACACACACACAAAAAAAAAAAAAAAGCCATTCCAACTAATCAACAATTTGAGCCTTGAGAATATCAAACCATGTGCTTCTGGAGATGTTCTCACCCATAGATTAAACAATCTGATCAAATGGTGATAGGATAACACATCATCAAAGTTTTTAATGATATGGATTCTGTTTGGATACAAAGTAGAAAATAACTGTGAAAGAACGTAGTTTTGAAGGAAAAAACTTTTAAAAGTAGAAAGTAGTGTTATTTTACTTTTTTAAAAGTTTAAATTAGATTTTTAACTCTTCAGAAGTTTTTTTTTTTTTTTTTTTGTGTAAATTAGGCCAAACAAGCGCTCTAATTTTTTAAAGGAAAAAAAAATTACTTTTTGAAGTGTTTTCAAAAGGCTAGGCTTGTTTGAAAGAAAGAAGAGAAGATCGTCTTAGAAATGAGATTTCTGGATTATTAGTTCAGGCTTTTTCTGTAGACCAATGGATTTTCCTTAAAATAATGCACCTGGAGCCGGGCAAATTTACATTGAGGAGCAACGAGGGTACTTGTCCCTACAAGAACTTTTAAAAATTATAAGACACATCTCATTTTCAGAAAATGAATTTGCTTATTATGTTACTAAAATAAAATTAAACTTATTCAGTATCATATCACATATGCAAATAAAAGAAAGGGGGGGGGGGGGTAAAAAGAGAACTTCTATTGCTACACCAAATTTTGCTAACACCTCCCCAAGATGTGTGTTAATTCTTTAGTTATTTACACATAAATTGGATTGATATTAGAAAAAGTTGGTGTGGCTGTAGAATTTCTCTAAAAAAACTAAAAGGGCGAGTTAGCATTCTATGTGTTGAATATGGTAAAATCTCGATTTTGATACACTCTTCATTTTATTCCCCAAAACATATTTTTCCAGTAAATTCGTCATTTTTATGATCAACAAATGTATTGATAAAATACCAACGAACTCATTATTACCTGCGGTCTTACCAGTAATTTATCAATGAATTGGTTAAAAAAATATGTTTTGGAAATTAAAATGAATAGTGTTCTGGAAACGGAACATTGTCATACGTTAGGCATGTTTTGGGAAATATTTCCAAAAGAAAAAAAAAGCAAAAGCAAAGAGATCGTTTGCACATAAAGATTGGGAAAATTACTTAAAGGACCCTCGCGGTAGGGTTTCTTTCTAAATAGTCCCTAAGTTTGGCACGATAGCTTGATAGGGCATTTAGTAAACTTTTTCTTTCGTAATGATCCCTCGTTTCTAGTGATCTCCCCTCTTTTTTATTTACTGTCGAGTTCTCCACTTTTTATTTACTGTTGAACTCGACACTGGTAAAACCCACCAATTTTTTTATTATTTTCGAGTTTTTATGACTAAAATACATGGAAAGATCAACTAAAAACTTGAGATAATAACTTATTTAGATGATTTCAACCCAAAAGAATCGTTCTTGATCAATTTTCATCCAAAAACTAAAAAAAAAAGTGAAAAACCCCTAGTTTTTTTTACATACATCTTCAAAATATTTAAAAAATCCCTTGAAAATGACTTCTTCTTTCTTAAATCTTTTTCGGCAGAATGGATTCTTCGAAACTCGATTGAGATGTAAAAAATCTAATTTTTGGATGAAAACGATGATTTCAAATGGTTAGGACGTTCAATTATGAGAAATGTGGGAGATGAGGTCCAAGGACTATTTAGAAAGAAAACAATTTACTAAATGTTCTGTCAAGCTACCATCTAAAACTTATTAAATACTATTTCAAAAGAAATCCTTCCACGAGGGTCCTTCAAGTAATTTTCCCTTGTTGTTTCGAATTTTATGTGCCAATCTTGTAAAGGAATGTAGTCATAAAATAAAAATAAATAAAAACAAGACTATCATAACACAAAATTTACATGGCTCAACTGGGTGGAAAAAACTTTGAAGCAAGCAGCCCGCTTCAAAATTTTGAAGAAAACCTCTCCATTAAATTACACGTGGTATTTTCAAGGAGGCATTTCAAATTTTGATGGAATTGTAAGAGCGTGAAATAAATTCAAAATACCACGTGTCTTGTATCGAGGAGGGTTCCTTCAAATTTCGGACTCCAACAGGATTGTATATTTTTCAATGACAATGATGAGATCCTATTTTCTTAAAAATTATAAATATAAAATTTCTCACTTTCTCTCATAAAAACTTAAAAACCCTCGTGGAAGCCCTAAAATGACTTTCCTATGACAATCGTACAAAAAGATGAAATTGCCCGTTGGAAAGAAGTAACCTCAACAAAAGTTGGACCTGCAATATCAGCTCCTTGCTATTCGATGCGTACATCCAATATAAAATTACCTCCAATAGAAGATAAGGCACAAAAAATAAAGTCCGAAGCTTCTGATCATATGCACCTTAGGTGGAGAATTGAAACCCTCTTCCCACACCTCAACAAATGCCACCTAAACCACAATCCAAGGAAATTTTGAAAAAGAGAGATTTTAGGCGTTAATTCTCAGAAAATGTTGAAGTAACATTGAAATTGACATTGTATTCGATATAGTTGTCATGGATATGTCTATAGAACCATAGATGTTTTTCCTCGAGATACGAGTGAAAAGCATCTATGATTTTGTGGATACCAATAACCCAAACGATGTCAATTTCAATGTTATTCTAGTATGACTCTTAATTCTTTTAGTTATGATGATCTGATTACCCCACGTGGCATACTCAATCGACTATCTGACGTGACAAGTTTAGGAATCATAGATCTGCACTCCTTGGGATACATGATTCCCTCGAGGTACATTTTTTATGAGGAAGTGCAGCCGTGTATCCCAAGGAGCGCAGATCTGTTGTTCCCAAACTTGTCATGTCACAGTAGTCAATTGAGTTTGCCACGTGGGGTAGTCAAATGATCACAATTCTAATTCTTTAGATTATGGCTTACGTCGCATTTGCTTAAGTGTGATTTAATCCGTTAGGTTTTCTAACGACGATTGCGATTATTTCCAAAGATCTTTGATCATGAATGACAAATGGGGAATGATATTCTTTTACTTTTGAACATTTAGACTCATTTTTTTATTTTTTATTTTATTTTTATGTTTCATTACAAAAATGAAGAACGAGGTTGAGATTCAAATTTTTTTAATGATTAACTTGTAATTTTTTATTTGCAACTATGATTTATGCATTTTGGGTATTTCAAGGAGATTTACCTAGTATAGAACTCAAAAAATGAAGAAAAAAAGAGTATTAATTCACATTTATAGCGTCAAGTTCACCACTTTTGATTGTCTAGTTCACCATTTAATTACTATCAAGTTCGACGGTTTTTTTCTTTTGAATATCGTCGAACTTGACGATAATTAAATGTTAAACTGAAAAATAAAAAGTGGTGAACTCAACACTAAGTGGTGAGTTCAATAATAAAAATATTGAACTATAAAATAAGAAGTGATGAACTCGACGCTATAATATGAACCAATCTTTTATTTTTTTCGTTTTTGCAACTTCAATACTTGGTAAATCTCCTTGAAATACCCAAAATGTATAAATCATGGTTGCAAATCAAAAGTTACGATGTAATCATAAAATTTTTTAAAATCTCAATTTCGGTCTTCATTTTTCTTAATGAAACATCAACATAAATAAAAATAGATGAGTCTAAAGGTTCAAAAGTAAGAAAATATCATTCTCCATTCATCATTCATGATAAAAGATCATAAAAAATGATCGCAATCACCGTTGAAAAACCTAATTATGTGAAGAACCTGATAAAATGGTAATTTGGGTATTTCAAAACATTATACATGTGAGATGAGGTCCAAGGACTATTAAGAAGAGAAAAGTTTACTAAATAAACTATTAAAAGACCATCCAAAACTTAGGGACTATTTAGAAAAAAAAAAAATTCCCTCCATAACGGTCCTTTCAATAATTTCCCATATTAAATCACAAAATTCAACAATCAAGAAACCTTCAAATAAATATCAATCGGATATGTATTACCAGGATACATGTGAAATCTTGACCATTGGATGTTGCACTTACACCATTGGGTTCGTGTGTTATTTCTTGAATCAACAAACCCAACCCTTTGTACAAATATCACATTAAACTCTAATTTTTCACTCACCAATCTTTTGATGTGTTGGTTACAAGACTCCAATTTTTGTATCCAAAATCATGTTAAACTTGCATGATTGGTAGTCAAAGTTTTGTCATTCAACATTATTGCTAATTAGGGTTCAGATATGTATAATCGTAATCATTAATCAGCATTATCATTATTGAAGTCTTATCCCAAAGATTTGAGGTTGACTAAACAATTTATTAGAAATGTGTTTATGTCTGCTTTCACTATCTAAAATCTCCATACACCTTATGTGCAACAATATTAAGATTTCATTTCAAACTCAATACTTCAACACAAACCCTACCCATAATAAATGTAGAGAAGAAGCTCAAGACTATCATCTTCAGTCCCTATAACACATTTTGACGGTTGAGATAGAGCCACCTCAACAAAATACTGAGATCCCATCGTATAAAAATTGGATTTCAGACTCAGAAAAGTTATTAAAGAAATATTTGATCTAGGTCATGATCCATAGATGGTTGAGGTGTTAGTTTTAAACCAACATGACATCCTCTCTGATGAAAAGAGTGCTACATGGAGCTATTGCTCCCATTGTTAACAACCCTATATTTGGGAAGGGTTATGACCTGAATTTTTTGGTTAGTAATAAACCTAGATTGAATTATTGATGAGGTTTGGGCATCAGAACAAGGTTGGACTAATCGTGGTCCACTCGACCATTCTTGGTTACCTTCTTCGGAAACCTTTATTCTTTAATGTTATAAGGAGAAAACGTGGAATACAGGGTTGTTGACACCAAGAATACCTCCGAAATATATTTAAATTTATTAATTATTAGAGTACTTTTGATCAAAAGGAATAAAATTGCAAATCATAATTCTCTAATCAAGTTAGTTCATTTGTTGAAATTGCAAAACATCATTTAAATCTTAAGAACTCGTTTGGGTACACATAAAAAAGTTACCTTTTACTTTTAAAAGTTAAAAAAAATTTGTTTGAATTTATTTTTTAAAATTATATTACAAAAGTAAAAATCTATTACTTTTTAAAATAATAAAAGAAAACTTCTTTTTTACTTTCTTACAATTACTTTCTCGTAAAACTACTCTCTACTTTTTATCTAAAGGGACTCTTAATGTTATAATGAGATAAGGGTTGATGAAAGGTTAATTTATTGAAATTAAAAAATATACATTTTTTATTCTCAATACTATGTAAAATTAGGGTTTGAATGTGTGATATCTATTAAAATAATTATTTTTATTTATGATAAAATTCCAATCTTACACCTGCCACCCACTAGTTTCCTTAATAAATATCTATTATATCTACTTAAAAAAATTTGTTTAAATTTATTTTTGAAAACTATTTTACAAAAGAAAAAATCTGAACTTTTAAAAAAATAAAAGAAAACTTCTTTTTTACTTTCTCAAAATAACTTTCTCGTAAAACTACTTTCTTCCCATTACTTACTTTCTACATTTTTTTTTTTTCTAAACTGACTCTTAATGTTATAATGAGATAAGGGTTGATGAAAGGTTAATTTATTGAAATTAAAAAAATATACATTTTTAAATTTCAATACTATGTAGAAATGGGGTTTGAATGTGTGATATCTATTTAAAATAATTATTTTTATTTATGATAAAATTCCAATCTTACCCCTGCCACCCCACTAGTTTCCTTAATAAATATCTATTATATCTTCTTAAAAATGTAAAATATCTTTAATTTCCAAGATTCTTATTCTTCTTCTTTCCCTTTTTACTGTTCCCTTTATTTAAAGATTCTTATTTTCTTCTTTGTTACTCTTTTACTTCCTAATTTTTTCTCCGAAATTTCTCCTTGTTTCGTATAAGGAACGCAACTGCCTGTCTGACAATTCTCCCACGTGTCATCGTCTAATTGGTTGTCTTTCAAGCTTTTTTATTGCTAGATACGAATATTTATCCAACTCCCGAAACCTTTCCAACACTCCTTTTTCCCTTCTCTTTAAAAAACATTTTTCCCAATCTTCGATCAAAATTAAGCTCTGATTGGTGATTTTTATTTTAAGAAGACTTTATTACGATGGGCCCCACGTCTCCAACGGAATGATTTTCCAACCAGCACAGGCCCACCAAATTACACGCTAACCATTTATGGCATTGTGGGCCCAAAGAAGTATGCCACGTGGAATTAGTAAAATAATTAAGTCCACGCCTAATCATTAGGGTTTATATCGTTCTCTCTCACGTCTCTCCCTCAGATAAAGACTTCGAGCTCACCTAAAATCCTCACAAGTCTACTAACAGAGACTCCACCTGTTGTGATCTGTGAGACCAAAACACCTAAAAAGAGCTAAAAAAACAGAGAAATGGAGCTAAAGATGAATCTTTTAACTCTGTTTCTCATCTCCATCTTCCATTTCTCCAGTGCAGATATCTCCAGCAAGATTGGCATCAACTATGGTCAGCTGGGCAACAATCTCCCCTCACCCTCTCAATCCGTGCAACTCATCCAAACCCTCAAAGCCGCACGTGTGAAGATCTACGATGCAAACCCAGAAATCCTAAAATCCCTCTCTGGAACCGATCTTCAAGTCTCGATCATGGTCCCTAACCAAATAATCTCCAACATCTCTTCGAATCAGACCCTCGCAGACGAATGGGTTCGAACAAATGTCCTTCCTTTCTACCCTAAAACCAAGATTCGGTATCTCCTTGTTGGGAACGAGATTCTCAGCTCCTTCTCTGATCAAGATAAGCAAATCTGGTTCGATCTCGTCCCCGCGATGCGCAGAATCAAGCGATCTCTCAAGAATTTCGACAGTCGAAAGATCAAAGTTGGAACCCCACTCGCCATGGACGTCCTTGAATCGTCTTTCCCACCTTCAAACGGAACGTTTCGGTCCGATATTGCTGTACCGGTTATAAAACCTCTGTTACAGTTCTTGAACCGGAGTAAATCGTTTTTCTTTCTCGATGTCTATCCTTACTTCCCATGGTCCTCAAATCCCTCACAAATCAACCTCGATTACGTACTTTTTAAAGGCGGGAATGTAACGTACACTGACCCTGTTAGCGGCTTAACCTACACCAACTTCCTCGATCAGATGCTCGACTCTGTCTTTTTCGCCATGACCAAGCTAGGATTCGCTAACGTACGCCTGTTCATCGCCGAAACGGGATGGCCCACAGCTGGAGATGTTGACCAAATCGGTGCAAATATTTACAACGCTGCAACATACAATCGCAATCTCGTCCGTAAAATTACATCTAAACCGCCTGTTGGGACTCCGGCTCGACCGGGAATCGTAATTCCGACTTTTATCTTCGCTTTGTACAACGAGAACCAGAAGCCTGGACCAACAACGGAACGGAATTGGGGATTATTGTATCCTAACGGAACGGACGTTTACGAGATCGATCTGACAGGAAAACGGTCAGATTCTGACTACAAGCCGCTGCCAAAGCCGACTAATAACGAGCCGTATAAGGGGAAAGTATGGTGTGTGGTGGCCCAAGAGGTGAAGAATGTTACGGAGTTAGGAAATGCCATGTCGTACGCATGTGGTCAGGGTACTGGCACGTGCGATGCGATTCAACCCAAGAAGGAGTGTTACAAACCCGATTCGTTGGTTTCGCATGCGAGTTACGCTTTTGATTCGTATTGGGCGCAGTTTAAGAGTTTGGGTGGGACTTGCTACTTTAATGGGCTCGCTGTTCAAACCATCAAAGACCCGAGTCATGGATCTTGCAAGTATCCAAGTGTGATTTTTTGAGGATGAGTGATAGAAAAAAGAACCATTAATGATCCAACATCCTAATTTTGTTTGGGCTTTTTTTCCCCCATTAGTTTCTTTAGTTGATTTTAAGATGAATATCAAATAACATCATTTAGTTGACAATCTTTCAATGTTATTTGCAAGAACATTGTGTTATGTAGTAAATTTTTTTTTTTGGAATTTGGTCTACTTTCTATTTTTCTTAGACAATGTGTTCTCTAATAGTTTAATTGGATTGACATAGTTGTTATTGAATGACAAATTGAAATACCTTATAGGCTCTTAGTTCCAAACTTAAGAGGATAACAAACTAGCTACGGTATTGGGTCCTTTGCACCATTGAAAGATACAAATTTGAGTCAAAAAATTTGTGGGGGGCTTTGTGAATAAGGGACAGTTTGAGTGGGATCCCATGATTTAACTTATGACTAATTGAGCACTATTATCACATGACCTTCAATCTCCTTCCCACGGGTACAGGCAAAGAATGTGAAGATGAAAGATTTTAGGAAATTTTTTTTTATCAGAAGTTGAAGAAAACAGATATTTAGGTCATTTCCGAGTAGTCTATGAAAGAAGGCCCAATCAAAAGGTAATGTTATCTTCAAAAAATTGAGGGAGGTGGGGAGGGGGATTCGAGGGAGATGAGGGGGTGGGGGGCAAATAAGGGAGTGGGAGCAAATGAAACATGTAATTAGTTGAAAGTATAAGAGTGTCAAAATTCTGTTGGGGTGGGGGGGCAATTGTCCCCCATTGACTCCTTTACCAGCTCCACCACTGTTTTTTTTTGATAACTTTACAACAAAAATTCTTATGGAGAGACTTCTAAGAAGGTTCATGGTTAAAGACCCTCAATTATATTATATAAAAAAAGCATGTCAACCTTTCTCTCAAATGATTCTCTCTATTTCTGGGTGGTACCACTCCTCGCTTTTTGTTGGACCTCAAAGAATAAATCCTAGTAATGTATACGTATAAAAAGTTCCTCCGAGTACTTAATAAATGGTCATGTCCTTACAATCATTTTCGATTCCAAGAATGGAAGATCCTTGAATCTTTCTAACGACTATCCTTTGAAGTGTTCCAATAAATCATATTTTCAAATTCAAACATCAAAACAACAATGGTACTTAAGTAATGACATAATCAAGCAACTAACGATCTGTTGATAAATCAAAGACACCACAATCAAGCACAAAATGTGATATATTGATAGACTTTTAAAAATATATATATAAACATGCATCAATGAAATGTTTAATGTATTCTCAAAATCTCATTTTTCTTAAAATTTTAGTAATTGCTTTTACTATTATTATGAGAGAAGATGGAGTAGAAGTGCTTCGACATCACAATTTGGATTCCAAAAATGCCCCCAGCTTAACATTTGAATTTAATATAATGAGGGTATTTTGATAATAAAAAAAACTAAAAAAATCGTAATTGTGCATCCTAAAATCATCTTGGTTAGTTTTCAAAATTCAAAAATATCTTTTACATTTACCGTATAATCTTCAAAATCACTTTTTAATTAATATTTTAAATTACAAATAAGCTCTTCATGTACATGTGCTTTTGCAAATGCCACATTCTAATTGGAATATAATTACAGTGTCAATCGAGGTTACGATTATTAATTAAAATAGCTGGAAAATTTTGGTATCAACAAATAACGATATCTTATCCATTCGTACCTGCTTTTTTTTATTGTGCCTTTTCGAATGCGATTTTTACATTTCCAACGTGGAGGCATCAGGCACGCACATAATCGTAGATTATTGATTCGTATCGCGAGGAAAAATCATCTACGGTTATGTACGCACCTCCACATCAAAATTGTAAAAACTGCAGTAAATCCGATGTCACCCTAGCACGACTCTTTCTATTTTGCATTTCAATCAAACTTATGATGATTAAAAAACTTATATTTGATGGTCCAGCATCATCGATCGGCCTTGCTTTCGGTGAATAATCCAACTCCCCGTAGTACAGGATCTTTACTATTATCCTTCCTCACAGCCGAGCCGACTCATCGTCCCCCTCTCTCGGTCGATTGCCATGGTTTAGCTTCATCGATCAAACCCTAGAAAGCAGAATCAATCAAGAAAAAAAATAAAATGGCGGAGAATCCTTCATCTTCTCCGAAACCACTTCAATCAACCAATGCTGTCGATTCAATCCCTCCAAACACATCAAAACCTAATCTGTCTTCTCCTTCCAACATCTCTGCCTCTCCTGCCATGGAAATGCCTCAGATCTCATCTCCTCAGCTTCCTTTAACCCAAAATGTTACTTCCACTCCTTCTGCTTCTTCTGTTGGTGGTCAATCCCCTCTAATTCAATCGCAACAGATGAATCCCACCGTCGGATTAGACTACCAACAAAAACATCAACAACAACAACAACCATTAAATCCGCAACAACAACAATTACATCAACAACAGCAGCAACAGAACATGATTACTCAAAAGAATTTCCAAATCCAGCAGAGTTTGCAGAGATCACCATCGATGTCAAGGATGAATCAGATGCAACAGCAGCAGCAGCAACAACAGCAGTATGGCATCGTAGCGGGCACGATGATGCAACAAGCAGGACTATACGGGCAGATGAATTTTGGTGGAACCCACCTTCAGCAGCAACAACAGATTGGTAATGGGGGTTTGTCTCGGTCGACTTTGATCGGGCAGGGTGGACAGGTCAATGGGCACTTGCCCATGTTGTCCGGGCAAGCAGCTGCGGCATCTGCTCAGTTCAATTTGCAGTCGCAATTGCTTGGCCCTGTATGTGATCTAAAAAAGTTTCAATCTTTGTAGTTCAATTCGTTTTCCTGATAATTATTTATGCTCATATATGCTTTTAATTTTTATTTTTTTTTAATAGTTTGATTGCCACTTTTAAAATTAGTCTTGGATTTGGATTGAATTAGTTCTTACTTGCATGTTCACCTGGGAACTGTCGATACCCATTTAAGTTGCTAAAACAATTCTTGTGTAGCCGAGACAGAAGACTGGCTTAGTCCAAGGATCCCAATTCCATTCGGGTAATAATCCCGGGCAGACATTGCAAGGAATGCAGGCAATTGGGATGATGGGGCCACTTGGTTTGAGCTCACAGTTAAGGGCAAATGGGCCCCTCTCATACGCCCAGCAATGGATGAACCAGGGACAGATAAGGCAACAACAGTTGTCACAGCAGAACTCGCTGACCTCTCCTCCGGTATAAATTTCTATCTTTTAATGTGTTTTTTATTTGTTTGATTGTTAAAATTTAACAAATTATTTTTTTTATAAAGATTTTATAAATATCAAAAGAAGTAAAGTATAAAGGAGGCCGAGAGAGCCCTCGAGAATGAAAGCAAAGACAAGTAAGAGAAAAACAAGAGCTTGCTAGTTACCTAAGCTATCTCATCTAAAAACAAAGTCCTCAAACGAAAATCCGGAGAAGTCCTTGCTTAACTTTGCCTAAAAAAAATAGCAACCCTAAAATCTCCATATACACCGTATGTGAATTGTTCTCCTTGCTTTGGAACACTCTGTTGTTTTTCTCTTTCCAAAGACCCTAAGCTATGGCCGAAGGAAGGATATCCCAAAAGTGTTTTTTTCTATAAGAGAAGATGTTGAAAGCCCAGCCTTCTAACATCAAAAGGAAGTTTTTCGAGAAAACCCAACACATATGAAACAAAGACATGAAAGCTGACCAAATACCTTGGGAGAAAGAGCAATGAAGAAGGGTGTGATCTACAGATTCTCCATCGCTCTTACAAAGATGACAAAAATTAGGAGTGATCCACCCACGAGAAATCAACTTATCCAAAGTAAGAATCCTCCTAAAGGAGGCAAGCCAAATTTTGCAAATTATTAGATTTCAATGTCGTTGTCTATTTCAGTTAGCCTTGAAATAGTTCGATCAATGTGGAAATTACTACATTTTTTGGAAATAATGAAAATGTTGTCTAAGTGATGAAAATATTTAGGAAATTTTCATTTAAACTGTGAAAAATGATAAAATATGTATTAAAACGCACTAATTGAGTCATCAAAATGCAATAAAAATCCATGTGGAGTGTGGAAATGAAGTTTGACAATGCTCTACTATATGTATACGCAAGTAGTTGAGAGCACAATGGAGAAAAACCATAGTATTCTACATGAAAACAAAAATAATAATGTCACATTTTTTTATGGGTAAGTTGGTCTTGAACCCACGACCTCAAAGTTGCTTTGCAATGTGTCAAACCAACCGAGCTATGGGCGTAAGCCCCATAATGTCACATTAACTGCATATTATATAAAATACTTTTTTAAATGGAGGAATTATTTAGAACTGCATTTACATGTTATTGTATTTAATCTTTTATTTTTTTTTGAATGTGTATGAAACTATAAATAAATTAATAATGTGGGTTCAAATCTTGTTGAACCCATCTTCACACTCGCTGACCACTAATGCATTGCTTGCCTAGCAAAATGAAAGATGATATATGTATGTATGGGGTCCCATTCAGCAGCCAACATTAGGGAGCCAATATTGGGAGACAAAATTTGTCCTATACGGGTTAGAAGTTTAGGAATGGGCAGATTTTTTGTGAGGACGATCTCTACACCATAGAGATCGTCCTCACAAAAAATCAGCCCATTCCTAAACTTCTAACTCCATAAAAAGTGGTCTACAAATTGACGGTAAATATTGATAGTCTACGATTCTTCAACTTGTAAATTGGGGTTAGAAGGTTCGGAATGGGCTGATTTTTTGTGAGGATAATTTTTTTATTTTTTTTATAAGCAAAAGAGTTCATTAGAAAATCAAGGTCGGCGCGAGATGACCAACCAAGCGCAACCGTTACAAAGAAATTAACCAAAATTAATACAACAAACCCTATCCTAGTTCCCTAAGAAATCTTCAAAAAACACTCCCCTAAACTCTTTACAAATTTTAGCCCAAAAGAAGATTAATCCCAAGTTTGAAACGAATAATGAGTGAGAATCACTATATTTTCCTTAAAAAACCCTGCTATTCCTCTCCAACCAAAGCCCCTAAGAAACCACGAAGTGAGTGATGCTCCATAGAAATCTCTTCGCTCCAAGATAGGAATGGCCTTGCTTTGTGAGGATGATCTCCTCACCATAGAGATCATTCTCACAAAAAAATCAGCCCATTCCGAAACTTCTACCCTATATAGGAAATTTTTTGGCTCCCAACCGTTTAGATACAATATCAAACATTTGAGATTTATGTGTATCTTGATAATACATATCTCAGAGATACTTATCCCGATGATAAATCTCAACTATTGGATATTGTATCTAAACGATTGGGATCACGTGTTTTTTTCATGAGTCAATTTTCATGAGTCAAGGTCCCGTTCGGTAGACAACGTTAGGGAGACAACATGGAGCCATGTCCTATATGGGTTAGAAGTTTCGGAATGAGCTGATTTTTTGTGAGGATGATCTCTATGGTGAGGAGATCATCCTAACAAAAAATCAGCCCAATATGAAACTTCTAACCCCATCCAAAGTGGTTTAGAATTGTGGACCGTCGATTTTTTTACCGTTAATTTGTAAATCACTTTTGATGGGATTAGAAGTTTTAGATTGAGCTGATTTTTTGGGAGGATGATCTCCTCACCATAGAGATCATCCTCACAAAAAAATCAGCCCATTCCGAAACTTCTATCCTATAGAAGAAATTTTTTGGCTCCCAACCGTTTAGCTACAATATCAAACATTTGAGATTTATGTATATTTTGATAATACATATCTCGGAGATACTTATCGTGATGATAAATCTCAACTATTGAATATTGTATCTAAACGATTGGGGTCACATGTTTTTTTCATGAGTCATTCTTCATGAGGCAAGGTCCCGTTCGGTAGACAACACGGAGCCATGTCCTATATGGGTTAGAAGTTTCGGAATGAGCTGATTTTTTGTGAGGATGATCTCTATGGTGAGGAGATCATCCTAACAAAAAATCAGCCCAATCTGAAACTTCTAATCCCATCCAAAGTGGTTTTGAATTGTGGACCATCGAATTTTTTACCGTTAATTTGTAAATCACTTTTGATGGGGTTAGAAGTTTTAGATTGAGCTGATTTTTTGGGAGGATGATCTCCTCACCATAGAGACCATCCGTACAAAAAATCAGCCCAAATCAAAACTTTTAAGCCGTATAAGACAAATTTTGTCTTCCAAAGTTGTTTGCCAAACGCTACCGTATATATATCGAAATGATCAAATTCATTTAGAGCAATGATATTACTTCATCATTGTGTTCTGAATAAATACCATAAGTGGTTTTATTGTGTTGTTTACTTTTAGAATAAAATCACTTATGATGAAGTTTATTCATAACATAATATTTTGTTAATGTCACAACCCTTCTTTTATACTAATTAATGAATGTTATTTGCAATTTTTTTATTAGTAAACATTAGTATTACGTGTAATTTACAAATCATTTGTATACACAATTTATAATTTTTATTATATTTATAAATTTTTTATCAACATTTTATTTTTTTCAGAATAGAATATTTCAGTCGTAATATACTATTCACTGAAATCTTGCATTTTTATACATAAAATTTCATTATTTCAGTTGAAATTTAATGTAAAATGAATAGAGATTTCCATCAAAATAATAAAAATAAAAATTGTCAGTTAAATATTTCATATTGGACCTTGAGTAAATGGAAACATTTCAATATATTTTGTAGAAATGTGTCAAAATTTAATACTATGGAATTTTTTGAATGTCAGGGCCTCTAAGATTTAACTATGGTACAATTCTACTTTTATACCTACTATTTGTTGCTATAATACCAAGTACTTACCATTTCGATTCCATCACAACAACTTGTACTGTTCACATTCTTCGTTTATGGGTCATATTTTAATTGTACATAAAGTGGTCACTAAAAACACTGTATGTTTCGCCAATATTTTATTTTTTTTAAATGTCAATTTATGTGGATTCGTTATAGAGAAAATCATTTAATGAACCCTGATGCAGGGATTTCTTTCTAAACAACCCCTAACTTTTGGGTGGTAACTTGATAGTCCAGTTTGTAAGCTTTTTCTTTCTTAATGCCCCTCACCCCTTTCAATCGTCAGGATCGATGATTCAAATTGTTGAGATCAACCTTCTGATCCATTTGTTGAGATCGACCTTTAACAATTGTCAAGATCCGCGATTATAAATCATCAATCTCAACGATTGAACTTGAATCATTGAGATCGATGGTTTAAATAGTCGAGATCAACGATTTAAATTGTTGATCTCAATAATTTAAATTATCAATCTCAATGATTTGAGTTTGACATTTTATAGGGGTGAGGGAGCATTAAAAAAGAAAGTTTTTTACTAGCTTCCTTATTAAGCTACTGCCCAAAAGTTCTGGTGCATTTAGAAAGAGTTCTTTACCACAGGATCCATTAAGTAATATTCTCTTCTTAATGGACACTCTTCCTGCTGCATTTCAAGACTGCTGCTTTTCTAGTACCTAAATCCACTTGTCTAGGAACTAAGTGTAAGTCCAACAATATTTTCTAGCGAAATGCTTTTTTTTTTTCCAGGTGCATAACTGTTTCTTCGTATTTTTTTTTTATTGATGTGCCACCCCGTCAAATCTTGTATTTATTATTTTCTTTATCTTTATAAGAAATTGTGCTTCGTATGGATTGATAAAGGAATATAACATTTATCCTTTGTTGAATAGTATGTGAAAAGGACACTCCATTTTCAAGTTAATGAATGTCAGACACTGTGTTGTATAACACCACGGATATGCTTCATGGTTTGTTGGGAAATCAAGAAATAACATGTTCATAGTATGAGCATAGTCAAGATGAGGAATTTGTGACAGATGAATGGAAAAAACTTGAAAAGATAATATACAGAATTAAAGATTTAACCAACAATGTTGTGGCCCCAATTGATGATAAATAAGGGAGAGTTGATGGAGATGTTTGGTCATGTGCAATGAGAACACTGGTTAGAAACGTGCTGGTTGAAGGCCTAAAGGGTAAGTTAGAGGCCAAAAGGATGTGGATTAAGGTTGAACGCGTATTTGAGGACACTGGTCTTGATGGAAATCACAAATTTGGATATAATTGAATGAAAGACCATTAATCATTAATGCAGGCAACCCCACAAAATGGGGGCAAGTCTTTTGGTATCATCAGGAACAACTTTATATACTATAGGGCCCATGTTTGAATGATACATGACTCACTTTGGGAATTTCTTTATCAATGACGTTTGCCTCAAAAGGTCGCCTTGTTGAGGATACTGTGATACAAAATATCCACCCTTCATTATGTTTTAGTTTCTTCAGTTGGGCTCTTTATCCTCATCATCCAATTGACAGTTACTGTCTGGCAATGATGGCCACATAAAGTAGTTGGGACAAGGTTTGATTCATTATTGGAGACTGTTAATTTTCACTTCATTGGAATCAATTAGTCCAATGACTTGAATAAGAGGGAAGGATATGTTGAGTCATTTTTGTACTGTACTTCCAAACTTAAAACTTGCCTGAAAGACTTCCATTAAAAAAAGTTATAGCTTGACTGGTAGGGATGTGAGAGGAGTTCTAGATTAATGATGACAAAAGCAAGGAAGTTGGCCCATTTCTTGCTTCCCCATTATGCTCACTTATGACGTACCATTATCTGGTGGTGCAAGAAGTTGTTTTTTGCCCTCCCATCAAGATTGAAGACTCAGACTCAATTTAGACTCAAAGTGGTCCTGAGTCAAGTCATTATTAGACTAAGCTGATCTTTGCAGTTTTGGATTTTTTTAAGAGGTCTGCTTCTTGGTATCTGAACTTGGTTTTTATAATTTTTTTTTAAAAGAAAGCTAAGGAAAATTCTTGATCTCCTGACTGCTAGATTGTGCCTGGTATTGAGTAATCACTAATCTGCAATCCTTTGCTATAAGCCAATAACTTCTGCTTTTTACAAGATTCTGATTTTTTTTTTCAGTTCAGTAGTTGCTTAGGTT
This sequence comes from Akebia trifoliata, assembly GCF_017979445.1. Lineage (NCBI taxonomy): Eukaryota > Viridiplantae > Streptophyta > Magnoliopsida > Ranunculales > Lardizabalaceae > Akebia > Akebia trifoliata. The sequence continues at coordinate 8,564,398 of NC_141388.1, read as the reverse complement.
TTCTAGTACGGAAGTGAATCAATAATGTGGTATATTAGTTTGCTTTTTGTGTACATGATTTTAACAGCTAATCCAATTTACAGAAGTTACAGGCTCAAGGCCTATCGAGGACATCATCATTAGCTTCCATGAACCCTCAGTTATCAGGGTTGGCTCAGAATGGGCAATCGGCTATAATGCAAAACTCTTTGCCACAGCAGCAGCAGCAGCAATGGTTGAAGCAAATGCAGCCTACAATATCTGGTTCAGGTTCTCCTTACCATCTTCAACAGCAACAGAGGCAGCAACATCAGGCCTTCTTGCAGCAACAATTTGCTTCATCTCCACAACTGCACCAAAAATCCATGGCCTTGAACTCACAACAAATATCACAATTAGTTCAGTCACAACTGGGTACCCAGCAGACACAATTACATCAGCAGCAACCACCACCACCATCACCATCACCTATGCAACAGCAGCTGCAGCAGCAACAACAATCTCCAAGAATGCTGGGACCAACAGTTCAGAAATCCTTAAGTTTGACAGGATCACAACCAGATACTCCTGCGTCTGGCACGACAACTCCTGGGGGGAGTTCAAGCCATGGAACAGAAGCAAGCAATCAGCTTCTTGGAAAGAGAAAAATACAGGATTTGGTCTCACAGGTCTTTCCTGCATATTTTAGCTCTCTTTTAGTTTAATCCTTGTCTGCACCATGTTTCATCAACTCTATTCTTGTACTTCGAATGATTTTGTTTGGAAATAGCGCAAAATCATGATTTTATAATTTAAAAGTATACTGAACCGTCAGTCCAAGGTACTTACATAGCGAAAAAGGTCAATCAATGGCACAATTTTACATTTGCATACCTGTGCATATACGCCATATCTACCTTTCTGATTTTGGCAGATTATCTTTATGGTCTTAAAAACATTATTTTCTACTTGATGAAAATGGATAATAATTGAGCTCTGTTGAAATCTAAGCTGACATTGGTGTGGTGATAACTGGTCAGCCTTCCTTCAACGAAATGGGCCCAGATAATGGGGTTTAAGATGATATAGATGGGACACTTTATGATTTGGATGTCACTGTGAGGGTATTTTTATACATTTCAAACTACTGGTGAATTTGAACCAACCTGCCATTGTGAGTCATCATCTTGCAGTTATCTAAAAAAAGCACTACTTTACTTGTATGTTCTGGGAATCATGTATGAATAGAAGTTTTTGTTCATTGTTCCATTCTATAATGATATTCTTTATGACAATAGTTCTTGCGCTTGTTGATGTGTATTGCATGAATGAAATTCCTTCTCCAAGAGCTTCCATTTGTTTTATCTGATACTATCTTTTGGCTGTACCTCAGGTGGATTCACAAGGGAAGCTGGATCCTGAAGTTGAAGATCTTCTCTTGGAGATAGCTGATGACTTCATTGATTCGGTAATGCTCATAATATACCTTTCCCTTTGTAAAGCAGGATAATTCATTAAATAAAAGCAATATAAGTGGCTGGTTTTCTTGTTTGGTGCTTTCTATATGTATACATATATGGACAGCGTTCGGTGGCCAAAATTGTAGACAAGTTTTGTCTTATATGGCAAAAAAGTTTCGGAATGGGCTGATATTTTGTGAGGATGATCTCTATGGTAAGGAGATCATCCTCACAAATATCAACCCATTCTGAAACTTCTAACCCCATGAAAAGTGGTTTACAAACTCGGTAAAAATTGCCAGTCCACGATTCTTCAACTTGTAAACTGGGGTTAGGAATTTCAGAATTGGCTAATTTTTTGTGAGGATGATCTCCTCATCCATAGAGATCATCCTCACAAAAAATCAGCCCATTCTGACACTTTTAGCTCATATAGGACAAAACACTTTGTCCACAACTTTGGCTCTTGAACCCGACCCTATATATATGTGTGTGTGTGTTTTCTGTTTTGATGAACAATGGACATGGTAATATTTTCTGTTTTAATGAATCAATTTCCTTGCTATTAGTCATTGCATATACAAGTAAATTGTGGTAGCCATAGGCAGATAATTATTAGGTTACTGACTATTTTGTTTGTTAGTATAGGCTAGTAACTTGTTAGAACTTACTGTTGGACATGGAATCACTTGGTGTATTGCTTGAGAATCTTTGAATCGATGTTATTGTTGAATTAGGAAAAAATATTATGTTTTCAAATCAAGAACAGAGATTCAATCTTGATTATTGAAGTTAGTACCTTTTCTGGGAATATATTGAGCTTCTTCCCCAAAGTTAGTGAACACAATAATTGGTGGCTTTCTCATATCTGCTTGTTGGTGTCTCTCCCACTCTCTCTTTTGTAGATATATAGAAATGGGACTTTCTGAAAAAAATGAAATGAATGGGGAAGTGAACTATTTCCAGCTCAAGATCCATTGAAATGCCTTCCAATGCACATTAACAGGGATAACCTGATTTCATTATTATTAGGATGGTGAACAATGAATCCCACTATGAATTAAAAAATAGTGGCTTTTAACCAGCTATGGTCTTCCATTTTCTTATGTTATTGACTTCTGATCTAATTCCTTGTTTGTTACATCTTTTGCCAGATCTGTCACATATAATATGCCATCTTTGGTTTAGTTTCTGCTCTAACTGGTTTGACTTGACTGTGTTGATGATATACTCTTAACTGATCGGAATTCCCTTGTAAAATTTATACCTAGCCACTGACTCTGACCCTTTTGTAGCCTTTTCAATTCATGAAATCTATGTACTGCCTCCAGTTAACTGTAATGATGCATGGCTAGCAGTCTTTTTTTGGATGTTTAAGCTGGACTTAAACCCATGCGTTGCAATATGCCCACCAACAGAGCTATGGGAGCTATGGGTATAACTAAGCCCATGATTCATGACTAACTACAAGTGGCATGCTAGCATATTTTATGTTTTTTTTCCTGTAAAATGGAGGTGCGAAGGTTCAAACTTGAGACGTATTACAACAAATGCAATGGTCATACCATTGGAACAGGCACATTTTTGATGATACGATATTTAAATTAATATATATATATATATATATATATATATATTATATATATATATATATATATATATATATATATATATATATATATATGATATTAAACATATATTATACGTAAGTAAACAAGCCGAGCCACCCAACAGGCCTGACTTTCAAACCCAGCCCTAAACATAAAGTGAGCCCAGCCGGGGCCCAATTTACTAAATGGACCTAATTTCACTACCTAAACTCAGTCTTTATCAGGTCAAGTGTGATATGGATAGGCTTGCCTACACTTATATCAATATCTATGATCGAGTTAAGATGCATCGAAGAAAGAAATCAGTAACATTGATTGAGTCAAATAGTCAAAACTGAATCAATTCGATTCCATCTTTGACCGATCCTCAAGAGCTAGTCCAACTTCTCTTAGAACTCTTTCTTTATTGAGTTTCTATTTTTTAAGTTGCTTAAGTAGTTCTAGTTAGCTTCTATTTCAATTTTAGAAAGTTTTTTTTCCTAGTTACTTTTTATGTACGCCTTCATAACAATTTGTTTTTAGGTTATAATTAAAAGTTCTTTAAGGTATTCAAATTGAGTTTAATAGAATTAAAAGGTTAATAATATGTTATAAATAGCTTAGGAAGTTACTTTTTAGTATTTTAGAAGGTTTCTAAGTTGTTATGAAGGAGTTATCTATATAAAGAGTTCCAATAAACAAATTCAGTGAACAGAGGTAGAGCTAGTAAGGAGCTGGTGGGGCAATTGCCCCCATAGAACTTTGAGACACCCCTATATTTTCAGTAATTACATGCTCCATTTGCCCCTACTCCCTCACCTCTCTCCCCATTTGCCCCCACTCCCTCACCTCCCTTCAATTTTTGCCCCCCCCTTTTCAATTTTTTGTTGATGACATTGCCTTTTGACCGAGCCGTCTCATATACTAATTGGAAATGACCTAAATATCATTTTCTTCAACTTCTAACCAAAAACCTCTGAATTTCTCCCTAAAACCATTCATCTTCAAGTTCTTCAATTATACAACTAACCATAGTTTGCCCCCATTACAAGAAAATCCTAGCTCTGCCCTTGTTAGTGAGTTAGTTTTTGTGAAGATTGATTAGTAAAAGAAAAAGAAGAGACTTCTTCCATTTCTTTGTTTATTTTATTTTGAGCATAAGAACTTGATATTGGTTCTTAATTTTAGTGTTTGCAATTGATTTCCATCAATCTCAAACCTAGATTGAAGTTTTTTGTCTGTTTTGCTCAACATAGAGATTCTTCATTGCTCCTAGTTCTTGGGATTTCACCCTAGAACCTGATTTTTAACATCAACTGTTTGTGTGTTCTACCCTACATCAAGGTGCCAAAGCCCAGGCCATCTATCGCCCTACCTGCATGTGAGCCAGGGGTATTATGTGGCATGTGCCATTAGTAGATTTTTGTTTGTAACTACTTGATTGGTACCTTGGATTTTGGTATGACATTTATTGTTAGTGATTTGATGTCTTGGAATAGGTTAGTCTTTTCTAATACAAGTTCATCCTATATGTTTGACCAAAGTTTCCTCTTTGTAGGTCACTACATTTGCATGCAGTCTGGCAAAGCATCGGAAGTCTTCAACATTAGAATCTAAGGATTTGTTACTACACCTAGGTTTGTTCCCTGTTACAAAAATATTTCATGCAGTTGTTTCTTGTGTTTCTGCTTGATATGAGAAAATATGTACTATTTTTTGAGGATTTGTATTTGATCTTGCAAATTTCTAAGATATCCTCCAATATCCATAGACGCCAGAATCTTCGACTTACTGAATAAAAAATTCTGATTATATCATTACTTTTTTTCTTCACCGGTTTTAATCCTGATTTTTTCAATAAGTCGTTTTATGAACTTCACAATTAAATCGTGAACTTCGCGATTAAATCACGAACTTTGCGATTAAATTATGATAACCATTTTACCGATGAATTCTAACTTGAGCTCATGATTGTGATCTTTTTATATTTGTTATTGTAGTTAAGCATGAGATATGATGATATAATATGAGAACACCACCTAGTAGGAACAATTACACAGCTCTAACCCTAGATCAATTTACTTTCAATTGTACTGATTTTTTCCCTTCTTGATGTATTCCCAAACCCGACTTGGAGACCATGCTGATATCTAGACTTTCATCTGCCTCACAAGTTGATTTTTCATTGTGCACTAAGCTTGGAGACCTCACACTTTTCCTTTCCAACCCCTCGAAACCTGTCCCTAGGTGACATTTGATGATCCTTGAAGTGGTGTATGAGCCCCTTTTGATCCAGTAGGTCAAAAAAACAATTTCCTCGAATCCAACAGAGAAAGATAGTCAGTTCAGTCTCGAAATAGCCCAATAACTGGGAAAAAGCCACTCTCTCTAGCCTCGACACCCAACTTCTTAGAACCATCTGAGGCTAGCAATTTAAGTAGAATCGAAGGCTGATCGAAAAAACCTTCGCAAGCACATACGAAGTCAAACTAGATTGACCAAATTAAATGTAAGACAAAAGAACAGATCCAAAGCAAGGAGAGTTTGAAAGTACAAAAATATTTAATCTCTGAGAAGGAAATAGTTGGGCAGACAATACACCTTTTAATGTGCCTAACAAATGATCTCATGGGTGTCAAGACTCCTTACCAGTGATTGAGGCCTTTGCAGAATTTATTGTCAGCTTCAAACCTGCCCAGGAGCTTTGCATACCCTCCACATACAATATTCCTTCCTCCATCCTTGAACTTGAATTGACATGACATCTCCGCATCCTCCCTAGGTTGAAACCCCATTGCTATGAAGCAAGTCTTGTTATTCCTTACTAATCACGTGAGTTGTGTGAAAAATCTCCATAATGAAACCTCTGCTCCCGATTACATCCATACCCTCATAATCCTTACTCCTTTGAGTTGGTCCACCCTTCTCCTTTCCAATTGAGCATGCTGGTGATGCCTGAAATAATGTTCCACAAAGTCCCTTTTTATTTATGACAGCACTATGCGCCTATTGTTTGGGTCCCGATCCATGGTAATTTCTTTTCCATGGACCTCCAAAAGAAATGAGCCAATCAAACTTTTGACCAATGAGCACTCTCCCTTGCTGGGCCTTGGCCTGATTTAGTCCCTATCCATCAAACCAACACAAAGGTCTGGTAAAACACATGAGAGATTTACCAGCTTTGGCACCATATTAGATAGCCACATTAGAGTGGATATTTTTAAACCAACTCAAGAGTATATTCAAGTGCATAAGGCAAGGATCATAGAAAACATTGTGGGCAAGAATCTTATGCAACTAGCTCAGATAGGGAAGGCACAATGGCTTTGAATAAGGATGGACTTATAATTAGGGTATAGGCTTTGTGTGCCAAAAGCAAGAGCTTGAGGGATGGGGAATCTGTCAATCATATCTTAATTCATCGTTCTTTTTCACGTGAGATTTGGTTGCACTTTCTTTCTCTATTTCAGATGGAGTGGGTTTTCCCCCCTTTTCTTTTTCCATCTTTTGGAAGGGTGGACTTTTAATACCTTCTCTCTCATAAAAAGACATCTTTGGCTATACTCCCTTTGGCCATTGGTTGGGGACTTTAGAAAGAGAGAAACAAAAGTGTGTTCCATGGTAAGGAGAGTACTTCCCAAGCTGTGGCTATGGAGATCTTGGGTTTGCTCTACTTTTGGTCAAAGTTGAATGGAGATTTTGTTGGGGCCTCATTTGAGGACTTTGTATTCAGATGGAATGCTTTGTAATTTGTTAGGCGCCTCCTTTGCTTTTGATTTTCCTTCTTGTAGGGGGGCAAGCTCGGCCCCCCTCTTATTATTTTCCTTTGATTAATAAAATTTTATGCTTATAAAAGAAAGTATGTGAGGATTACTACAATACTTGAACTATCATAGAAATACAATGGACATGTATCTTGATGGATTTTATATCGGCCTTGACAAAGGTTTATGAGTTAAACTCTATTCGGGTCATGGTGGATCAATTTTCTTAGTACCGCATGTCTGTTATGGTCCGAATTGGTTGCAGATGACAATTTAGTGAAGTATGGGAGAATTCTTGTGACTCCAGGTTCACGGGGCATCTTTGGATAGAATTGTTCAAATCATCTGACCACTAAATCAAGCTGACTACCGCATTTCTAGAGGATTAACCTAGGACTTTATGAGTGTAAAATAGAGGGATTGCATGGGTCATTTAAGCCAATTCTGTGAAAGTTTTCACAGAACTTGATCATGAAACCGGATCCATTTCTAGTAAGCTACCTGGCAACAATGGCACCACAGACATTAGTAAATTGCTAGAAAGAAAACTTCTGTAACACATTAGTTTGCCTGAGTGGCAAGAAAGGTGCAACATTGCCTAGGTTGATCTCAAGGACATTAAACAAATGAAGAAATAGGCATGAAAAGCAGACAAAATAAAGTTTAAGGCGTAAACCAATAACTCATGGTATGCAGGATCTTGCACCAAGTGTTTCTACATTAGTATGATGGATCATTCCCTGTCGGGAAGGTTTGCTACAGTTTCCATCCAAGTTGAAATTTATCCATAAACATCTCGCGATACCACAGAAACAAAGGTGGCTAGACTTCAGGAATATTGGAAGGGGCACTGATGATGATGGCCGTCTCCTTCAACATAGAAGCCAAATATGTATTGGCTGATTTGGAGGATAAGTAGACACAGCATCCCAACCCACACAAAAGTGTGGTGATGCGGAAAAAATTGAGAAAAAGTGCTGCAAGGTGGAAATGAGCTGTGAAATGTATTATAATTTGAAGAACAAATAATTTAACGCACTGCTGGAACATAAATCTTAAATTCAGGTCGTATTGTCAAACTAACGAACTCCCAACCTATACAAAAGAAGTGGAAGATTTTCAAGAAATTTGTAGTCATAAAAATGTTCAGATACAAGGGCATGGACCTTGTATCTATATAAAACTCATAAAAGCCATGAGCCTTGGTGAGATCTCCTTAGAATCTAAAAAGTTCCCACATGTACGAGGGGGCTAGTGTTTATAAATTGGGGAAGGAGCCTTATGCGAGCAATATCCTGAAAGTGTAATACACTGATACTTGCTATTTGAACTTCTTGTATTGTTAGCCAAGTTATATCTCTTAACCTTGTTGCTTCTTAATATGTAGTGTGTGCATGCAGCGGAATCCGATTGGGACCATTAAAAGGTTGATTGGTTTGGCTGTTCTTTGCTGCACTAGTGCCTCACACGACATACATAAGTGATAATTTGTGACAGTAGGCCATGACAATAGGGTGTAGCCATCCTCTTACCTCACAACTGCAAGCATCTAGATGTCCTTCTAGGCTCAAAAACTACCCCTTTGATGATCCTAAACTCCATTCTAAAGTTTTTATTATTTTTTAATTCCTATCCGGTTAACTTTTGGCATTAATCAGCTCCCAGGTGGGATCCACCCCCACCCTTGGCTTCTCTATGACTGGCTCAGTTAGGGATGAAGTGCTTCCTGTCCTCCCATCGTAACCCAAATTTCCTTGCATTATAAGTACCGATACCTTTTTTTTATAATGGTAATAGGACCAATACTTCGCTAATGAAGACCAATGTGATCTATGTTTTCTTCCCTCTTTATGTGACTTTTAAGGGGTTAGAGCTTTCATTTTTCGGTTTTAATGAAAGGAAACTGATGTGCAGAGAAAAACTGGCATTTGAGCATTCCAGGATTTACAAGTGAGGAGCAAAAATACGCAAGGAAACCTGTAAGAACTTTTATCTCCATTAAAGCTTATGTGAAAGGCTATATATGGTATATTGTCCATGTATTGCATAACTGACATACAATATACATAAAAGAGCTAGCTAACAAAACTGAGGCAAATGCAAATGCAATGTGCTAGTTGCTCAAGTCATGGCATCATTTAGTTGTTTTTTTTTGTAATTTTTAATTTTTATTTAACTACTAGAGGTTTTATGAATTCTCAGAGTTTTATTAGATAAGAGTCATATAAAATTTATTAGAAGGTAAATGGGCTGGTTAGTTGTAAAATATCAAGTTTCTAAGTATTATAGGAAATATATTGCCGTAAATAAAATTTAGTATTTCATCATCATCGTCACCTTTTCCTTTTATATTGTAATAAAAATAACGATTTATAGTTGAATAGAACTATTTAATATTGGTGTCAATGTACTATTTTTATCCCAACTTGACAATTCCATCGAAGTAATGACATTTTGAAATTCAAAAAAATAAAATTACTTGTTAAGATAGAGAAGAGGAGAAGCACATGGATAGCTACGGTTGGTTTCTATAACATTAGTTCATAATTTTGTAACTCTAAAGAATGGTTTCGGTGGTCTCTTTAGCACAAAATCTAAAGGGGAACATCTTAAGTTGAAACTTGAAACTAGATGAAATATGCAAAACTAAAGAGTGTCGTGGAATATGACTTTAGCTTTAAGAATATCTTACTTTTGTATATTTTTTAATTTTATATTGTGATAAGTTTCTTAATCATTGCTGCAACTAAATGTTTGATGCATGGTCATTTATTACTTTAATGCGATTGTGTAGGCATTTTGGTATACCGGGCATAATGAATTATTCTTCAAGCACATTATGATTTATGATTATTCTCACTCTTTTTCAATTTTACAAAATTTGCATTAATTATATTCCTTGAAATGTACATGCAGTTATCCAGCGATCTCCACAATAAGCGCCTCGATATGGTAATCTTGGAAACTAGTTTCATTAAAATAAATCTTATTTATATGTATAGCTCTTATGCTCACGTTCGCAAAAGAAAATTACTGAAATGCATGATACATTGGATCAGATACGTGCGTTGATGGAATCCTCACACTCGGATGTCAATACAAATAATGCCAAGGAAACGATGAGACAGGGGATTAGTAACCCAGTTGGAGCTAACCACCCAATATTGCAACAAGCGCAACGGTTTTAATGATATTTTTTTATTCTTATTTCCATCCTCATGCTAATCGGGATTTGCTGCCTGGACCTTTGTTGGTATGCACCCACCCCTCAACGCTCAAATTATATATCTTTCATCATTTTCCCAAAAAATGTTCTGTAAATAGTCTTGAGTATCATAAACGGGAAGGACCGTTGACAAACAGATGTGAGGATAAGTGCCATACTTGCAGGGGAGGTTTTGGATCACACGCAGAAGTTCCCAACCACGAATATACCCGGTAGGGCTGAACTTGGGTAGGCCAAACCTGAACCTGTTAGGTTGAATCCGACCTTGGGTCATAGGCTAAAAACAGGTTGGTTTCGGGCAGGATATGAGTATAATATTCATATCCGAATTTTTTATTCGGATCCTATTAGCTAAAATCATATCCGAATCATTTTGCTTTCACAAATCTGGATCTGATCTGACTAAATTAATTGATTTGGGTCGGTAATTTTGAACCGTTTAAGACTATTTCAATCAACAATAACAATTTTTTAAAGGTAATGTGATTAGAACTCAAAACCTCACACTTTTCAAGGGAGGCATTGGCCACTGCGCCTAACAAAAATTTATCTTAAAAAAATAATTTTTTTTGGATAAGTTAAATGTGTGTGTGTGCGCGCGCGTGTGTGTGAACAGATCAAGGGATGTACAGAAAAACAAATGTAACAGTAATAAATTTTCAAAATATTGGTTAGAAGTTTCGGATGATTTTATGTGAGGATGATCTCTATGATGGGAAGATCATCTGAAAAGAAAATCAGTCCAATCTGAAACTTCTAACCCCATTAAAAGTGATTTAGAATGTGGACCGTTGATTTTTTGTCAATTTTTATCAATAATTTGTAAATCACTTTTGATGAATTTAGATGTTTCAAATTGAGTTGATTTTTTTGTGAGGATGATCTTCTCATCATAGTGACCATCCTTGCCAAAAATCAGCTCAATCCAAAACCTGTAACCCATATTTTGAAAAATCATTGTTTTTACATGTCCCTTGAACCGCCCCCTATACATATGTATGGTTTGGGATATGTGGACTTCTAAAAATGACTCAGGAAGAAAACACATGATCCCAACCCTTTAAACACAAAATTCAAAGGTTGGGATTTATGAGCATCCAGATAACACAAATCTTAGAAAAGAATTGGGATTATGTGTTTTTTTCATTAGTCATTTTTAGGGATAAGGGATCTTGAACCATATATATATCATTCGGATCTAAGGGGATATAAGAATGAATCCGTATCCAATTTGGGTCCAACCCGGGTCAAGGGACATCTACCCATATCTGCACCATTTTTTAATTCGGATATACTTGAAGGAATCAAATTGGATTCGGATATGGGATACAATTCAACCCATTTTAAGCCCTAATGGGTCAGATTTACTTGGGTTCGGGCAATTTAAATAAAGCCCAACTTTGTATGCATGCTTTTGTTTATTTATCTATCAAAACTATTGTCATATTATTTTCATTGAATAAATTTTTTTTTTTGTTATTAATGCTTTTGTTTATGTAATTCTATATTACCAAACAATGATTATATTACAGCCATGGTATTAAATTTTGGCATATTTCCATTTCAATAGGTTTCGAAATGAAATTTAATCGATTTTTCTTTTTGTATATATTTCGATGAAAATTGGTATTTATTTCACAAAATGTTTCGATGAATAGTGAATTTTGAACAAAATTATCAATTTTTAGGTATAAAAATGCTATATTTTGATGAATAATAAATTTCGACTGAAATATTTTCCTTTTTGAAAAAGAAGTTATAATTGCTTTTAGAAAGAACTGTTAAATTACACATAGTATTTACTAAGAAAAATTGCATAGAACCATAGAATTAAATTTCGACATATTTCCTTGAAAATTTTCCATTTCTTTTTTTTTGCTAGGGAAAAAGAAGTAATATTAAAAATGTTGGTTGAGGTAACCAGCAAAAGATTACAATTACAAGAACAAAAAGGAAAAGCTCAATGCATAAAAACTAATCCTCCCTCAAGAGATTACAAATTCTATCCCAATTAAACACAAAGTCCTCTAAAAAGATCCCTCTCAGTTCTTTGAAGATTTTACATCAAAAGAAAAGCGAGTACAGAATATAATAAATAGTATCATCCACCTTCTCCCATTACAATCTATCCAAATTCCCCAAAGAATGGCAAAAGGAACAACACTTCACAAGGTTCGCTTAAAATCAGAAAAGAAGTAGCCCACCTGAGATCACGATTCCAACACCTCTCACCGAAGAAGACAAGCAACCCTCCACTCCAAATAATGCTAAGAAGTGAGACCATATTTTCCTTGCATTAGAGCAATGGAGAAACAATTGATCAACCCCTACTTTTGACATGAAATTTAATTGACAATTTCCTTTTGTATATATTTCGAGGGAAATCATTATTCATTTTTCGAAATATTTCAATGAATAGTGAATTTCAAACGAAATTATCAATTTTTAGCATAGCATTAAATTTTGACATATTTGCACAAAATATATTGAAATATTTTCATTTTCACAAGTTCTGACATGAAATTTAACTGACATTTTCTTTTTGTTTATATTTTGATGAATAGTGAATTTGATCGAAATTATCAATTTTTAGGTATAAAAATGCAATATGTCGATGAATAGTAAATTTTGACTGAAATATTTTCTTTCTTAAAAAAAAAAACTTATAATTGCTCTTAAAAATAACTTGTAAATTGCACTTAGTATTTACTAATAAAAATTGCATAGAACCATAGTATTAAATTTCGATATATTTCCATGAAATATTTCCATTCCGCAAGTTACGACACGAAATTTAACCAATAATTTCTTTTTGTCTATATTTCGGTGGAAATCACTATTCATTTCATGAAATATTTCGATGAATAATGAATTTCAACCGAAATCATCAAATTTTAGGTATAAAAATGTAATATTTGATTGAAATATTTTCCATTTTGAAAAAAAAAAAATTATAATTACTTTTAGAAAGAACTTGTAAATTACACATTGTATTTACTAATAAAAATTACATGGAACATTCATCTATTAGTATAAATGAATTATGATTGGTTAGTTATATATATCATCTTATTTTAATGTATTCTAAGCACGTTAGTACGTTTATATAAGCACACATACAATCAACCATGTTTCAATTAGTTGGATACATTAGCAATTTATTAATATTTCAAAAAATAAAATAAATATATAACACATGAATGCAATGCTTAATATTTTTTTTCGTTTTAATGTCTTACATATTAAGTTTTATGTAGTGAATGCAACATTATTATTCTTATTTACATTGTCAGCATCTCTATGTGCGTATGTGATAGCAAAATGTTGTTGATATTCACTTTCTCACTCCATATGGTAGTTTATTGTATTTTGATGACTAAATTAGTGTGTTTTAATGCAAATTTTATCGTTTCCTATAGGATTAATGAAAATTTCAGCAATATTTCTGTCACTTCCATGATTTTCAAAATTGTATTCATTTTCACATTCATCAAAATATTTCCATTTCCAAACTAACCAAAATAGACACCAAAATTGAAATTTAATACCTTGATTATAACTTTAAATATTTATTTTGTTGGAAATTATGATTAATGATAAATAAAGCGAGTCATTTTTTATATTTTTTTTGCGTATCATGGGTATTCTCACTCTTTGGGTGAAATTAATCCCACATTCACATACACCGCCCTCTCGGAAAGTCCTACATGCAATTAGTTGAGTTGAGAGTCCCAAGAAATTCATTGTCTCGTGGGAAGGGGCGGATCTCCACTGAGAGCACTTGCCTCCAATAATATTTTTAAAGTCAAGAAAGATAAGAGCTATTGCTAAGTATATTTCCCCCACACAAAAAATCCCCTCTTAGTTGCCCCCGCAACAAAAAATTTCCCTTCTTATTTATCCCCACACGGGCAAAATCTTAGCTCTACCCCTAATCATGGGGTTTCAAACGCTTGACCTACCCTTCTTGAGAAGCTTATCAAGGCTTGGGTGGCCTAATCATCATTTCTTCAGTTTATTATTATAATTATAATTATTTGAAATTTAATTATAATTTTATATATGTAAATTTCGAAATATTTTTTTTAGAACAAATGATTATAAATTTTAAGTTCTTCTACATTCCACTTATCTTTATATAAACCTTTATCATTACTAAATTATCTAATATAAATGGGAGAATGAGTTAATCCGACTTGGATTGGATTTGGGTTGAACATTTCATAGCCGTGATAGGTGCGGTTTGGTGTTCGCTAAGTTCAAGTTGAACTCGGGTTGATCACCAACCCGGCTGAGTTGGTGCCCTAATACCCAGAGTGGTGATAGCAGCCATATGAGCCATCGAATGATCCAAATCCCAACCTCGACTCTCTCATTTACTTAAAGCGTTGTAGAATTTCGTTTATAGACACTATAGACATGTACTTTTCTTTCATAATGTTCAGCCAATTATATCCTATGTTCTCTGTAAGGACAGGTGTGGTGGTCCTCTCTACAATTCTGGCGTGTCATATGTAAACGTGTACTCTCTCTCTGCCTTCAATTGCACTCTACCTCTTGTCTTTTACCCCCTCCAAATTGCTTTTCGTCCCCACTTAAATGGTCCCCATCCGTACGCCCCCCCCCCCCCCCCCACGTGACTCTGCTCACTTTAACATGGAACCCTCACTTTCATCTTCCACGCGCCAAGTGCGCAATGCGCATACCCACGGCCCACTCCTCGTCCTACTCGTGTCATGAAGGGGTAGGTGCGTGCGTACGTACGGTGCCATTATAAGCAACTCTCGTGTTTCTTTAACTTTAAATTTGTCTTACACAATTGTTCCATACCAACGAGTAATAAATTGACACGTGTAATAGTTGTCAGTTTTACTACACGTCTTTTTGATTTGGACTGTTCTTGGACCGACAAATGCAGTCTGGTACATTTTGAACTATCGTCACAAAATCTTTTTGGAACTTCTCCTTGCACGTGTCGGATGCCTGTTGGTTAAAAATCTTAGCGGGAAATTACGTGGATCATTATTAGGGGCCCATAAATAATATGAAATGTTCAGCCCATATTAACCTTGGGCTTCAAGAATAAATGCCCAAGTTCAAATTATCATTCACGCCCATCTTTTCTATTTCCACCTCGAGCTCCTAATTAAGTCGTGCACGCAGCCCAATGTGTTTATTCTCTAATCCAATTATGCCATGTAGACACCGTTCCTATCTATTAGAAACGGGACATCCCCTACTGGTTCGCAACTCATATTTAAGAGGTCGAGGTGACTTCCCGCTTGAAATAATTGGGAAGTTGGTAGTTGATATGCTGGATCTAGAACCCGTTTCACCCCACTAACCCATGACCCGTTTTTCTTTTGACCCATGACCCGTTCCTTTTGAAGGTCATTTGGGGGGAGTTGGGGGCAAATTTAAGGACTCACTTAGTTATCATCCTCGTCCCTTTCATTACCTGTCTTTCTAGTTATTAAACAATTTGTACGGGTCGGTGTTAATTTAGGTTTGTTTTAGCAAATTTTGACTAATTTCTAAAGATGTCTTCTTCCATGCCTGTCCAAATCCTTAAAGTTGCTTTGATCCCTTCTTCTTTCCTTGTAGAAGAAGAATTATATTCAATTTTTTAATTTTGTTTTTGCTTAAATTGTTAGAATGGGATCAACTCTCACCCGAAAGGAAGAAAAAAAAAAGAGTTGTTATTGGCACTCTAACTTTGCTTAATACACCCCAATTAAAAATAAATAAATAAATTACTATTTCGTGTGTTGAATATGACAAAATTTTGAGTCCAATACACAATTCGTTTTAATTCCCAAAATGTGTTTTTATTGGCAAGATCGTTACTTTCTTATCAGTGAGATCGCCAATGAACTCACTCAAAAAGCATGTTTTGGGAATTAAAATGAGCATTGTACCATAATCGGATTTTTTGCAAAAAGTTGCACATATTTTGAGAAATATTTCTAAAGAAAATAAGTGAATGATTAAGAATAAATAAAAGTCGAGATGCCAATAGAAAATTTTTTTGTGCTAAATTTCTATTTAGGGGTATAGGATTTTATATGAACCTAATCATGATTGTAAACAACTATTAAAATTATTTGAACCAGTGTTTATAATGTTTTGTAATGTTGAGATTATAATTTAAGCCAAACCTTTGTAACGTTTGAAGAGTGTGTTTTAATTTTTAATTAAGATGTAATAAGTAAAAGTTGAGGTGACAATAGTAACTCTAAAATAATTTGAACTTAATATTTATCATTTTAAGAAGTGTAAAGATTGCCGTGTTTAAAACTTTATGTCTTTCCATCAATTGAAGAGTTTATTGATGAGTCCAATATAAAATAGAAGAGAATTTACTTACGAAACAATATATAATCTTTAGCTTATTAGTTCAAGAAAACTAAAACACTGAATTAAAATCTTAAAAACCAATGATTTAGTCTACTCGGCAATTGAATTTATAGAGATTCAAAGAACTTTTAAGTATCTCTTCGAACAAATATTTTAATAAAAACTTGAATAGATGCATCCACTAATTTGCATTTAATAAAAACTTGAATAGATGTATCCACTAATTTACATTTATTTAATCAAATAAAATATACAATCTCAACAAAGATGGGTAAGTTTAATTTAGAAGGAAGTTTCACTTTTGATGTATCTTCAATCTTTTTAATCTTTGAAAATGAAGTTTTTAATATTTATTGGAAAGAAATTAGACAAGTGCATTGGATCTATCTAACAAGGTACCTTTCTTTCGAATAACTTAATAAAGATGTCGTTTTCTCTATTGTAAGTTATTTTAAAATTCCTATTTGATTGACTTCTTTTCCCATTTTTTTATTTTTTGTGGGGGAGGAGTCCATCCATCCTAACCGTCTTTTTCTTAAAATTTAGTATCCTTTTGTACACCAAATTTGATAATGGGAATTATGATAGGTTCAACTAATGATATTCTAAGCCGCACTTTCTTATTATATAATAGTTTATACCAACCCAATCACGCTCCACAGTTAACATCTGCTGCCCTTCCACGCTTGCATAGTCACAAGGTCGGAGTATGGGTTTAAATAAGTAAGGGTATATATATATCTGGAAAATCCTAGACAACATTTTAGACAAAGCATTTTATTTTATATGGGTTAAAATTTTTGGAATGGGCTGAATTTTTGTGAGGATGATTTCTATGATGAGAAAATCATCCTCACAAAAAATCAGCAAATTCTAATATTTCTAACCCTAATTTATAAGATGAAGAATAGTGAACCGTTAATTTTGACCGTTAGTTTGTAACCACTTTTCATGCGATTAGAAGTTTCAGAATTGGCTGATTTTTTGTGAGGATAATCTACTGACTATAGAGATTATCTTCACAAAAAATCATTTTATTTTGAAATTTTTTAGTCATATAAGATAAAAATTTGTCTAGAATGTTGGTTAGCGTTTTGTCAAAAGAATGCTACCCTATGTATATATATAATGAAAATTTATAAAATCAAGTTATTAACATCAAATCCCATATTTTTACATTTATGAATCATCGAATTCTATTATGTATCAAATCCCTCATTGAAAAAACAAAAAAGTGATTAAATTTTTTTCCTGTGAAAAAAAAAAAAAAAAAAATCAGGAATGAAACGGGAATAGAATGGCATTTACTGTTACAAATGAAAAAGTCGTGTTCTTTAATCATTTTAATTGTCAGAGATGCAATACGCGTTTTAAACGTATTTTTTTTTTATACAAAAAATTACAGTTTTTTGTTACTATAGGCACTAGTAGCCTTTTCTATCCCTTCCATTATTGCCCTTGGTGCCATTGAAAAAAAATTCGCCGACAATGCTCATGGAATCTAGGATCCACTAATCAAATGAGCCATATATTGAATGACATCTCCAAGTTACAAAACTACCCTTGCTATGTTAGATGTCATGGTTTCAAAACTCATTTTGACGTTTCATCTCGTCTATGGATGAAACTGAGTTGTCTCGAACAAGTCAACTCGTCTCAAACAAGATAAACCATTTAACTTGTCTGGCACTTATTTATATAAAAATAATCATAATTGTTTTTTGTAAAATAAGTAAGATTAGATCATGTTTAGTCATTAAACCATTTTTTTTATTTAAGTAATAAATATTTAAATTAAAATTTTATTTTAATTAAAATATACAAAATCCTGATTGACTCAGACAAGTTTTACTGACTCAAGAGAGATTTTCAAAATATCATTTGAGTCATCTCGTTAGTTTCACGAGATTTTGCATATATGATATCTTTATGTATCTATCATGTTCATGGACGATACAGAGATGACTCAAACGAGATTCAAAACCATATTTGAGCATCCACTAGAGAGTCTGTGAGCAAAAAATACTCAGTGCCCACTTTGTTATGGTTTTCAGTTTGATACCCTTTTTTGACCCCCAAATACACATGCTTAGAGGACACAAGCCTAAACTCCCCTCTACCTTTGACTCCCATACAAAATGATTTAACTCTAATACTAAAGTTCACATATATTTGTTTTCTAGATTTTTACTCATTCCCAAATCTACTTTGTGGATCTTGTCGTTTTATACTTCCAAATCTTTCCCTGGATTTCTTTTAAGATATTTTAAAATTTCAAAGGTGTCCCAAGTTATCTCCAGTCAATCCAAACATGGTGGAGAGAAATTGAGTTTCTTTACTTCTCTCAATCCAAACATGGCCTAAGAGTCGTGATTTTTTAACTCCCCCTCTCCTTACTCTCCTGACGTGGCAAGTGCTAGAACCATAGATTTTTCCTCGGGATACATAATTGCACATATAAGGTGAAGGGAATAAGGGTACATTATCTAGTCTGCACACGTATCATAGTCAAATAAGTAGTACTTTGAGCAAGCCATTATATCCAACCATGCCTAGCAACAGGGTAGACCAAGGTAATAACGTCTAGTCTGACTAGTAGGGCAGGACAGTGTAAGGGGAGATATGATATGCTTAGCAGGACAGGTCTAATCTAAATATTTGCGTGATTCCAGATTATGCATATTAAGTCTAAAGATCTCAGAAGAAATCTCCAAGGAATCTTAAACTCAATCTCAGAGATCCCAATTCCATTTAAGATCCTTGCAATCAAGGGATTCATCGTAATCGAATCTCGATGAAAGGGGAAACCCTGATTTGAAGGAAGAACCTATTAATAGAAGAATCAACGGAGGAGTGGGGATCTTTTTTGGGGGGCCAAGAGAACAAAGGCTGAAACTATTGTTTTTTTTTTTTTAATATTATTTTTCTCTGGTGTTGGAGAATTATTGGCAGGTACCACACCGGTGCTTACAGGAAGAACTCATGAGCCACTTCGAATCAAGAGAGCAGAGTCGATCAAGGTAAAACTTGATTCTGCCTCTACATTTATTATTTCATTAATGTAAATTCTACCTTTTATGGGTACTCTTTAAGGCTATGTTTGGATTGTGAGAAGTAGAGAGAAGAGAAGATAAGGGAAGAGAAGAAAAGAGAAACTTAATTTCTCTTCATCATATTTGGATTGACAGGAGAGAAATTGAGACAACTTTGAAAATTTAAAATAACTTAAAAGAGGTCTAGGGAAAAAGTTGAAATTATAAAATATTTTAAAAGCATTTCTCTTCATTTCTCTCCACTTTTGGAGAGAAAGAAAACTCATCTTCTTTGTTTTTTTCCTCTCCTCTTCTCTCCAATTCTTTTCTTTTCTCTCCCCACTTAACAATTCAAATAAGAGAAATGGAGAAAAACTCATTTATTTTCTCTTCTCATCTCTCTATTTCTCTCAATCAAACACAACCTAAAGGTCACAAGTCGCTACATCAAATGATTTATTTATGCCTTATCCCATTATTAGGGTCGGCAAAATAATTATTCTTTAACATTCTAATTCAATTTAAAGACGCATCTTTCATAAAGGCACTTGTCTTCAAATCCTGTTTTTCTACTTCAACTTATGTTTTTTTTTTTTTTTTTTGCCTCCTCTCATTTTCTTGGATCCTATGATTTGCAACTATGGGTTCTCATTGATTATGTGATGTTAATATTGAATGGTTAAAACCATTGACTCTATAATTATTAAGTGATTAAGATTGATGAATTGGTAAGATAATTCAACTATAAATATTAAAAATTGGAAGAGTAGACTTTAGAATACAATCACACTATACATAAAATTAAATATTTGGAGGTCAAATGGTTTGCTTAATATAGTAGGGTACCTACCATTAGAAATAGTTCAATGAAATTAATTATTCAAATAAATAATATAATAGACATATGTCCCCTCTAATAAAAATTATCAATGCAAGTTTTGGGCTGAAATTTATTATTTTGTTAATCTTAGTCAAATTATGATTAGGTGATAATATAAAAATGGCTTTAGTGTTAGAAACTTTCCTTCACTTATCACCACACCATGTACATCGAAGACCTTTGCTTATGCCAAGCAAATTTAATAAACTATACATGTAATCCAACTAACCATGAGAGTGTCCACTTTGTTTTTTCTCATTTATAAAAATCACTTATCTCTACCTAAACTCCTTGTCTCATTCTTATAAAACAACATTTCATATAAAATTTGTGGTAAAGCGAACTACTAGTGTGACCATTAAAAAGTAGACACCCAAACAACGAATAAGTTGATTATGCTGTGAAAATTATGGGAGCAAATCCTCTGTAGCACGATTCTTCTGTAGCTCTTATTAAAGTTTGAGAGTGTGCCATGTCATCACGACAGTTGTATCTGATCGTTTAAATTTACGATCTCATTGACTGTCTATTTTCAAACGCTTAATTAAATCCAAAATAAAGTTTGTTTTTTTTTAAATCCGATCTAAAGCAAGAATCCAAGATAATTGTGTTGTTAGTTTCCATCAATGTGATGTTATACCGATGACAGAACAAGAGTTACATGATAAATGGGTTATAGAGGATCCACTCCTGAACATTACCTATGGACCATCTTTCCTATATCATGTAAGAGTCGTGATAAATTGACTCAAAAAGAACATACTCAAATCATACATTTTCTCGAGATACACAACAAAAATTATGTGGTTCTAGGCACTTTCACATTAGTTGAGTATTTATTTTTGTTTTGTTTTATGTTTTGGGTCAGTTTCATTATTTATATTATAATGAGAGAAGTGCGAGTATTATTAACGAAAATTGACATTATTTAATTGTTAGCCCCCACATTACATTAGATGATGCATTAGGTTAAATGTTAGAACCTCTCTGCAAAATCTTACAAAAAATATTAAAATCTATCATAAAGACCGTTCCAAACTTCATAAATACTAATTTGTGTAAGTTATACGCATAAGCAATGGAGGATGTTTATATTATTATAATGAGAAAAGGGTTGATTATTCTTAACACAAATCCATATTAAATAATTCTTTGTAAATTATAAAAGTAACTTAGATAGGTCTGTTAATGCATTGAAATAATTTATTTATAATAATATTAATTAAAATAGTATTTTTTTTATCTTAATATTTTTCTTGATAATGAACAAAATGTGTAAAAGAGAAGAGGTCAGTACTATTTTGATGAATCTTTACCCTAGCATCAAGAACATAGCACATATCTCTCAG
This sequence comes from Akebia trifoliata, assembly GCF_017979445.1. Lineage (NCBI taxonomy): Eukaryota > Viridiplantae > Streptophyta > Magnoliopsida > Ranunculales > Lardizabalaceae > Akebia > Akebia trifoliata. Next base: position 8,542,783 of record NC_141388.1, on the reverse strand, counting down.
GGGTAGAGTCAAGATTTCGCCCATGTGGGGGCAATCAAGAGTAGAAGGTTTGTTTTTTTTTTTTTGTGGGAACAACTAAGAATGAAGTGGGGGTAATAGTGACAATTTTTTTTATCTACCGCTAAAATTTGTAATAATAACTTACTAATTTATAGTCTTTGAAAATTCTTGTGGTGGCAAGTGCCCCCACAGCCCCTGATGCCCCCTCCCAAAAATGTAATGGAGTAAAGAAATCCAAACTAAATAAATCTAGTTACACCATCACAAGAAAAGATATATACATGATTGTCCCCACTAGGGTATAAAATGGGTGATTCGGTCATAACGGAGTATATCTATATTTAGATCCAAATACTTTTTTTTTTATACTGATTCAGATCTGGATCCGAATCTGAATTTGGCTTGAATCCTATTAACTAATACTCTATCCAGATTCGAATTTCTTTATATTGATTATAAAATGTTTGACTTCCAAAAAAGAAAAAAATCAATTTTACTTCTTTGAAGCTTAAAATAATATGTTATTTTATCACTATACACTTTCACTTTACAAGGAATTCATGTTGTTAAAAAAAAAAAAAAAGGATATTTTGAAAAACTTAAAATTATAGTTTTCAAAGAAATATGTATTGAGATATGGTCGAGCCTAGCAATGGATTCGTATCCAATCTGGATCCGAGTCCGGTCATGGGACATTAGACCTTATTTAACCTTTTTTCGTCTTTGTTTTTGTTTGAATCTAGTTCAAGGATCCAAACCTGTTCAATTTGATTTTTGGATCACTCAAATTTTGGGTCTTATTGACCCATTTTATGCCCTATCTCTTCCAAAGGCGCAACCAAATGAATTGCACAAAATTATTTCTACCCAAATGCATTTAAACTCCACCACCATTGCTCCAAATGCAACTTAGCTCCAATACCATTGGTGAGCCGATTTGGATAGTGCTGCTGAACTGATTTAACTATCAGGCCCGACTAGGTTAAGACCCGATTCGTGTTTATGGTTGGGCTTGAAAGTTTGGACGATGTGTGCAATAATTATATTATAATTTTATTTTTAATATATCTAAAAGTATTATAGTTTAAATTGGACTCGATTAGAGTATTTGCAACTCAAATCTTGATTTCTAATCTCAATTTAACGTCTCATCCATGGACGAGACCGAGTTGTCTCAGACAAGTCAACTTGTCTTAGATGAGAAAAATCATTTAACTTGGTTTTAAATGATTGATTTACATATATTTAAATTGAAATGATTATAATTTTTTGCTAAAATAAAGTAGAGTAGAAGATGTTTAGTCATAAAATCATATTTTATTTATATAATAAAGATTTAAATTCTAATTTTTTTTATAAATTATTTTAATTAAAATTTGAAAAATCCCGATTGACTCAGTCAAGACTTTTGATTTGATTAAATCAAGGACAATATGCTAGCAATTAAATTGGAAAAAATCTAAATCTAAAGGTTTTTAGCCCAAAAATATATTACCGTACAAGCTGTCGGTCCAAGGGACCAACCACCTTAGCCATATATAATTGTCATCCAAAGTCCAAAACTTAATGTGGGCCCGGAATCCAACTCTCCATAATCGAATTATAAAATTTGATTCTGAATATATTTGAAATCCGACGAGAGACGAAGGGAGAAAGTGGCGCGCACAGTGTCAACTATCAGTATTTAAAGGTTCTCTGGTGGAGGCATTAAGTAGAGAGAGAGAGAGAGATTTGTATGTCCGATCTTGTTCTTCGTCTCTGTTTCTTCGAGAAAATAGGGGCAAGAATTAGTGATCTTATAGATTACTGTTTCTGATTTTGACTTACAGATTTTCGAAAATTAGACTCTCTTACAGTAATCGAAGATCGAATTTCTTTGTTGTCCGACTTTTTTCTGGGAAAACTGTTGAATTGTGGAGATCGAATCATCAAAGAAAATTTCTATTTCTGCGTGTTGAGGTTTCTTCGGAGTTCCAACGGAGATGGAAGGGACTGAGTTTCATAGTTTTTGACAGTCTTTGAAGCTGAAACAGTCGAGTATTGGTAAGTAGGAGAATCATTTCGGTTTTAATTAGTTCAAATTCTTTGTCTGTTCTCCTCAGATTTTAATTTGATTTAACTTTTGATTTCTGTAGGATTTCCTCATTTCTTGGGCAAAATCTGTATAAGAACGGTTGAGAATTGTTGAAATCTTCGAGTGTTCGAGCTCTCCGAATTCGTAGTCCAAAGGCTGTAGAGAACGAATTATTTCTTTAGTTCTTCGGATTTTGTTTGGTTGGAGAAGTGTTTCGAGACAGCAAACATGTTGCCATTTGAAAAAAACCAGTGGAGTAGTTTAGTTAATGTGATTCTATCCTGATTTCTAAGGAAAAAAAAGATTGGAAATACTTGGCGGTGAAATTCAAAATTACAGTAATTCTGCTTGAGAGAAAGCAGAGGAGCTCGATACTGGAATTGCGGATATTCACTTAAAAGCGCAATCTTGCCTTTATATCCCTTCACACTTCGCTGTAACTTCATGGCATATTTGTTTTTCCAGAAGGATCTAGATATGAAGCTATCTATTGTTTCCAGTGTTCATTAAGTGCATATAAATCGCCTTGTAAACGAATTAATACCAATCGTTCTTGAGAAAGGGGGGAAACAATGGGTTGTTTGTTGATGGGTTCTACAGGACCACCAATAAAACGGCGAGCTGGTTTGCGTTGGAAACAAGCAGGACGTAGTTCATACAGAGGCAGCTAGGGAACAGCAGATTTTTTATTTGATAAGTTTGTTTTGATATTTTGAGGCATTTTTTTCCCCTCAATATTAACAGATGGGAACTACTGCGCTGAGGCAGTTATTCAGGAGTCTTTGCAATAATTCGCAGTGGGAATATGCAGTCTTTTGGAAGCTCAAGCACCAAAGCCGAATGTAAGTTTTTTTTTCTTTCCAAACCATTGGTTTTAGCCATATTTCTGTGTCAATTAATGGACATGTTTTTAGCTTCTTGGAACTAATGTGCAAGTTCAAACACAATGGAATCAAGTTTTGTGCTGATGGTTTTCATTATTTAAGGGGCATGCATGTTTCCTAAATCTATTGTGAACTATGGATCTCAAAATCTGCATAAGATGGCAGTCTTAAACTTATACACAACGAATGCATGGTTTTCTCTATGAACTGCAAAATTAGATGCTAGAGATGCATGCCAAAGGATAAATCAGGACGGAACCTTGAATCTTTTTTTTCAAAAATATTTAGGTACTGTGATCTATTTAAGCTCTCTTCCTTTAATTTTAGATGCTATCTTACTTATAAAAGAAATATTTAGTGTATGTTTGGTAACACTTCTGAAGTCTAGTTTCTGTTTTTTGGAATCTGGAATTTGAAGTCTTGTTCTGAAAAAGTTGTTTGTTTATCATTTTAAAAAGCTTTTGGTTACAAACAAAATTTTAAAACATAATGGTCATTTTGATAATATTACCCTTTTGTAATTTTAATAAATTGTTAACCGAAAAACGTAACATGTTATGCATAATGAAACCATCCACACATTTAATTTCGATTTCTAATAAATCAAACACCCAAAAAGTATTGTTTTCAAATTGAATTCATACTTGAGAAATAATATTCCGACATGGTAATACTCAAACAATAAACAATCATGAGCGATATTTCTTGGGTTTTTATATAACAGAATTTAAATAAATAAAATGCACTGTACATTATCTTGTAAATGTTAATTTTGCAGTAGAATTGAAACAGTAACACTACAAAAGAATTCCATTAGAATAGAGAGAAATACAAGTAGACTTCATAGAGGATAGAAATCTGAAACACCAGCAACATAAATAGATTCTAGTTTTTAAAAAAGTACAAATTTAACAAATAAAATCAAAAGGAAAAGTGGAGAGACCTTGACAGTACAGTTGTAAAGGAAGAAGAGGTAGAAGAGAAAGGAGAGGTAGAAAAGTTAAAAATTAGGGTTTTAGGATTTGTATAAAGAGGGGATAAGTGATAGAAATCATTGTTTTGAGGAGGGTATTTTAGGAAAAAATAATAATTTAGAATTCAGAAATTTCATCCAACGTCCCCCCCCCCCCCCCCCCACCCCATTTGTTGAACCAAAAGTTTTGAATTTTGGTTCTTAAGGCTGAAATCTGAAACGAAACAAATGACAATAAAGCTTCTGAATTCTGAATTTTAAAGGTGGACCACCTCCATTCAGACTTCAGAAGTGTTACCAAACACACACTTAGATATTATCACGATGACACTCTGGTTTTCTATGCTTGTCATTGGTATCCAACAACACTTGCTAGAGGCATAGTTAGTAAGTCGGGATTCGGGAATCAGTCGGAAAGGGAAAAATTTGGTAAAATAGGGGGAAAATCATTAAAATAAAAATAAAAATAGACAATGAATCAGGCTAGGCTTAAGTTTGTATAATTGTTCATACTTGGCGGTGTTCTCATATTATATCACCAAATCTCATATTAAACCCCAATAGTAAATCACCAAACCCCTGTATAGATATCATCCTTGCATCCACAACAAGTAACCACAAGTGCACAATACATTCAAGGTTAAAATTATTTAAAATATAAAAATATTCAATGTCTTCCTCTTTATCTAATGCTTCATCAATTAATGGTCATCATCATCTTCATCAAGGTCATCTTCTCTTACTAGTGCTTCAATTTCATCTTTTGTTTTATTTCAATTTAATCACAAAGTTCGTAATTTAATCAAGAAGTTTCTAAAAATCATGATTTATTATAAAAGTCATGATTAAATTGGTGAAGGAAAAAGTCATGATTTAATTGCGACTTGTTCAGCAAGTCAGAGAATTTGGTGACCATGGCTGATTCTGCAGTTCTCTTAGCGATGAGAAAGAATCAAGTCAATCAACAATCTGCCCTTGGCTATTTCTCGGGAAGTGTGAGATTTAAACAATTCTCTTTTAGCATATGGCTTGGAAATGAATAAATTAACATGACATTAATCAAGTTACTGGGCTTCTGGATTTGTTAGAATGTGTACAGAGAAGTTGCATGCAACACAAAGATAACATATACAATTGTTAAGGACATCATTTTCTGAGGAATACTGAACACCAGTTCTTGTATTGATTTTTTAACTAAGATTTGTTCTATTTTAGGTTTTTGTCCTGGGAGGATGGGTATTGTGATCATCCAAAACCAAAAGAATCTATGGAATCTATGGAAGGTATGTCAGACAATGTTTGTTTCGGTGAGACGACTGGAATTAATACTTTTGACTGTGAAAACAGTACATTTGATGGAGACTCTGCGGGATATCCAATCAGACTGGCTGTAGCAAGTATGTCGTGTGTACAATACACACTGGGGGAGGGGTATGTTTATTTGCTCCACTCTTATAACTGCAAATTACATTTCTCTTTGATTTGTAAAAAATAAACAGTTATGTGCATGCATAATGATAGTATTTTACCATCTATGCTAGTTGGCACCTTCAATGAAAGCATATTATGGAAACATGACGTCTTTGCAATGATGAATGTGTTACGAGTGGGGCTCACAATGACATTGCAATAAATTCTAATTCCTAAGAGTTGCAAGAGAATATTTAATGACGTTACTCCTCAAATCTTTTGGACTGGAGCATTTAAAACTGCACCTAATAAAATCAATGGGCTGCCATGACATGGTTGTAAGGCCCGGCTGAGACCAAATTGACTTGCCCGAGTCATCCTGGTCTCAATGGAGGCTTGCTTGTATATTGCCTAGTTGATTTATGTGCATCAAACTGAATTGGATTTATCTATGCCTCTTCAGTTGACTTGGATAAATTGGCCATTGTTGAGTTCTTTAGGGAAGAAAAATAGCCCTAATTTGTATTTGATCCTCCATGACACAGGTCTTGATGATCACTTAGATGATCCACACCCCGAGACCAAGACTTTGAACTGTGCTTCCTAGTCTTGATCAGGTGATTATTGTCTTATACGAAGGAATAACAACTAATTGACATAAGCCAGTCCTGGGAAAAGTGTTATGGACCTTATGGTGTCATAGTATAAGTTTTGGGAGATTAGGGTGAGGCCTCAATTGGTTGTGTATAAGATATGGATTGCTAATACATATTTTTGGCATCAAATTTAATCTTTTTTATTTTTGGGTTTCTATGTTTAGGCATTGTATAGTAAGGTTCTATGCATTTCTACAGTGTACATGTGCACTGTGATAGAACAAGTTAATGAATAATGGTCTGCTATGGGTAGCCATATTAGACATAATAGCCTCTACATAAGCAAGATCTGTGTGGTCGTTTGACCAATATACGCTCATACTTTTACATATTAGGAACTAATATGAGATTTTGATCCCGTTCATTTTCTTTCTTCTTTTATACTTTCTTTGTCATAAAGTGATGTCTGGGTATGAAAAATTAGCACCCCCCTCTCCCAACACAATGGTATAAAGTGTTAAAAACCTGCCATTATGCTTATGAATGTGACACACCATACACATGAATTTGTGTAAAGTCTGGCATAAGAAGATCAATTTACATTCAATGATAAAGATCAGCATATACTAGTCTAGAGTTCACTTTCTTATCTGAAACAGTGAAACAGTAATCATTATTCATGAAATGACCATGGTATGTGAGAATGGCATAACATATTGTAGTAATAATTGTTGAAAAAATCAGATCATGTGAGGATTACATAATGAATTTGCAGAAACCTCTAGTCTAACAATGTAACATGGTCAGAACTTACCAGATTGCTTAGGTCACCTACAAATCCAGGCACTTGTCTTACCCCGTTTAGCCTAGGCTTATGGTCATTGTTTTGATTCTTGCTTGGGTCCCTAACAATACCAAACTAGTTCTAATTGTGAGTCAGTTTTCTTAGAGGCAAGCTACAAAAATGAATTATAAAATGTTATCTGTAGAGGATTCTGTTAGAATGTTAGCTACAAGACACATAAAGTTTCAGTGGAGAATAACATTACCTGTGAAACTTATTTATGTTTATTATCAATCAGGGTTGTTGGGACAGTGGCGTCCACAGGGAAGCATTACTGGGTTTTCGCTGATGAATTCAACTCTGAATTACTTCATGAGGTGAGAGACCCTAAGTTATCAAATTTTCAGACCAAGAAGTTCAATTATTATTCTGCAATAGCCTGGAAAAAATACCAGAAATTTATTTTATTCTTATAATTTACAGTATCCAGATGAATGGCAACTCCAGCTTGCAGTAGGTATCAAGGTAACAACTTCCTACTTATTTACTATATATAACAGACTGCACACTTTTGTGATGTTTAACATTTTGGTCACTTTTTTTTCCCCAGAAATTCCCCTATGCAATCAACTTATGATAGTACCATTACTTAGAAAGATTTGTAATTTTATATAGTACTTGTGTGATATTTTTTAAAACATATTTTGTTAAAGAGACAACTTAAACCTACTTTATTGCAACCAACCATACCTATTTCTCTAAAAGTACTTTGGTTTTTTATTTTCAGATTTTTCAAAATGCCAGATCTTCCAATTTGTAAGTTGGTATTTGATAAAAGAGTTAGGATCCAGAACGGTGTCCCATTCCTATAATAAAGGTAAGGTGTCTACATGGCATGTTTTTGTTGGAGTTTAAAACACCTAGGGCTCTTAACCAAGCCGTCCACATAGCCCGATGTGTTTGAAGTCCAATAAATATGTGCCACTTAGACACCTAACATTGTTATAGGAACGGGACACCGTTCTGGAATGCGACTCCCAATAAAAATGGTACTCTTAGAAAGCTTTCGCTGAGATCTTTACAGTGATAGCTATATTAAATGTTTTTATTTGACTATAAAGTTGTTATTGATATGGAAATTTCCTATAATACCCTTAGAAATTTGACTTTTTTACGTTCACAATAATATATGCATAAGTAATATAGTTATTTTTCCTACCAATTTAACTCTGGGATAATTTTTTTTATCTAATTAAACTTACATTACATGGATGGGTGTTAGGTCCTACAAAGAATAGTGTCGGATTCAAGAAACCCTATAAAATAGGGTTCATGGAACTAATTTATGATTTTATGTAACAATAATGAAAACTGTAGATCATGCGGTGCATATCTTGTGATATTTTTCATGTAATGATAGACAAGTGAATCCATTTATTTACTTATAAGATAAAAAAATATAGAATAAATGTATTTGGTGCAAAATGTGCTTCAAAGAAATATCAATTGAAAGGAGTAGAACTCATAATCTCCACTAAATACTATCTTCTCAATGAGGGGGGAAAAAGGACAAGTGATGCGGTAGAGTGTGGTGTGTTGGATAAGCCTCTATATATATATTTGCTAAATGAGCCTCCTTGTATATACGCATATATGTATCTCCAAATTTCTCATTTTTTATAGAGGTTTTATTGACTGGAGATCTAATGGTCTTGCAGACTATCTTGCTTGTACCTGTTATTCCACTTGGAGTTGTACAACTTGGCTCATTGGAAACGGTGTGTGTGACTATTTTTTGCTCCATAGAGTGATTGTAGAACTAATAGCTGAGGCCAGATGTTTCATGGTCCACTGTAAATGGTCTCAGAGCTCCAACTTTGGGGATCCTTGCAATCTACGATGCATTGAATATGCTGATATAAGCAACACACAGGTTGTTTTATCTAAATTCTTTTCTAGCTTGGATTGCGGGATACAAGGTGTTGGAACCCATATGTCCACTTAATAAATTATTTTTATGTTAACCTTCTGTCAACATGAATTAAGCTCAACACCTTTCCTATCACGGTTGTCCTGTTAGTGTGACAAGTTTGAAAATGTTCACTTTAAAGTGATCCATACACGATTTAGAATAGTTTTATGCCAAATGTGATGTCTTCGTGACAACAATACATATATGTAATGTTATATTTGCCAATTAATTTCTGTCAAGAGAAAGGCAAACTAAAAATGGAAGAAAAAAATGTGAAATTCAGAAGCATTGCACCAGAACCATCAAGCCTTGTAACAAGACAAATTGTTCAACTTAGGTACTTGACCCATATAGAAGAATCCAATGTAATGTAACTGATAGACCATAGTAGGGTCTCCAAATAGTAAAGCTGTGCACACGGCATGCAAGCAAGGGTAGTAGTATGTACTAAATGATGGATCCGACCTTAGGTCTTCTAAGTTGGGTTCCGTTGGACGATTGTGGCCAACCAACTTCTTGGACCTACAACTCAAGACCTCATATCATCCCACCATATTTTTCCTCTATACACAATGAAACTCACATCTGCAAGTATTTCATCTAACATATGGTTTTCTCCTCCATGTAAACATCAGGTCACTGAGGATCCAGTGTTAGTGGCTCATATCAAGGATACATTCAACACCCTCCAACATGTTCCAGAGGCATCTATGCCTTTTATCTTAAGCAGGGATCTCCCAGGTTGGTCACCATCAACTCTGACTTCTCTTCTCCTGGAGAACTCAGCTGATATATCATCTAATACCAATCACACGCTGAACACAATCCAGTCAGAACTACTGGAAGAAACAGATCTAACGGCACTTGATGGTATTCAAACAACATTGAACAAACTATCAACAGTAAATGCTGACCTTACGTCACAGTTCATCAGTCAAGATAATTTTCAAGCCCGAGAAACAAATATTGATTGCATGAGGGATGCTGAGTTTAGGGCTCTATCAGAGGGTCCGATTGCATTATCATTTCCACAGAGTCATATTTCCAATCCTAACTATTTGAATATGACAGGGAGTAACATAGACAACTTTTCTTGTCTGGAGGAAGATTTAAAGACTTTCGGTTTTAATCTCACCAAATTTGGATTTGCTGCAGACACTAACATGAGTATGACCTTTTGCTCATCGGATTATATGCTGGATCAACCATTGGGGATGGAAACTTGCGAGGAGACAGATCATAACAGTATCTGTGACTTTTTAAGTTTTCCCCCGGAATCCGAGCTACACAAAGCACTTGGTCCAGCTTTCCAGAAAAGCCGCAATGAGTATCTTTGGAACCCAACTGTTTTAGGTGAAAATTTATGTAGCTCAAGCCTGATCTGCCATACAGATCTCGACGAGGGTATTGGGCCATCGCTTGGTGATGCAGAAAATCTCTTGGATGCATTGGTTGCCAATGTTTATGATGCTTCAGGTGATACTGCGTCTAATAGATCTAACAGTGTCAGATCACCTACTACCTCATCAGGAGTATTTGATGCTACGTTCCAAACGCATCAGAGTCAATCTGGAAGCAGTGGCTTGGTAGGAGAAGATAAAGGTCCACGGAGCGGCTCTTCATTGAAGAACATGACAAGCAACTTGATTGATGAAGAGCAGCATAAAAAGGGACATGGATTTATAGAGTCTAGAAAGGGTAACAAGTTACCTCACATTGGCAAAAGAAAGGCCAAACATGGTAATGTTCAAAGGCCACGTCCGAAGGACAGACAGATGATCCAAGATCGGGTGAAGGAGCTACGAGAACTTGTCCCAAATAGTGCAAAGGTAGATTAATCTCTTTAGGGTTTGTCCTCAATGTGATTCTAGTATTGTGCATTAGTTTGTGACTGATTCTGTTCATCTGTGTGATGATACAGTGTAGCATTGATGCTCTGTTAAATCAAACCATAAAGCACATGGTATTCTTAAGAAGCGTGTCCAACCAAGCTGAGAAGTTGAGTCAATGCAGGCATCCAAAGGTGCGATATTGTTGAGCCAAATTATGCCATAAAACGCTAATGAAAAAATAACAGTAACCTCTTGTAATGCCACATAGGAATACAAGCTTTACTGCCAAAATTTTGGAGGAACCCTCTTAGTAACATGGCACGTGGCTTTTTGTATTTATTGCACACCCTTGCTTTTTCATTAATATTTGAGATACCTCCTTAAAGGAGAGGGTTCTACCAAAATTTTGAAGCAGGATGGTCGCTTCAAAGTTCTTTTCCTTTTATTTTCTCCTCCATCTAAACTCATGATTGACCCCAAACAGTAGGAAATTAACTGAAAGTGTCTGCAGGTTGTTGCTAGTAGGAACTGGAAATCATCTGAAACACAGGGTCATCAGAACGGTGCGAGCTGGGCTTTTGAATTCGGAAGCCAATTTGGACTATGCCCAATTGTTGTCAAGGACCTTGACCATCCAGGAAACAACATGCTCATAGAGGTCTGTTCCATTACTGGCAACCCTAGATAGTGCATGCATGATCCATGTACGACGCCATAATTTTGTGACCCCAAACACAATGAATTGGATTCCTATATCGATCTCAATTATTTATTTATTTTTTTTCCATTAACCGTGGGTTTTATTTTGAAATACTCTGGAGTGGAATTGATCTGACTGTCCCCTGATCTATCACAGATGCTATGTGAGGAGCATGGACTGTTCTTGGAAATCGCTCAGGTCATCCAAGAATTGGAGCTGACTATCTTGAAAGGAGTAATGGAAAACCGTTCCGATAAAATGTGGGCTCAATTCATTGTTGAGGTATCAAACAGAGTGTTGTGAGATCTCTCTTTATATTTATAACTTATCATTCATAATCGTATAATATTGAATCATAATCACGTTTGTGATGGAATTCAGACTTCGAGAGGCTTCCAGAGAATGGATATCTTCTGGCCTTTGATGCGGCTCTTGCAAAAGAACAGATACATACAAGCATGTTCTGAGGCCAAGAGGTGAATTTCGTAGGTCCATGTGTTACTATTTCATGGCGTTTGAAATAATCCTACTGAATTGTATTAATAACTATGACTAGAGTGATTTAAGTTGATATCTCAGATAAATTATATTTGTATGATAGACAATGGGCTGTGCTCATGGTGCCAGTCCTCTGTGTATTCTGGAGAATGGTATCACTGTTGGATTAAGATTTTTTTTTCTGAGTCTTTTTTAACAAGCATGTGATGACTGTTCGACGGACGGTCACCTATTTATTTAGTCAACCTACAAAACTATACAGCTCATGTTTGTCTTCGGAAAAGAGATTCAGGATGGAAATCAATGAGATTGGCATTAAGCTTCTTTTGAATGTCCATCCATTAACCAAAATTATATGAATTTGGAGTACATATAAGGGGGAAACAAGAGATGATTAAATCCAAGATAAATTTAAATGTGCTCCAAGCAGAAACACAAGGTCATTTGGTATTTATGGAAGGTCTTATCTCTTAAGTTGCCTGATTTACAAATCCATAAACTACTTTATAGCTACATCTCACAACTCACTCACCTTTTTATAGTAGATTGAAAATTGGTCGCATTTGTAAATTAGTTTGTGATACCTCATAGTCGATACCTTATTTCACTGATTTGAAACTATTCAATGACTCCTGTCTAGAGCCACTAACGAAGAAAACAAAAGTAATATAATTATTCCCTCCAACCACTTGTACATTCTAAATAAAAATGCATACTTTTATGAGAAGATCTCTTATCATTCTAAAAACCCCATCAAAGATAATTTAAATTTATAAAAGTAAAAAAAAAAAAATCAACACGCAGGTGCACCTAAATAGCCTTTCCCCTCTTCCAAATTTTGGCAATTGTTGTAGATATCATGGTGTTGAAACTCGTTTTGACATCTTGTCCATGAACAAGACCAAGTCGTCTTGGACAAGTTTTTCAATATGTTTAGTTGTCTTCTTCAACAATGAGAAAAATGAACTATAGTTTTAAATCTCATTCAATACATTTGACATGTCTATCCATCTTGTTGGGGGACGATACCAACACATATCGGATGAGATTTAAAACCTTGGTAGATATGGGGATATATATTACAGGAGCTGATTTGATTTCTCCCACTGCACTGTATGGGGATGTATAGGATAGCTTGGATTATATTATTGGAGTTACATTTACGTCAATTTTGGATTATATTAAGGGTGCTGATTTTGGGTTCTCCCACTGCACTATCAGTCTGTATTTGTCATGAGAGAGAGAGAGAGAGAGAGAGAGAGAGAGTTGAAAAAACCAAGTCACTTTCTCAGATAAAGCTTTATATAAAAGCCAGATCAGCAGCCCAGAGGCATTTCAATTCTCAACTACTACTGAGCTAAAGAGAATCTCTTTTTCTTTAAACACAATGTATGGCCATCATATTAGCACAAAATAGCGCCCCTACAAAATAATGTGATTGGCTTTAACTAGAGCCGCCTCCGAATGTGCCTGCCATTAGGATCCATCAGGTGCTCTAAATTGAGGCCGATGACGCTGCTGCTGTTCCTTTTCCCACTCAACAGCAGGCTTGACTCTTCGTCCACCACAGCAATCGTCTCCAACAGCTCTGCCAGTAGTGATGGGCAGCTTTCTTCCAAGTACCCAAATCCTTCTGACTGCATAACCGCTGCACAATACAAGAAGCACCCCAAAATAAATAAATTTTTGATGAACATACAATGCCAATTTGTCAGTAAACAAAAGAGACAGAGTAAAGAACTGCTTGAGATTAGAAAAGTATTACAAAATATAACTCCAGGTGAATGCCTTCTAAAATCTAACATTGCAGAGCTTTAAAAGAAAAGGATCCGGTCTTAACTTAAGAAATGAAATTGATTAAAGATCTGACAGAAATTTACATTTAGGACTAACAGTGTAATCCAATTCATGCTTGGCAAACTCAAACACCAATTTACTTGTTGCAGAACAATCTGTTTGCTCAGCAAAACCATACAGAAGTACACCAAAGCTCCTTCATACCAGTGTTATCCAGACTCAAAACATCGAATGTATGTTAAGTTGGAGATTTGAGGATTCACTTGAGACACATCATGCACAAACCCAATATTGTTAAATAGCATATGTGACCATGTGTATGACCAGCACATGCTGTTTGCATATGCCATTTCACACAGCGCATATGCGGTGACATATGCTGCAGGGGGGGGGCGAGAGGAAAAAATGCAGAAAATGTTTCAAGTCCTGATTCTTGAGTAGCTTAATTTTTTCCTTAAGTCTTGAGAGTTGAGAGAGACTTGAACTTTGGGAGTTATAGCGTAGAGTAGAGATTAGAGAATATTTATAATTATGTGAGAATGTATTAGAAAAAGTAATGAGATTTTAAAGAGTTAGAGGCTTTGTGAGAGTAAGAAAGAAATTAGGTGGAAGAGATGTTATAAAAGGAGTATTGGGGGGTAGAAGTGGGATATTTATAACAGAAAAATGAGTTTAAGCTTAAAAAAGAAAAAAGAAAATCTGTGTCCAAGTATGACCATTGGACAGTATGCCATCACATACAAAAATATGTCATTGCATATTGTGCAATGGGATATTTTGGGTGTCAGAGATTGCATTTTGACAACACTGCACAAGCCCAAGCCTTTTTTTTTTGTTGGTAAGCAAGCAAGTTTTTAGTTAGTAACTTAGTAGGTGAAGAGGCCGGTTTTGAACCCAGGTCGTATCATCAACACTCAAAACTTTACCCAACTTCGCAAGCTGGCACCTTCATCCACAATCCCAAACTTGAAAAGAAGGGTGTCAAAATATATCCTCTCCCCTCCCTTCTAAGATAAAGATTTGGTTTGTATAGTCTCCCTCCCTCTATACTCTAAAAAAGAGTCACAACCTCATCGTCAAACTCTCACAAACCAACAGACTAGGTCTGAAATACCATTAAAAATGTAGGCAATCCAATAGTTATTTGAAGGATATGCATTACGAATAAAATTCCACTACCCCCTCTCATCGATTCCCCCCCCCCCCCCCCCCGCGCGCGCGCGCGCAAGTTATTACCATGGATCGTAAGTGTAGAGATGTGGCATTCCTTTAATCACTCAACCCAGGATTGTGATCTCTAACTCGTCCCCTCCAATATCACAAACCAGTGGTGCTCAACCTTTGCATTTGATCTTCTGATTTTCACATGATGAAAGGAGAATCACTGATTAATTTTAGCAAGCGCATATATTGCACATTCCACATCCTCCAATTATGTATTAATGGCATCTGATTCACATTGAATCGTCAAACTTCAAAAACAGGACGATCTAAGAAGTGATCCATGGTAATTGATTCTGCTACTACTCACATTGTTGAAGAGTGGGATTTCAGTTGAAATAGTAATCAAAGCCCTGCTAAGGCTTTTAGGAATATAGGCGTCAACCTCTGCTGCATTAGTTGATACTTGATGCTGCCTAGTGTTCACTCACAATCAAGCAATGATTATTGTGCCCCTCAAGTATGATGAGGCACCCCCTTCCCACCCACACCTACACCCAAACACGTGAATGTGAGATGAAAACTCCAATAGTTTCATGTAGAGACCCTCGCATTATATTTTCTCTTGGAATTTCTGTTTTTCCCATTTAATGAAAGTTCCCCCCAGACTGCAACATGGGTCCTACACATTCAGTTAAAAGTAAACTACATGCTATACAACCTAAGCCAATTCTAGGGGCAAAGCTGCTGATTTTTTATTCAAAGGGCGTGAATTCTTTATAATGTATGGGATGAAAGTGATTCTCCTACGATTTGTTATCCATCTTGAGATCACAATCAGATATTGAAAAACAAATGCAAGAATATTTTGGACATTTACAATATGCAATTGGTGCATGTGAAGGAATTGAAAATGCTTTTATAAATCAAATTTTGGAGTGCATGACCCAAAAATGCATTGCTCAAATTATATGGATAAGGAATACCTCCCAAGTTTCCTGGAGCAGCTGCAAATTTTAAACAGACAGTTTTCAGTTGCAAACAATGGTGCTGCTCTGCTAGTGCCAGTGTTGTCGCTACAGTGTTTGCAGTGACTTCTTCACATAATTTTGCTTCACATAAAAGTTTCAGTCGATCCAAACCAAAGCGATCTGCTGCAGCTAAGAGATGCTGCACCATTAATGTAGACGTGCATACAGGGACTGAGCCTGCAAGTTCATGCATATCAGGAAACTCATCTGAGTACATAAATAGGAGCATGGCCTGCAAAAGAACATGTAAGGTCCATCTTAGTCACCAAAAGAAGTAAAACAAATAGAAAGCATATGAGAAATGGAAAATTGACAACAGAAATAAGAGATTCGAGAATTATTACCTTGAAAACAGAGGGTTCAACATCCTCCACTACTACTTTATCCATGTTTGGGTTTCCAATCATCCCAAAAAACTGGGCTTTAAATACCGGAGAGCGAGCAGCAAGTATCAACTTATGAGCTTTGAACGTATCTTCGCCAACCTCAAAAATTATATCAGAACCAATGCCGGATTCCAGCATCTCCTTGAGATTTTGACCCATGTCTGATGGTGGTATGGGAATGGTATAATCTTTGGGTCCCTCACTACGAGTTCTAACAACTCCCACAGTGCATTGCATGGCAAGGCAATCATCTTTGAGAAAATCTGACGTCTCTAAAGTTGTTCTTTTAAAGAATCTCTTATAACCCCTGAAACAAATGCAACAAATTAATTTTCACACAAAATCAAGTGCTGAAATACTGACATGTAATCTCGATAAAGGTATTACAGGTTGGAACAATTTTAATTTGTGAGCGAGTTCCAGCCATGGGGTTACATTAGACAGAGTCATACACAATGCATTGATGCAATCAAGACTGAACCAATGAGTAGCTCATATGCAATGATTATTTATAACATTGAACACTTACAAAAAGGAAATGTATTGTCAAAATTATAACTCAAATTTTAAAAACAGTAAAGAACTACCAATGCTCTGAAGTTATAAGTTAATATTTTCTTTCTTTCTTTTCCCAAAGTAATAAATCTTCTATGAAGAATAAACAAAACAAGATCACACTATCTTTTACCCACAATTTGGATAGATTATGGTTTTTAATCAATGCTTTTCAGATTCTATCACCAGCCACCAAAACCAAGATGACTCAAAAGAGTCATCTTGGATTGGGTGATTCTTTCAACGTGCTAGGAGATGTTGGAGTTGTTGACTTGCTTAGATAACATGCCAGGAAATTCAACAAGAGAAGACTCGAGAGTTTGGGACACTAATAGCAAAGGGTTATTCTCGGTGAGGGACTTTTATAATGACTTAAATAAAAGTGGGGACCCAACCTTCCCACATGTGGCATTCTTTGCGTGGACAGATGTGAAGGAGAGGATTCTAACGGAAGATAAGTTGAAGAAAAGAGGTTTTTGTGGCCCCAAACTGTTGTTTCATGTTCCTGTTAAATTTTTTTTGATCGATAAAGATAATTTATTGATAAGAAAATAGGGGGTCGAGGTGACCAACCCAAAACAAAGGGGACCAACCAAACAAAAGAAAGAGCGAAACAAAAGGAAATCGACCCTTGAGTTAGACCCACTATAACAAAACACACCCTGTCCCAACGCACGACAAAGTCTTCAAAGAAGACCCCCTTGAAGTCCTTGTAAAGTTTACACCAAGAAAACAAGATCTCCAAAATAGAAAGAATTAATCCTTTCATAGTAGACACCTTCCCCTCGAAGATACAACGATTGCGTTCTTTCCAAATACCCCAACAAATTGCAAACGGAATTAGAAACCATAGAATCCGTTTAGAAAGCAAGAATGAGGTTCCCCAAGCTAACCAAGATTCCTGTTAAATGAGGAATCGGTAAATCATCTCCTATTGCATTGCCCCTTGGCAAAAGAGGTGTGGGTTCACTTTTTCTCCTTGTTTGGAGTGAATTCTTATATGTCGGGTATCGTGTGAGATGTTTTTGGGGAGTAGATTCAGTTGGGAAGTGGGTTTCGTTCTTCTAAAAGGCTGTTATAGAGCTTAACTCTGTTCGCGATTACTTGGGATGTATAGAAGGAAAGAAATGCTAGAATCTTCAAAAGAAATGAGCAGTCATCTCAAGAGCTATGTTTGTCAATCCTTGGGCTTTTGTTCTTTTAGTGCAAGATCTTTAAGGAGTTCAAAGGGGTTTTTTCTAGGGCTTCATGGTTTGCTTGGAGTTTGTTTGTAATCTACCAAAGGTTTAGCTCGGTGTTTTTTGTTTTGTTTCTTGTCATTTCTTGTGTTTTCCTTTTTGGGGTTGGTCAGCTTGACCTCTCCTTTTTGTTTGCTGTTTTTTTTTTCTGCTATTAATAAGAAAAAAAAAAAAGAACACGTTCAAAGGATTTGATAAATATACATTTATAATTAAGAAACAGTTTCTCTTCAGTTGTAGACTGGATTAATAAATCTGCAATAACAAAATCTCATTTCATAGATGCATACATTTAAATTCTTAAATATTTATATTAAAAAGACCAAAACCCATCTATACTGGTTTTAAAAGAGGAGATTTTTCAAAATCTCAGACAAGACAAGTCATTGAGTTGGGTGAATCACAGTGGAGATCTAGCTAGTATGCCTCAGAGTCTCATCTAAAAGATTTAAAAGCAAGGAATAGATTTGAGAGTTTATCCATAGTACATTAACCAAATATATCAATTCAAGAAGAAAACCCATATAAAGAATAACAAAGTTTAACAAAACCATATCTATGAATTTGAAGAAGAAAGTTAAGAAACCCTATTTGAAATAAAACACATTATCCACACTAAACTCTCTCTTTTTAAAACCCTAATTCAGAACAAAAAGATTACAACATGCTTCCTCTATACTTCAAAATATCAAGCCAAGAAGAAAACCCATAGAAAGAAACCCAAAGTTCAACAAAACATATCTATCAATTTGAAGAAGAAAGTTAAGAAACCCAATTTCTTCAAATAAAACACATTTTCCACACTAAAATATCATTAAAAAACCCCTAATTCAGAACCAAAAAGATTATTACCACATGCTTCCTCTATACTTCAAAGTATATGGACCGCTCTCTAATGCTCGATCGAAGTGACTATGAACCTTATGCTTCCCTTTCCCACTCTGATCCAACAATGTCAATTCGAACAACGCCCTCACGTCAGTACCATCGCTCACAAGTGCGATAAACGCTGAAACATACATCGAATTATCCTCGAGATTCTTACCATCAGGATAGAAGTAAATTGCCCATTCGTACCCTCCAACCGTGAAGGTGTCACTCGATATGTATTTCCCAGCACCCATCCCCTTCGCAAGAGAGTAACCTTTGATCGAGTACTCATGCGAGCCATTCACCGTCTCATTAATGGATTTCGAGGAAGAATCTTGTGTTGCATCAGAAATTGAAAATCTTCTCTTGTTTCCTGTAAGATTGGTGTGGAATTTAGCCATTATTTCATCGAATTAACCAATTTGTGCTTTTTCTCTTAAACCTCCTCCTCTGGTTTGAAAGATCAAACCCTAGCATGTAAACCACAACCGCAAATCCCAAATCTGCAGAAATTGGTTTGGATTCTCATCGAATTTGATTGTTTTTTCGAACAATCTCTTTTTGAATACTGTGTTTTTGTTACGAAATCTTTCGATTTTGAAACAGAAACGAAACGATGCCCTAACCCTAATTACAAAAGGAAATTCTAGAAGCTTCGGCTACCATAGAAAGTGTGTATAACCGACGAAAAGAAGTCTGAGAAGGAACATTTACGGACTGAGGCTTTATAATGTTTTTTTTAACTGAAATTAAAAAAAACAAATCTCTCTAATTTACAAAAATATCTTTCTCGCGTTCGAATAGGATTCCGTGTTTTAAAAGTGTGTAAAAAACAGCGCAACCTTGATAGTGGGGTGGCTCTATTTGCACGCACCTAATTGGTCCATTGTAAGGAAAATTACTCTAAGTACCCTAATGGAGGGATTTATTTCTCAATAATCCCTGAGTTTTGCATGATTGTTTGATAGGATTTTTTTTTTTAATGGTCCTTCATTTGGCAAACTTGTCACTTTTTTATTCATTGTCAAGTTCACCACTTTTTATTTATTGTCGAACTCGACGTTTTATTTATTTAACGTCGAGTTCACAATTTTTAGTGTAAAGCTCACCTATTTTTATTTACTATTGAACTCAACACCTTTTATTTACTGTTGAGTTCAAATAAAAAGTGGTGAATTCGACACTAGTAAAACTCACCCATTTTCAATTTTCAATTTTTTTTTTTTAATAAAATACATAGAAAGATTGACTAAAAACTTGAGATAATGATTTATTTAGATGATTTCAACCCAAAAGAGTCATTCTTGATCGATTTTCATCTAAAAACTAAGAAAAAAATATTTGAAAAAATCTTAATTTTTTTACATACGTCTTCAAAATGATTGGAAAAAAAATTCTTTGAAAATTACATTTTTGTCCTTCTTAAATCTTATCCGGCAAAATGGAGTCTCCGAAACTCGATTGAGATGCCAAAAATCCAATTTTTGTATATGAAAATGATGAGTTTGAACAATTAAGGCATTCAATTACGAAAAATGTGAGAGATGAGGTCTAGGAACTGTTAAGAAAAGAAAATTTTATTAAATAGACAATTAAGAGATCGCTCAAAACCTAGGAACTATTTAGAAAAAAGTTCCTCCACCAAAGTCCTTTAAGTAATTTTCCCTTCATTGTGCCCATTTTAAGTGAAAAAATGTTGTAAAAAACAAATCATTTTACTATTTTTACCTTTTTCTATGTGCTCATTGCACCCACTATAACCTATTGATCAAAAAATCTACTTCTTCTTTCTTACCATATTTATTTCCTTTTGAGTTTTGTGAAAAGTTGAATCGATGTAGATTAAGTTTTAGGTTTTTTTTTCAAATTATCTTATTTCTTTGATTTTTTTTATTTTTTATTTTTTTGCATTTAATCACTTAAAACCTCCAAAACAATGATTTTGAATTGCAGAACTTAGAGATTTTTTTATTGATTTTGGTTTATAGATTTAGATAGAACTTGTTTCAGCAATTTCGGTAGGAACTACCTAACCTTACAAAACATATTTGGTAGGTACCTACGAACATAACTTTCTCAATTAAAATTTTGTGGTCGGTGTGCCAATACCAAATCTCTATGTATAGGATTGGTAAGTGCCTACTAAATATTGCAATAATGAGAAGTGTTTAGTAAGTGTAATGAGAACTAGACAAAAAAACAAGAATTGGGTGTATGTAATGAGACATTTTGTCTTTAAGGTGAGTATCACAAGTGAGTTGGGTATCGCAAGTAAGGGTTACAATGAGGCATTTAGGTGTGTGCAAATAGAGATACCCTAAATAGAACAAAGGCAAAACTAATACGAATGGGTGGACTATGATTGTATGAGGGTGTGTGCTCGCTCATTTATTGTCACACCATTTTTTTCATTTCACACACCAATTATATAATGTAATAGATGTCCAATGGATGGTATAACCATTTTCCTGAAAATTACTTAACTTTGCGGTAGGAATGTCTTTCTAACACAAATGGGTGGAGTATGACTGTATGAGGATTTGTGCTTACTCATTTCTTGGCACACCAGATTTTTTCTTTTCACACACCAATATATAATGTAATAGATGTCCAATGGATGGAATAACCATTTTTTTTTTCGAAAATTACTTAATACACTATGAGGTAGGAATGTCTTTCTAAATGCACCCTGAGTTTGGGTGATATCCTGACAACTCAATTAGTAAAATACCCCTTATCTAATAAAAGTACAAACCCAAATCCTCGCGATTGATGATTCAAAACATTGATCTCGATGATTCATGTTGGAAAGTTGAGATTGTCGATTGTAATAAGGTCAATATCAACAATTTGAATCATTGATCTCCATGATTCATGGCCAGACATCAAGATCAATAATTTAGAATCGTCGATGATTGTAAAAGTTCAATCTTAATGATTTGTACAAAGATTGATATCAACGATTTGTATTGTCGATGTAAACACCCTAAATTGCACGAGACCATCATGATGCAAAGCTCAAGGCCATCAATTGAAAAGCCTCTTACCAAAGTCTATATCTAAGTACAAACCCAAAGCACACTAACTTAGCCCATGTACTACTTGGGATAGATGACACTTATTCTTTTGTCCTCTCAAAAAGCTTTGTCACTTCCCAACTTCTCATAGGTCTCAACTTTCAAGAAAGATTGTCATTGGTGGATCAATGTTCAAAGTCTATTGGTGGGTTAACCCCTTTCTGAGAAACCCCTTTAATACTCCCGATATTCAAAATTGAGCAGAAAACATGCTTGAGACCCATGTAAATATATTGAAAATCTTGGGAATGGACAATTTTATCCTCACAAGGCAAAAGGCATCAAAGTACATGTACTAGGTTGCTTTTGCCACATATCACATTCTAAGATAATCCATTTTAAAAATATACATATGTCTATACATTTTTAGATATTTACATAAGAACCAATGATCAACTTTCCACATATTTATTTTTTATTCATGCTCTTAAAATCAATTTTTACTTAATACTTCAATTTTTTGCATCTGCCAATCTTTTTTAATATATTTAGACGAGAATCAAATACCACATTTTTTTTCCACTTGTTTCTCTCTCTCTCTCTCTCTCTCTCTCACATATTCATGCTCACAAAATGATTTTTCACCTAACACTTTTTTTTTCATTTGCCCTGTTTTTTAACATATTAACATGGGAAATAAAGACCACATTTTCACATGTCCCTCCCCTATCCATGCTTCCAAAACTACTTTTTTACCTAGCACTTTTTTTTTTCTTCACCATCAAGACCAAGCCATATGGCATTGCCCACATGGACTTAGCCACATAACTTGATCCTAGTGACCCGTGACATTTTTCTCATTTGCCCCTCAACAAATTTGAAAATCAAAAGGTAGTCTTTGCAAAATTCCTTTTGATTACCAATGTGTCTAGGGTTGAATCTTTTTGCCCATAAAAGTTTTTCCAAATTCTATAAAAAGAGGGCATCCCTTAAGCTGAGACAAGTCTTTTTCTTCACCTCAAACCTATGTCAAAATCCCTCCAAAGACTCTCTCACCCTCTACAGAACCGTATTACTCTCAAACCCCCTCCCTTTTCCTATTCATTCATCTTTTTCAACATCCATTAAGATTAGATAAAGTACAAGAAGAATAAGAAGAGAGAATAACAAGTTGGGTTAAAATAGATATTTTATAGTGTATTGCATTCCCCTATCCCTCTTCTACTCACTTACTCTCCATTATCTTTCTTTTAGATAACCTTAGATTGTAATAGAGAACTCTCATTCATTCACAATAGATTGAATTTAAACCTTATATAAGGAGGTTTGACCGAATATGTGGATGTTGAAGCCCTTCGTACCCTTGTCATTCCACCATGCATCATATTATGTACTTTGCACATACATTCAACATTCATGACAATGATGATAAAATGGGTCCCTCTCTATATGGAGAATTACAAAGTTTCTAGCCATGTTTATACATGCATTTTAAAAGCCATAGTACAAGGTGGTTTCATCAATGAAATGACCCTAAAAACCTAGGTCAACATTACACAAGTTTTCATGCATGCAATCTCGTCGTGTAGACATGCTATGGATATCCTTCTTAATAGGATAATCCTCTATGAAATGAGAACATCATTTCACTCACACGCACAAACTTCCATCTATTTACTTCATGACTGTAGACACCCCATTTTTGCATCCGCCTGATTAATCAACTCGTCAACCCGATCGCAATGATTCCTAATGATGGATGTGTATTCCATTGCTTTATTTTGTTATCCGATATGTTTCAGAAATCCGGATGAGGTATTTCGAATTGACAAAACCTTAGAAACCGCGCTACGTTAGGAAAATACGACCCCAGAAATATAGAAATCATCATCTTGCAGACCAAATAGAAGTTTCATGATAAAAATCACTAAAAATTGATCAAATTACCAAAATACCCTAACCTCAAAACAACCCTAGAGCCTACGTTACGCTTAGGAAAACTCTCTCGAACACATAAAATAACAAATCGAAATCAAATAAATCATTTCGTCAATTTTAACAGAATTTGACAAAATTACGAAAATGCCCCTCATAAAGTTTATGACCATTTCACACAAAAAATTTTATAAATGATACAAACTAATATTTCCATTGAATTTCTTACGAAAAATCGATTCTAAAACATCCTAGAACATTAAAAACCGACTTAAAACGTGAAAAGTCCTCTCCGGGGGCAAAACGGTAATTTCACAATTTTCATAATTAAAAAATTCGAAATTAATAAATAAAATATTAAATAATTAAAGTGAAACATTATTGAAATTAATTTAAAATTTTGAACCAAAGAAATCGATCAATCGGATTTTCAAGTAAAATTGTTGAGGGTTCGTGAGATATTTCTTTAAGGACCCCTCCATTTGGGGGTCCAAAGAATTAAAGATATTTTAGAGGGGGGTTCTCCAAAAATTAAAAGTCAATCAAGCAAGACTAAGGTCAAGGTATTAAAGTCAATCAAGTGAGACTAAAGTCAAAATTAAAGTCAATAAAGCAAGACTGAAGTCAAGATATTAAAAGTCAATCAATTAAGACTAAAGTCAAAACATTAAAAGTCAATCAAATAAGACCAAAAGTCATAATAGAGTTCTAATTAAATAATAACTCAATCTAATAGAATTCTAACTTAAAAACAATTCTACCTAAAACAATTCTAATTAAAACACAATTCTACCTAAAACAAGTCTAACTAAAACACAACTCTAATTAAAAGAACTCTAATTAAATACTAACTCTATCCAAATCAACCCCTAAAAACATATATAAATAGAGGTGCTCACACCCTATTTTCGTATAAAATCATAAACCCTAAGAGAAGTAGGTCTAAAAGTCCCCCTAGCCTCCCATAAACCTGAGTTTTGGAGTCCCAACTCCGTACCTAATATCCCTTCTTAGATTTTAGCTTAAAAAACACCTAAAACTCCTTCAAAAACACCCCAAAATCGATAATAAAATTTGAAGAATCCAGATCTAAGGAAGAGATACCTTGCCTCGGAGATCCGAATTTAGATCCGGAGACATAACGAAGTAAAGAGAACGGTACAAGGGGCTATTTTTGTCAGATCTGAGGGAATAGAACCGTTGCGTTCAAAGGTAAAATCTATTTTATTTTATTTTAATTTATTTTCTTTCTTTTTCTATCTAGGTTTTTGTTAGCAATGTAGACTTATTTGGGTTAAGTAGAGACCGGCATTGGCCGGGCGGGGTTGGTGCCTAACACCTTCCAACCACGTAATGTGATCCCCGGATTCAGTTTTTCTTCGTAGATTAGTATATTTGCCTTTTAAAGTCAAAATTTGGTTCCTAGACCGTAATAACTAGGTGGCGACTCCCAAACCTCAAGGGTCAAAAGCGGATCCACGCACTCCGCGGATCGAGGGCGCTTTCAGTGGCGACTCCACTGGGGACTATTGAGGATCAAACTTGAAAAACCCCAAGTATGGGAGCATTGCCAAGATGATCTAGTTTTTTTTATTATTTAGTTCGATTTATTTTATTTATTTTCTGTTTATTTATTTTTGTGACTTGATTGTGGATGATTTTGGGTATTGCATTTTTTCCCAATTAAAGATCACTTTTGATGACCCCTAAATAATGAAAGATTCAAATTGACCTATGAAAATGATAGAATGATGAAAGTTGGACAGAAATATTAAAACGTTTTTACAGAATATTCTAGTAAGAATTAAGTCTGGGAACCTCTTAATAAAACTTAGATCTTCTCGAGTAGATTAATTTAGAACCTGAGTTCACTCAATTTCGTTATCGGAAGCCTTAGATATCATCAATGCAAGTTCAATCTGTAAATCTGGAATTGTTGTTGAATGAAGGTTGGGATAGCAATGTTAAAACATTTTTATAGAATATTCTAATGAGAATTAAGTCTGGGCACCTATTAATAAAATGTAGATCTCATCGAGTAGATTAATTTAGAATCTGAGTTCACTCAATTTCGTTATCGGAAGCCTTAGATATCATCGATGCAAGTTTAATATGTAAATCTGAAATTATTTCTGAATGAAGGTTGGGACAGCAATGTTAAAACGTTTTTACAGAATATTCTAATGAGAACTAAGTCTGGCTACCTATTAATAAAATGTAGATCTCATCGAGTAGATTAATTTAGAATCTGAGTTCACTCAATTTCGTTATCAGAAGCCTTGGATATCATCGATGCAAGTTCAATCTGTAAATCTAGAATTATTTCTGAATGAAGGTTGGGACAGCAATGTTAAAACGTTTTTACAGAATATTCTAGTGAGAACTAAGTCTGGGCACCTATTAATAAAATGTAGATCTCATCGAGTAGATTAATTTAGAACTTGAGTTCACTCTATTTCGTTATCGAGAGCCTTAGATATCATCGATGCAAGTTCAGATTGTATTTTCCTAATTCACAGAAAATCTGAATTTATCTAATGTTGGCACAATTAATGTTCCTGAGAGTGAGCTCATCTCAACCATTGTCATTCTATCATCAATGTAACATCTATTGGAATCTCTCGATTTATTTTGGATCACCCAAAAGTGATCATTGATTGGATTTTAAAAATTATAAAAATTATGCCTATTGCAATGTTTGTTTGATCAATTATTATATGCATGCCATTCATTGATTTGCCATGATCTTGACAGATATATTTGTGATGTGTTTGCTTTCATCTTAATTTCGATGTGATGGGTTTTGTATTATTTTCTTGATCAATATTCATTTGATATCCATATGTGATGACATAATCTAGCCCATGGGCCCATGTATTTTGAAAAAGGCCCCGGGCACACCCCACCCTGTTTTGCACACACCACATGCACGTTTACTATTTTGCACACTTACACATCCTATATAGCCAACGTGGCACTAGTGCGTGGCCCGATCTCTTCGGAGATGTGACGTCATTCATGAAAACCACAACTTCAGTCACGTACCTTAGGGTATATCAAACTGGGGCATCAATACCGTCTGATCAGGTGATTCTGATAGATGTATTGATGCACCCAGGTTGGAGCGACCTAAGCCTTTGACCTATTGTGAGCCACACAGTCACATGTCCCGATTGCCAACGTAGTACTAGTACGTGGTCGGTCCCCTCGGGGGATGCCAAGCCATTTATGAAAGCTACAACTCTTGACTCGTACCCATAGGTATGTAAAAGATAATCTAAATATATCAATTGCACTTCTTGGTCAAAATCGGTGCCTAAGCAAGATGTTGCCCCGTTGTACCCTACTGTACGAGGGGGATAGACTACGTCTATTCTAGACGAAAGGTATTTAAGTGGGCCCTTGCTCAGCATTGTGCGTCGCCTCTCAACTGGAGATCAAACTGGCTGTTTTTGACTTTAGAGAAGTGAGTTAAGATTTTAGATTATCACCTATATGGTATATCAAACCAAGTCACCACGTATCGAGAGGTATATAGGTGTGCTTGGACAAGGGTGGCCAGATAAATTGCATTGCATGTAGTAAACATAGAGTCTAGAAGCTTTCCTATAGGTCACGACCTGAACTGACTATGGGTGTTCCCGGGTTGTTTTATTCAATCCAGCCAACAGGTAAGTGGGCGGACCGATCCAGAATAATCAAATAAAACCTGCAATATCAGTTCGACCAAATCAGTGGAATGTACCGATCAATTTGAACCAATTAAACCAGTTGGCCCAATTGACAAATGGATCAACTGATCAATTCCAAATCAGTTTGACTAATTGGTTTCATTTTTTAAGATCCAGACCACTTTGTATAGAAAGACTCAATCTTATGATCAAATTAATTTGTCTGATCAAAGGTTCAATCCCGATCAGGGGTAGACCCGTGTCTAACATTTTCTCACTTTCTTGGTCACCATAGACTTATAGTACATTTGAATTCGATATTTTCCATCGGATTTGGGCTATTCTATATTGAAACTTTAATCATGTGGTTAAGAGTCAAATCTTTAGAATCAATGGTTAACCTTGGTTTACTTCCAATTAGGTAATAATTGGTCCCAAACGTTCTAAACCTCCATCTGTACCACTTTGGGTCCGTGAAAAAAGCCGTCTTTCTAGAGTACCATTGTCAAGTAGTCAGTCTTTGTCACAAGAAGAAACGAGTACCATGGATGAAGCTGCACTCCGTCATATTTTAGAATCTTTTCAAGCACAGATTATTGCTTCTGTCCAAACACAAATTGAATCTCTAAAAATTGAAAAGGAAAAAGATAAAGCTATAGAACCTCAGGATGTGTTTGACCTCGTTGAAAATCAAGAAGATGATCAGTTACACGTCGACCCTGTCCTAGCTCATCGAATAACTCAGGTTGAAACTGCTTTGAAGAATATTAAAGACCCCGATGATCTTACTCTTGGATTAGGGGTAATGACCTTGTTTCCCACGGTCCGTCTGCCAGAGAAGTTCACAATGCCAGATATGGAGAAATTTGATGGTATTGGATGCCCTAGGACTCATTTAAAAGTTTATGTCGGCATAATGCAATCTCAGGGTCTGAGTTAAGAACAGATGGCTCAACTTTTTCAAAGAACCCTTACAGGACCTGCCCTACGCTGGTTAATGTCATTGGACTCATCTCGGATAAAAACGTGGCATGAATTGATAAAAGAGTTTATTGGTAGGTATTCATTTAACACGGATATTGAACTCACAAGAAGAGACCTAGAAACTACTAAACAAAAACCCGGGGAAACTTTCACTGAGTTCATTGCTCGATGGAGAGCTAAAGCCGCTCAATTGTGGGACCGACCTCAAGAGAAGGAACAAGTCAATATTATCCTTAGGAATCTCACTCCAAAATATGCCAAGTACTTGATGCCTCAGTATCTTCCCACTTTTCAATCCCTCATTGAGGCTGGAAATCAAGTTGAGGATGCATATTCTTCGGACTTTTTGGTAACTCGTCTGAGTCAAAACCCAAACATTTCAAACCTAATGTCAATTCCTTACAAATGGCCAACACCTCCTTCGCACTATCTCCTCAAACTACTCAGCCTTCACAAACTAAGCCTAGAAGACAGTTTGCCAATCTTGGAATGTCCCTTAGTGTTGCTTATCAAAAATTGATGAAAAGGGGATTGTTGACGCCTTTACAACCTAAGCATTTGCCTAATCCTTATGGATAATGGGCAATTCTGTGAATTCCATCAGATGCCTGGTCATGTTCTTGACAGGTGTATTACTCTCCGACATGCTATCCAAGACCTTATTGAGCAAGAAAAAATCACCATACCCACTCCTACTACTCCCAATGTTAAGACTAACCCTTTGCCTACTTTTCAAAATCAACTCCCTCCTACTCTAAACCTAATATCAATATCCAAACTCGAATAAGTTGACCTAGTTTCCTTCATTCACCCAATCGGTCTTAACAGTGCATTCGCTCCATGCCAGAATGAGCTCAACTACCCTAAGGCAGTGGCAAAACTGAAGAACAGAGAAATTATTAAAGCAACGGGTTGTCCCCCATCTGACAGATTTGAATCAGAATATGAAGAGATAGTAAAAGCAGGCAAGTTCAAGTCATTCATCGAAGATAATCGAAGTGGCATAGACTCTAGAATTGTGTCCCTCCATTCAGAATGATGTCGTCTTTTAAGTCTTTTTAGTTTCTTTTAGCTTTAGTTGCGTCAGTCTTTGAATTCAGTTCTTCATTTTTATTTTTGGGTTTTAGTAAGGTTTGTCAGTCTATGTTCTTTTCAATTCCAATAAATAAAGAAGCTTTTGATTATCATGTGTGCAATAATGATGTGAATATAAAATCTAACATGAGAAATGACTTAAAGCTCACTAACCAAATTTGATAAATATTGGAATTAAAGAGTATACTCAAGAAGTGCAAATTGGTAATACGTTATCCTCAGGAGAACATGAGAGAATAGTAAACTTACCTGAGAAATTCAAACAATGTTCTTGCATGGTCTCATAAAGATATATGGATGAATTACACACAAAAACATAGATCAAGTCAAGAGTGATTTCAAAGTCAAAGATTATCGGTAAAAAATGATATAGCTGAAAGCATCAACAAAGATGCTAAGACTTACAAGTGGATCTACCATGTTTCTCACTCAAAAGAAGAGAGTTCTCTTTCACAAAAGAATAAAAGATTTTCTTGAAGTTCTAGAAGAGTTGAATAATCAGAAAACTCGATCATACTCGATTTCACAGAAGAAGACTAAAGAATATTCATTCTTCAAAAGGAAACCTTACTCGACAGAGCAATCCAAATATCGAATTCCTGAAACTTTGACCAAGTCAAGCAATATTCACCAAAGGAGGCCTTCTTTGATCGAACAATTATCATATCTTACCAAAAAAGAAAAAAAAAACTTTCTTTAGCCCCTCGCAGCCTTTTAAAAGAAAAATAAAATAGCCTCTTCTTTCTAAACCATACCGACCAACCTTAGGAGGGAATCTTAGTATGAACTACGTTTTGACCTGATCCCAAAAGAAAAAATAAATATATTTGGGGTACGTAGGCAACCTGAGAAATTACTTCAGGCCCGGTCATGAAAAAAAATATATTCTCTTAAGGAAAGTATCATCTAAAAGGAAAATCCTCTATTAAAAGGTTCAAAAGAAGATAATGTCAAACTAGGGGCATTAGCAAAAAAAAGAAAAAGAATGCCAAACTAGGGGCATAAAAAAAAGAGTCAAAAGAATTTACAGAAAATAATGACAAAAAAAAGATAATATTAGACTAGGGGCATTTTGGGAAGTTGAGCCTTTTACCCTTTCTTTCTAAACCATGTCCTAAGCCTACCTATTAAGTCCTCCTGAATGTTAATTGATTCGGTTAAGGTATAAGGAACTAAGAAGTTGTCGAGTTAGTTATTCAAGATCATCAAGAAAAAAAGAGAAGCCCGCTAAGTCGAAAATCCGAAAAGGCGACTTAGGCAAAATTTAGGGCATAACCATAAAAAAAGAAAGCCTGCTAGGTTGAAAACCTGAAAAGGCGACCTAGACAAAAATCAAGGCATCATCAGAAAAGAAAAATAAAGCCGGCTAGATTGAAAACCTAAAGAGGCGATCTAGGCAAAAATTAGGGCATCATCAAAGGGGAGGAAAGGTCCTATCAAAAAGAAAAATTCAAAAGGAAGCTTGTGTAGAAACTAGAAAATGCATAACCATTCAAGCCACAATATTCATTTTTTAACCAAGAGCTTACATCCAACGAAGACAATGTTGAAGTCAAAAAAATCAGAAATCATCTTGAACATTGTAGGATCTTCAAAAGTATGTTTACTTGTTCAAGTGTTCGCTAATAGAAGATGTAGAATCATCAACCACTTTGAAGAGAAAGATCTTCTATTCTAATATTTATCAAGAGTTTTTAAGTCCTCCTCAAACATTTTTCAAAAATAATTATCAATTCTTTATTGCACATATGATAATCTTAAAAGTCTTAAATTTAAGAGAATGTCAGTTCTTCTATCTGTCATACATCAGAGTCCGTATTTTTCAAGCGTAAGTCATTCCATCAGTCTCGTAGTCAAGTCTCAATTAAAGCCAACCTTGAAACTAGGGGCATTTTTGAAGGTCATTTAATTCTAAAATTTTTGTTCTTAATCACATGATAAAAAGAAAATCATACAAAAGCTTAAAAGTCCGATGAAGCCCAATGATAATTACCAATCCAGATGCATGATAAGCCAATGAAGGCCTGATCTTTCAAACTTTGAGCTCGATTTTGAAGCATAGAATGAATTAATAGGATTATTTAAGTTCCTATAAATCTAAGCCCGAGAAACGTGGCTTAGTAAGTTCGAGTCCGAGAAACGAGACTCCAACTTTTTGAATCATAGAATGAATAGGCTTTTTGAAGTGCCTACAAACTTAAGTTCGAGTCCGAGAAACGAGACTCCAACTTTTTGAATCATAGAATGAATAGGCTTTTTGAAGTACCTACAAACCTAAGTTCTAGTCCGAGAAATGAGACTCCAACTTCTTGAATCATAGAATGAATAGGCTTTTTGAAGTGCCTACAAACCTAAGTTCGAGTTTGAGAAATGAGACTCCAACTTCTTGAATCATAGAATAAATAGGCTTTTTGAAGTGCCTACAAACTTAAGTTCGAATTCGAGAAACGAGACTCCAACTTTTTGAATCATAGAATGAATAGGCTTTTCGAAGTGCCTACAAACCTTAGTTAGAGTCCGAGAAACGAGACTCCAACTTTTTGAATCATATAATGAATAGGCTTTTTGAAGTGCCTACAAACCTAAGTTCGAGTCTGAGAAATGAGACTCCAACTTCTTGAATCATAGAATGAATAGACTTTTTGAAGTGCCTACAAACTTAAGTTCGAGTCCGAGAAACGAGACTCCAACTTTTTGAATCATAGAATGAATAGGCTTTTTGAAGTGCCTACAAACCTAAGTTCTAGTCCGAGAAATGAGACTCCAACTTCTTAAATCATAGAATGAATATGCTTTTTGAAGTGCCTACAAACCTAAGTTCGAGTATGAGAAATGAGACTCCAACTTCTTGAATCATAGAATGAATAGGCTTTTTGAAGTGCCTACAAACCTAAGTTCGAGTCCGAGAAACGAGACTCCAACTTTTTGAATCATAGAATGAATAGGCTTTTTGAAGTACTTACAAACCTAACTTCGAGTCCGAGAAACGAGACTCCAACTTTTTGAATTATAGAATGAATAGGCTTTTCGAAGTGCCTATAAACCTAAGTTCGAGTCTGAGAAACGAGACTCCAATTTTTTGAATCATAGAATGAATAGGCTTTTTGAAGTGCCTACAAACCTAAGTTCGAGTCCGAGAAACGAGACTCCAACTTTTTAAATCATAGAATGAGTAGGCTTTTTGAAGTGCCTACAAACCTAAGTGCGAGTCCGAGAAACGAGACTCTAACTTTTTGAATCATATAATGAATAGGCTTTTTGAAGTGCCTATAAACTTAAGTTCGAGTCCGAGAAACGAGACTCCAACTTTTTGAATCATAGAATGAATAGGCTTTTCGAAGTGCCTACAAACCTTAGTTAGAGTCCGAGAAACGAAACTCCAACTTTTTGAATCATAGAATGAATAGGCTTTTTGAAGTGCCTACAAACCTAAATTCGAGTCCGAGAAACTCCAACTTTTTGAATCATAGAATGAATAGGCTTTTTGAAGTGCCTACAAACCTTAGTTCGAGTCCGAGAAACGAGACTCCAACTTTTTGAATCATAGAATGAATAGACTTTTTGAAGTGCCTACAAACTTAAGTTCAAGTCCGAGAAACGAAACTCCAACTTTTTGAATCATATAATGAATAGGCTTTTTGAAGTGCCCATAAACCTAAGTTCGAGTCCGAGAAACGAGACTCCAACATTTTGAATCATAGGCTTTTTGAAGTGCCTACAAACCTTAGTTCGAGTCCGAGAAACAAGACTTCATGTTTAATATGATTGTTTAAGTTCCTCTAAACCTTAGTCAGAGTCTAAGAAACGAGACTCCAGCTTTGTTTGAATCATATTGAATTAATAGGATTGTTTAAGTTATTTAGCCCGAGAAGCGTGGCTACAATAGGTTCGAGTCCGATAAATGAGACTCAAACTTTTTCGAACTCTAAAAAGAATTTCAAATAGGATTTAACGAAGTTCTTTCAATATTATGACTTAAATTATCTCATTATTCAACCTTGCCATGACTGTTTTCGTTGCATAAGCACATTTCAATTTTGAATCATTATTGTCAGTGAGAGAAGATCTCTAGGACCTGACACATTTTTACTCAGTAAGCATCACACTTTTACACACATGTGCACTTTTGCATTAGTCAGGGAGAATTTTCTAAAATTCGAGGATCTGACATCGTCAGTGAGAGTTCAAGCTCAACCTTTTAGTTCGGGGAGAGTTTTACGCTCAAAGATGCGAACACCCTGACGAATTGCTAAATCAGGCTGCAAAATGAGCTGTCACTAGCTTTGGCATTCGGATATCGCACTATCTACCGAAATAGATTTTCTATCTAGTTTGCTTCAACCCTCTGCCAAAGAGGGGCATCTGTAGACACCCCATTTTTGCATCCGCCTGAGTAATCAACTCGTCAACCCGATCGCAATGATTCCCAATGATGGATGTGTATTCCATTGCTTTATTTTGTTATCCGATATGTTTCAAAAATCCGGATGAGGTATTTCGAATTGACAAAATCTTAGAAACCGCGCTACGTTAGGAAAATACGACCCCAGAAATATAGAAATCATCATCTTGCAGACCAAAAAGAAGTTTCACGATAAAAATCACTAAAAATTGACCAAATTACCAAAATACCCCTAACCTCAAAACAACCCTAGAGCCTATGTTACGCTTAGGAAAACTCTCTCGAACACATAAAATAACAAATCGGAACCAAATAAATCATTTCGCCAATTTTAACAAAATTCGACAAAATTATGAAAATGCCCCTCATAAAGTTCATGACCATTTCACACAAAAATTTTTATAAATGACACAAACTAATATTTTCATTGAATTTCTTACGAAAAATCGATTCTAAAACATCCTAGAACATTAAAAACCGACTCAAAACGTGAAAAGTCCTCTCCGGGGGCAAAACGGTAATTTCACAATTTTTATAATTAAAAAATTCGAAATTAATAAATAAAACATTAAATAATTAAAGTGAAACATTAATGAAATTAATTTAAAATTTTGAACCGAAGAAATCGATCAATCGGGTTTTCAAGTAAAATTGTTGAGGGTTCGTGAGATATTTCTTTAAGGACCCCTCTATTTGGGGGTCCAAAGAATTAAAGATATTTTAGAGGGGGGTTCTCCAAAAATTAAAAGTCAATCAAGCAAGACTAAGGTCAAGGTATTAAAGTCAATCAAGTGAGACTAAAGTCAAAATTAAAGTCAATAAAGCAAGACTGAAGTCAAGATATTAAAAGTCAATCAATTAAGACTAAAGTCAAAACATTAAAAGTCAATCAAATAAGACCAAAAGTCATAATAGAGTTCTAATTAAATAATAACTCAATCTAATAGAATTCTAACTTAAAAACAATTCTACCTAAAACAATTCTAATTAAAACACAATTCTACCTAAAACAAGTCTAACTAAAACACAACTCTAATTAAAAGAACTCTAATTAAATACTAACTCTATCCAAATCAATCCCTAAAAACATATATAAATAGAGGTGCTCACACCCTATTTTCGTATAAAATCATAAACCCTAAGAGAAGTAGGTCTAAAAGCCCCCCTAGCCTCCCATAAACCCAAGTTTTGGAGTCCCAACTCCGTACCTAATATCCTTATTAGATTTTAGCTTAAAAAACACCTAAAAGTCCTTCAAAAACACCCCAAAATCGATAATAAAATTTGAAGAATCCAGATCTAAGGAAGAGATACCTTGCCTCGGAGATCCGAATTTAGATCCGGAGACATAACGAAGTAAAGAGAACGGTACAAGGAGCTATTTTTGTCAGATCTGAGGGAATAAAACCGTTGCGTTCAAAGGTAAAGTCTATTTTATTTTATTTTATTTTATTTCGTTTCTTTTTCTATCTAGATTTTTGTTAGCAATGTAGACTTATTTGGGTTAAGTAGAGACCGGCATTGGCCGGGCGGGGTTGGTGCCTAACACCTTCCAACCCCGTAATGTGATCCCCGGATTCA
This sequence comes from Akebia trifoliata, assembly GCF_017979445.1. Taxonomy (NCBI): domain Eukaryota; kingdom Viridiplantae; phylum Streptophyta; class Magnoliopsida; order Ranunculales; family Lardizabalaceae; genus Akebia; species Akebia trifoliata. The sequence continues at coordinate 8,507,337 of NC_141388.1, read as the reverse complement.
GTTTTTCTTCGTAGATTAGTATATTTGCCTTTTAAAGTCAAAATTTGGTTCCTAGACCGTAATAACTAGGTGGCGACTCCCAAACCTCAAGGGTCAAAAGCGAATCCACGTACTTCGCGGATCGAGGGCGCTTTCAATGACATTTAAAAATTCTCCTCCATGTGATATCCCCATGTTCATGCATGTTCATGTTATATTTTTTCTAATTCTTTCAAATAGCCAAGTTAAATGAGTAACCACCTAAGGGTGGAGAGAATAGGGCTCTCAACACCTTCCCCACTCTCTAATCGGACCTCCTAACATATATTTTAAGTTGACCAAATGCCTTAATCCATTGTTAAGCCACCACAATGTCAAGGAAAAACTATTTCCTTGAAAAATTATTTCTGGATTGTCATTCACACCATTTTTGAAACTTGAATGGTAGGGACTCCAAAATAGTGGTAATGAGATTTACGTAATTGAAAATCATGTTGCTACAATTGATACCAATTGAATGGGAGGGGTGAGGCGGCATTAATAAATGAAAAGTTTACTAAATATACAATTAAATTACCATGAAAAAATTAAGGGGTGTTTATGAAAAAATCCCTCCATCAGGGTTCATTAAGTAATTTCCCCTTTTTTTTTTCTTCATTATCTAACATTTCTTTTTAAGATCCCAAACTAGTGAGGGAAGAAAAGAAGATAGATCACGGGAGAGAAAAAAGAGGAGAGAGCAAAAGGGAATCAACCCTTAAGAGGGAGAAATTAAATTAAAAATAAGCTTTAAAAGAATGGAGAAAACATATTGAAAATATTTCTTCGAAGAAAAAATAATCTTCAAATAAAAATGAAAATTGATGCAAATGGTTTAAGAGATATAGAGAGTTAGAAGAACATAGAGGTAACTTTTTCTTTGAAGAAAAAAATTCTAAAAAATAATAAAATGAATTTGAAAAATTCTAATAATAAGAAAGTGAAGGTGTTTCCCAAGTGAATTGATGAAGTGGAACTATTGTAAATGAACACTCAAAAGTAATGTTTATATCACTTAGTTGAGATTTTGAACTCTTCCCGATTTTTGAAGAAAATAAAATTGATATTCTTCTTTTAAAATTTCATTTTTCAAAAAAAAAAAAAATCATATAAGAAACAAAAGTTCAATTAATCTAGACATATGGAGTTCATCTATTCTTATTTGATATGTTATATTTAATTTCATTTATTGATGTGCTATAAAAAGAAGTTTTTGTGGTAATAAAGTTCTGAATTTAGAATATTGCAACGTGAAATTTCACATATTCAACGGCCTTTTTTTTATATTGTGGAATCTTTCCTTTCGATGGGTCAAAACTGTCAAATTAATGGAGGATGAGAGAAATTTAGCGGCTATAAACCGTCGAATCTGGGGAACATCAATAATTTCAACAGCCCCGGGCCATCGAAATTCAGTTTCTAAAATCCATGGGCCTTGGCCCATTGAATTTTCCAATTTTCCGTAGTGTATATTATTAGGGGTGCAACTTGGTTCGGTTTGGTTTGGTTTGGCTTGATTTGAGGTCAAATTGGAACCGAGCCAACCTAGATCGATTCCATTAAATGAGAATCCGAACCAAGCTAAGGTCAGTTTGGTTCGGTTTGGTTCTATGGATTGCCAATATCTTAAAAACCTAATTGAATCAACATATTCTTAATAAAAATATATAGATATGAATAAGAAATCTCATATAATGAGTCATTTATCTATCCATCAATAAATAAAAAAATCATGTATCTATTAAAAAAAAAAGGTCAATAGTTTTTTCATCAATTAAAGAAAGTCATTAATCTCATTCATAAAAAAATGTCATTAATCTATCTATAAAAAGATAATCAATTTATCCATAAAAAATGGGTGTAGTTTATTAAATAGATTAATAATATTTATTTATAATTTTATTAATATGAGGATTCGATTCTCGGTTTTGTTCGGTTCTTATAAGGCATGAACCAAGAATCGAACCGAACCAATTTAAAGTTCTTGATTTGGTTTGGTTTGATTCTCGGTTTGAACCATGCCAAGTTGCACCCCTATATATTGTAGCATTTAGCCACATTGTTGAATATTTTATTTTATTAAACAAAAAACAAATTAGTTTATGGGTCAGGAGCTCAAAATCTCTTGACTCATGAAGAATGACTCATGAAAAAAACACATGATTCCAACCGTTTAAATACAATATCCAACAATTGAGATTTATCTTTGAGATAAATGATAAAGTCTCATAAAGCCGTTTTTAGGACCATAATTACTCAAGGTTTATCGATACTTAATTATCATTTGTTCCAAATAAACATAAATTGTATTAATTTGTCAAATTATCGAAACTAATGGATTTTCTTACTATTTACAGGTAAAAAGGGCAAAATTCGGAGGCAAATATTTTTGTAACAATTTTTGTTACAATATACGAGTCAAGAGGGAACATCTAACCAAATTTCGGAGCAATTCGTCACCGCGCGACGGTAGGGTCATACCGCTCCACGGTAATCTCCAGGAATTATGCCTCGAGATTTGAATTGCACATTCTAGATACTTTGGCCATTGTAACTGAAGGCTCTTATCGAAACAAATCAAGCAAAAACTCGACCCAAAAACCCGATTAAAAAAGTTATAAATTGAGGGGTTATCTCTAAGAGAAGGGGTCCCTCTTCTTCTTCCAAATTCTCTATAATTCTTTTGATTTTTCTTTTAGAGAGAGAGAGTTCTTGATTGTAGTGAGAACATCAAGAGTTTTTCTTTCATCTTTCATCTTTAGTTCTAGTTGTAGTTTTATTGTAAGATCATCAAAGAGGAATCAAAGGCAACATAGTTATCTTCATCTTCTTCTCTGCCACATTTTACTTGTTTTACTATTGCTGCAACTTGTTCCTTGTGATGATTGGCTAGACTCTCCTTAGAGAGATCAAGGATGCCAAAGCAAGTTAATCTTAATATTGTTGTTCTACTTCTATATCTCTATTTTGAATTGTAATATCGTGAAGCCTCTCAATATGAGATCATCCAATTTGTACTTCTGATTCAAGCTTTGATGATTATTGCTTAGATAAATTCAAGAATAATCATGCTCTGTGATAAATTAAGGTATAAGTAAGGTAATCTTATCTAAGTTCAGGATTTACAAGGATATTCTTTTGTCACAATCAATTTCTAATCGATTTATCTTCCGATCCACGAACAATGACTTGTTACGTGGATCGAATTAAAATTGGAATTATTCAGCATTATGGATGACTTGCAATAGTTGATTTGAGCTCTCTAAACCCCTTTTTCATTGTTTTCAATCTCTAATTTCTTTTTTCAATTTCTTATGCAAATTAGCTGTCATTTTCTATTTTATTTTTACAAATCTATTTTTAAAGAATCTATTTTCAAACTTTGATTTGATTTTTAATTCGAAGTTTAAGTGAATCACGATTGTCCCTATGGAACAAATCCTACTTACCCAAGTTTTATTCTAAATATGTGTTCAATCTACTTTTCTGCAATTTACAAAAGTTGCAACGATCAATAAATATCTCTGAGATATGTGTTATCATGATGCTCATAAATCTCAACCGTCGGATATTGTATCTAAACAATTGGGATCATTTGTTTCTCTCATGAGTCAACGGATCCCAACCCTTAGTTTTACACAAACACATATAATAATAATAAAAATAACAGATTAAGATCGGAAAGATTAGTTGAAAAAGAAGATAGTCTGTGTTTAATCTTTAGTTATACCCTATTAATATTATCATTACAAGGGAATGAAGAGCATTGTTAATCAAATTTAAATTACAAAAGTATCATTTACTATATGCATTAGTTCATTTGAAATAATATATTTATTTTAATATAAATTAAAAAGTATTTTTTGCCTTTCAAAATTCTCTTGATGAGTAACAAATGTACGAGAACAAAATCCTCCAAAAACGATGACTCTTTACCCTAACAACATTTGTGCAAGGATAACATTTTAGATGGCCTAACTATACAAAGATCTATTTACTATATAACATGCGAAAGCTCACAAAAAAGTTGGTTTCAAAATTATAAAAATTTAGACTGCCTAATTAAATCATTGTCACCTCTCATTTGTTCATATAATCAGCAAAATATTTTTAATATAGATCATAGTTTAGTGAGAAAAAAGTTATCTATATCCCTAACTCGTCAATATCCACTTAGGCCCCATTCGAAGAAAAAAAAAAGGTATAATCTTATTAACCCAAATCCTAAATATTCTCTAAATGGAAAGCCAAAACATTTGAACCCTAAACTAAATGCAAGAATAAACAAAAATTATTAATTTATCATTATTATTTACAAAAAATATTGAACCCCAAGCTTGGTTAAAAACTTAAAATCACAAATTAAACACCTTATTTACTCAGAGAAAAAAATATTCCCTGAAACATGATGATAAAATATTATCTTATTAATATCTTAACTAAGAAAAAAAAAACATCTAAAATTAAGAAAAATAGAAGAAAATCTTTCAGAACAAGAAACAATAGTTGTGTGACTGATAATTTTATCAAGCTCCAATTAGCTTAGTTGATAAAGTCTTTGAGTGATGGTACCATAGACTTGTGTTCAAATCTTGCTAGTATCGAATTACTGAAATCATATAAAACAGGCTTACCAATAATAAAAAAATAGTTGTGTCGCTAAGTAGGAGATATTCCATCCCTTATTGTAGATGACGTTGAAGGGATTCAGAAGTTAAATTCAATACAGAAGAGGTAGAAGCTTGGGCAAACATTATTTCAAAGTAAAATGTTCGTAGTATTATAAAACTCTCGTCCCCAATCCTATTCGCATTTAGCCGAAGAGAAAAGGTGATTAGAATGGATTAGTAGAGAGAATCATAAATATCAAAGCTTTAACTCCAAAATTGAGTGACTACCTAATGAGTGGTACATTATTTATAAGACAAAGTAACAAAATTTTCATATTAAAAAGAGAAATAAAAATGTATTAAAAATAGAATAGAGATATGTAATAATCATATTATTTTTATATATTTTGTAGAGGTGATTCTGGTTTACCTCTATCAACTCTGCTTTGTAGTTTTGATGAATTACTCATCGTTCCTCCTATTGTCCGCTGGCACTGATATGGTACCTGTCAAGAATTCTCCGCAAATCAAATTAGATTTGTAAAAGAAAAGATTGTTTAGTCTCTTCGTGCGCCTTCCAAAGAGATAGAAGATCCTTTTGCTCTCGATCTCTCTCCCTTTTATAAGTTCCCCCCATGATGGAAACTTCCTCTTTAACTCCATTCTATCCGTGATTCGATCATGGGAAACCCTATGACCAAAGGAATTTCAATCGAATTAGGATTATTATCCCTTTTTAAGTTCCTAGATTCTTAGGATTTTTCCTCATACTTTGAAGGATAAAGTACAGATCGGGATCTATGTAAACCTTCCAATTTTACCATGCTCTGACATCAGAGCAGGAGTCTAGCCTTAGTATATCATGCGGTAGAGTAGGATGCGACTGTTTGGCTGATCTGGGTACCACCTACATGGAGTCTTGCCTCTTTGACCTTCTTCTTCCCTTGGTCAGGATTTGGACATGCATACGGTCTAAATCTATTACAACTTTTATCCTCTACATATATCATTGATCTTGTTAGTTGGAAATTATAAATATTCTCGTGACCATAACTTTCTGATGATAAAATTTAAATTAAATAATCTTCGCTATTTGATTCTCTGAACCCAATGAATATTCATATGTCGGGGGGATGGGACCAACACACCTTGCCCTTGGCTCTTTTGATCCCACTAGTTGGACGTAAGTTTGGATACTAAGAAAAAGATTATGAAGCTCATACCCGCAGGGATGTCCATGAGGCCCATAAAAATGCAAGAATCCAAAACCGCCAATTAAGCTAATAACATGGAAGTCAACAACACAGGTCAATGTGCCAAGAGTTACATAAAGAGGATATGCTATCCAACTCCCAAGAGTACAGAATACTAACTCTTGAAGGATCAGTACCCTCAAAATCCCTGATTTCTCATTTCGTGTTCCTCAGAATCCAGATCCATCTCAGTTCTCATTCCCTTCAAAACCACACGAAGCCGATCGATCAAATCAGGTACTTTTCTTGTTTTTCTTATATATATATATTTTCTATGGGTCGATCACTCAAATCTCTCTCTCTCTCTCTCCCAATCTATGGTTTTTATTTTTTATTTTTTATTTTTATTACTCTTCCCCTCCAATCCTTCTCTCATGTTATCCTTTTTTGATTTTTCGATTAAGTGGCGTTGTATTTTATTCAATTAGTGAAGCATCCATGTCTTATATAGGGTTAGCTTACTGTAATTATATTCAAATCGTGGAATATTTATTGGTTGATTGGTTTTCATGTAATCTCTATATGAGATCCCACATGGGTTGCAATTGAATCATCAAATCTTACTGATTTGTCGACAGAGAAAATTTCTATATACTCCTATAATAAAAGGGGTTGAGGCTTCAACCCTCGATTTGGGTGGGCGTATAAGGTAAGAATGTGAGGATAAGTCTCTCACGTTAGGGGCAACCTATGAATCATCAGATCTCATGGAGGGTAATGTTACCTGGTTCATCGGTCCTGCTTGGTTTGAATAGGGGTTCATGATTTGCCACTCTAGAATGAACCTGGTTCATAGAGTTGGAAAGATAATTTATTTTTTGGTTCACAAGTTCAGCTCACTTGTGCATATATATAATTCTAGTATGCTAGTTAAAAGTAAATCTGTTTATAGCATAGTCTTCCACATTGTTATCATGTTGCTGCCACCATTGATGGTTTACAAAGGTTGTGTTCTAGCATCATTAGAGGCTTTCTAGTTTCTATCAATGTGACATAGACACGGACATGAATAAGCGTTCGACGCTAGGGCTGCAATTTGGGTGGGCTGGCCCGAACTCAACCCAATTGATGGGTGAGCCTGGGCCAAGTTATGTAGAAGATGAGTTGAGCCTGGGTTAATATCTCAACCCAACCTCAATTCGGGTTGAGGGTTCGAGCAACCCAACTCAGCCCGAACCCAATGCTGTATACTAGTATATAAATATTTTTCTGTTAGTTACAAATTTTTTATTTAGCTTTTTTATTCCATCTTGTTATTATGGCTTGTGGACAATTGGATATTATTAATGTGGGTTTTGATTTAGTATGATTTGTCTAAATATTCTCTCAATGATGGATTAATTGAAGGTTTTATGCTATTTTATTTACTGGTGATTTTATTTTTTATGTTGTATTTCTTTTTAAAAAATAAAATTTATTTGCTAATCAAAATGAAATTAGGGTAATTCAATGAGCCCAACCCTTACCAAACCACCCAAAATTACCTAACTCGGGCTAACCCAAGCTCAACCCGATTTTAGAAGATCAAGCTTGGGTTAGTGAGCTTAGGCCCGATGGTTGGGTTGAGTTGAGCTCGGGTTGAGGGTTTTGCTACTTGGTTTGAGCCTGGGTTTACCCTCCAACCTTCCCAATTTGACACTTCGAACCCACAAAACCTGTTTGTGACATATTCATTCAGTTTACATCATACGTTGAGAGAGAAACTTTTGTAAGTACTCTATTATACATTGTTTAAAACTGGTATCAAGGCATTTTTTTTATGAGGATAAAAACTATAGCGAGACAAACCTGAAACAAATTGAGATAAGCCTGAGACGTTCCTCTAACGTCTCATTCTGATATTCTTTGAGATTGAGATATCTCAGCCAATACATTTTGAGATATTAAGGAATTTTGAACCATGGAAGTAATACATTTTGGTATTTTGATACACATCAATTCGTTGTAAAGAGTGTTATTATTAAATAATAGGTAAGTCTTATTCCAAGCTGAAAACTCAAAATATTTGTTTGAAAAGCATGTCCAATATATGAGTACAACATTGTATCCAATATAGTTGATTTTCAAGAAATGGAGTTATTTTTTTCAAACACGTCTTTACTATAAGGCTTCAATGGCAATGATGATGGTAGTGTTAAGGAGTTTTTATGGGAAAAACTTTCTATTAGTTGGTACAAGGCCTTTTGACCTATTGAGTAGTGACAGACATATATGGTGGCCTGTCTTAGTTTTGGGTACTAGATTTTGACCCGAAAGACCATGCTTCTGATTTTATTGCTGTAGCATTTATCCGTAAAAAATTTATTAGTCAATCAACTTGCTGATGTAGAAGTTTGGGTTTCGGTGTGAATAATGATGAGAGAGAATGATGATCAATGTGGTTTCTGTCCTCATTTTTCGAGTTTGTTTGAACAATAATGCAGGATGTCAGAACCACCCTTTTGGCCGAGGGAGAAGCTTCTTGAGAAGCAAAAGTACTTCCAGAACATTCACAAACACACTTACCTTAAAGGGCCGTTGGATAAGATCACTTCAGTCGCTATTCCCTTGGCATTGGCAGCTACTTGTGGAACCCTCATTGTGAGTTCTCACCCTCTCTTTTGTGCTTTGTAATTGTTTTCATTGTTCGTAAAGGAATTAAAGTTTCCTTCTTTTTTGATACATTGTTCTTTATCTCAATTTTTCATCGAAAGCGTGTCTTGTCTTGTCCAGGTGCGAGGGATCTACAATATGTCTCAGGGGATCGGAAAAAAGGAGTAGGATTGCTGTCTTTGCTCAATGTAGGGATGTCGGATGGCATCTCATGATCGAAAGATACATATGCATTTGGATTCATTTTTTCTTTCAATTCTCTAATAATTGCTTGTCTCAGATTACAAGTTGAAATCTGAACAATTTTTTTTTTATAGTGGAGATTTTGAATGCTTGTGAGTCTACATGATCAATGATGATTTTATTGCTGTTTCTACAAAGGCTGCCCCCCCCCCCCCCCCCCTTTGTTGGTTGCGTCATCTCTTTTTTTTACCTTATTCATGATCTGTGATTAAGTGAATCTTTACTTGTAAATTACAGTAACCCATACCAGAAAAGAGAGGAAAGAGAGGAAACAGAAGACTGGTTTTCTCTGATGTCTGATTATATGGACTAGAACATGCTTTGTTGCCGGTCAGGATTGTTGTACACCGCAACCAATCTTCAAGGCATGCCGAGGGAAGATGCCAAAAATTTTCAAAAATTCAAAAAATTCTTCAAATAAGGGATTAAGTGATTAAACTGGTAAATTGAGAAATTACTTAAATCAATTTATTGATTGATCGAGGAATATAATAGATGTTTACACTTCACCATAAAAAATAAAAATAAAAATCTTCGAACATACAAATGTCAAGAACAAGATTTGAGTTTTTTTTAAGTGAGTTGAGCATAGGATGGTTCTTGCCCCCTTGGTAAGAAACCCAAGAATATTATGTACAAATTTTCCAAACCCACCGGCTTGAGAGGAGTTTGATTTTTTCCTCATAGAATTTTCTGTCACAGTGCTCAGATTCTCCCGTCGAGATTCAATACACACAGCCCGGCTCATGGGGAGTGGATACAGTTGAGAAAGCACCACATCATCAACATGGTAATATCCAATCTTTTAAAAGGATCGCTCCCAGTTTATGGTTTGATAGTGTCATAAAAAATTTCAGTAGAAGGCAGAATAGAAGTGGTTGGACACCAAAATTAGGATCTCACAAATGGCCCCACCTTTACATTTAAAATTAGAATAAGAATCGTGATAATCTGACTACCCCACATGGCAAATTCAACAACCGTAGATCTGCACTCTTTGGGATACACGGCTGCACTTTTCCATAAAAATGTGTATCTCGAAGGAACTGTGTATCCCGGGGAGAGCAGATCTACCATTTCGGAACTTGTCACATCAGGTAGTCGATTGAGTATGCCACGTGGGGTAGTCAGATTATCACGACTCTTAGAATTATGATTTTCAGAAACATAGATTTTATGTGGCATTCTAAAAATACTCTCCTAATGTGACGTGTGCTAGAAGCATAGATTTTATGCCTTGGGATACACATGCACATCCCGATAGATTTTGTGCAGATGTGTATCCCGATGCATAAAATCTATGATTCTAGTACATGCTACGTCAAGAGAGTATTTTGAATATGCCATGTGGGGAGTCATATTATCACAACTCTTAAAATTAATATAATCAAGATTATTTTGGTAAAAAAATTAAGAAAATTTCAACTCATGTTGATAAGTTTTTAAAATTATAAAAATACCCATTTTTGCTAAGTAATAAAAAAAATCATTTAATCAATATTTTAAATTATAAAAAAAAAAAAAACCCTTTTAATAAATGTGCATTTGCACACATTGTCTTCAAGGCTTTACTATTATAATGAGAGAAGGTGGAGTAGACGTCGTTCGACACCAAAACTTGGATTTCAAAAGTACCCTTTCCTTAACATTTAAACTTAATATAATTAGGGTTATTTTGATCAAAAATCAAGAAAATTATAAGTATACGGGTTAAAATCATGTTGGTTAGTTTTCAAAATTACAAAAATATCTTTTTAACTATGTAATCTTCAAAATTATCCTTTAATTAATATTTTAAATTATAAATAAGTCCTTCATATACATGCGTTTCCACATTTTTTTTTTTTTGCTTTGGTGAGCCGTACGTACCATTCATTTCCACATGCCACTTTCTAGTTATTGATAATAAAAATGATTCCACTAAAAGGTTCATGGATAATCTATTAGAAAAAATAAAAACTATTGGGCTTAGTTGGTTTGACATGTTGTAAAAGCAACTTCAAGGTTGTGGGTTCAAGTCAAGCTCACTCATAAAAATAAAAACTACTCGTTGTAGAGGTCTTTTCCTGAATATATCTCCAACACTTCAACAATAGTTTTGATGGTAACTATGTCTTCCACTGTCAAGCTGCGATACATGTACGGTATTTGCTAAACACCCTCCGATGCTCAAAGTAGAATAAAAATTACGAGAAGTAATGACTAAAACAATTGAACCACCTTCCAAAGAAGTCCCCTACTTTACAGTCTCTTATCTAATTATAAGTTGAGTCCATTTCCCTACCCACCCACTTATAAACGTCATCTCTTTTCTTATCCAAGAGGATTTTGGATGATAATCTTCTAGATCTTCGAGTTAATTAAAATAAAGCTCTCACAAGATAAAAAGTTATCCATTTAGGAAAGAACGTCACAATCGTCTACTCTTATACTTTGATCAATAACTTGTTCAATTCAGTCAAATTGAGTTGATTAGCACCACAGGTATCTTGGGGTTGAATTGTGCTAGAATACAATCTTTCTTGTCCTTTTCCTTTCAGATCATGCCACGTGTAGGGTCAAGATTTAATCCAAATTCTATCTTATAGAGTATCGACATATTTTTAATGTTATTCTACTTATAATGAACATGATTTTCATCATAGGGTTTATTATGATCTAGATATCATATTGAGATATTTACGAAAATGTGATCAACTTTTGACGAATGTACGATTCCAACTCACTATTCATTTTAATTACCAAAACGTGAATGGGCAACTAATTCAGTGGTTAAAAGCGAAATTGTCACGTTAAAACCTTCAAATTTATTGCTCATTTACATTTTGGTAATTAAAATGAATAGTGAGTCAGAATCATAAATTCATCAAAAGCTGATCACGAAATAATAATTTATCTTATCATATTGAGTACAATATGAACTATTGTGAATTTGAGAAAAAACAAACTAAAGAATGATAATGTTACATGTATTAAAGGCAAAGTTGAGAGATCTTACTAAGATGTATAAATTAGGGAAAGATGACAAGGTTATTTTAAAACATTATTAAAAACAAACAGTATTCAAGCGTAGAAAGAGATGAGAAGACAATATTAAACATGAACATTATTCAAGAAATTATAATGATAATTTTCAATTGACGATAAATTTAAAAAAAAAAGTCAATTAAGATGATTTGAAAATATAAAATCGAGACAATTATAATTTTAAATACAAACAAAATAAAAGTCAAAAGTACTATCGGGACAAGAGAAAAGACACATACATCAACAAAGTAAAAAACACAAACACGTTTTTGGTAAGTGAAATAAATACACTTGATAAATTGTGTTTTGTATCGAAAATGCCCTTAAAAAATATATTTTTTTTATCAAAATGCCCTTGATGCTTATTCCCAAAGTGTATGTATTGCACTTTAACGTGTGCATTAACTGAACCCTTTTAATAATGGGTTAATTATAAAAAAAAATCAATTTACAATATTATTTATAAAAAAAGGACGAATTCTTTTAAATTTAATCAAACCAACCCACATTAGTTCTTTAAGTACCATTTTTTTAATAATAATAAAAAAAACAAAATTTTGGCACTTTAATTAGCAAAACAAATTTTTAATATTTTAAAAAAAAAAGTCCAATACTTTTTGTGTCGAAAGGTTTTTTTTTTTTGAATGTTTAAATTCAATATTTGTTACCCAGCAAATCTTAGAGTTGGAATCCACATCATAAAATTCAAATTGATACGACGAATTTGTTATCAAACATACTTTGGAATAGATTCTAACGCATGAATTTGTGGTATCCAAAAACATGATCTGATTGCACGTGATTATAAATGACAACATTTTAAAAACTTTGAAAAAAACAATAGAAAAAAAAAAAAAAAAGTTAATTTTTACCATTGATTTTAGTTTTAAATTTTGAGTAGCCATCAATTTTCAATACCTACGATCAAACTCAAAAAGGTTTGTTCTTTTCAATGTTTACTTTTGAATATGAGTTTTTCCATTAAATATACAAGGTTGTGGTGTTGGATTTCTAATTTGATAATCCATGTGGGCCCAACATTAAAATCTTACTATGTTAATCATACTAGTCTGATTCATAAAGTAAGGTTTATTCATTAAAAAAAAAAAAAATTGCCAGTGCCACAATATCTGTCGAATTTTTAATATCTTATTATTAGATTAGAAAAAGAGAGATTTACCCGTCAGACGGTTGCATTTTTATTACGGAGTTAGGCTAGCATGACTTACTTAGTAAGATTTAAAATCTTACTAAGAAATGTTGGGCCCACATGGACTATCAAATTAGAAATCCAACACCACAACCTTGCATATTTCATGGAAAAACTCAGATTTAAAAGAAAACATTGAAAAAAACAAACATCTTTTAGCTTGATCGTAAGTGTTAAAAAACGATGGCTACCGAACTCCAAAATTTAAAATGAAATTCAATGATGTAAATTAAGTTTTTTTTTTTCTCAGTTTTAAAATTTTGTCCTTTATAACTCCGTGCAATCAGATCTTGTTTTTGGATGTCATAAATTGATGCGTTAGAATCCATTCCAAAGTATGTTAAGTTTCATCGTATGAATTTTGATTTTGTGACCTGGATTCCAACTCCAAGGTTTGTTGGGTAACAAACTTGATAAAGTCAGGTTTGGTGGGTTATAAACTTAATAAAGTTAGGTTCAACAATTGGATCTATCGGGTAAATCTCTCAAAATAAAATATAATAAATAAAAAAAATTTAAATTCCAACAATTAAAGTGTTGGATTTTTTTTAAATATTAAAAATTTGTTTCCACAGTTGAAGTCTAAAGTTTTTATTTTTTTTATTTTTTATATTATTATTGAAAAAAATGGCACTTAAAGTGACAATTTGAGTTTGTTTTGTTAAATTTAAAAGAATTTTTTTTATTTGATAAATAATTTTTTAAATTGATATTTTTTTTATAACTACTCCTTAATAATATAAGATATAATTCATTCATCAATCCCAAAAATCTTTGTAATAAGAATTCAATGATGAAAATAATGAATAGTAATAATATGAAGAGATATGACTATTTTTTTTGTCCATTACCATTGTAATAAATTGTGTTTCATTATTATTTTAAATATTTTACTATTTAATTTAATTTAAATATGAAGTTATTATTTTCGATTAACAATTTATTTTAAAATCACGTGAGTAACACGTGTCTTTTATGTAGCCATAAAAAGAGGGGTATTATTGGAAATGCAAGTAAATATCCATCCCTGACGGCATCCACATATGTGACCACGTCCTTGTTTGTATCCTTTTGTCGTGGCTCTAGACAGCGATTTCTACATATAAAAAGACAAAAGCAATTCAGTTCCCCACGTGTTCTCTCTCTCTCTCTCTCTCTCAAATCCACTCTGCTTCGCTCGCAGAAGGAGCTCTGCATCGCTGGTTTTCATGGCGTCCCTCCTCGAATCTTGTTGGCTGGTATCTCTCGCTACTTGTTCTGGTTTTACTTTCTCTGTAATCGCTTTTATTTTTCTTGAGTTTCTTTGTCCCTAGATTTGAATTTTATGTGGTTTTTAAAAAAAAAAATTTCATCGTGGTATTGTTGGTTCTGGATCGGAATCTGTGTGGATTTGTAATAGAAAAGATTGTTCTGCGTTTCATCTTGTGGCATAGAATCCTTTGTTTGAGAAATGTAGGATCCTTCTATCGGTTTTCATTAAAAGGAGATTCTCATATATGATTTGGATAGAAAGTTCTGGAGTTCTAATCTTTGTTTTTGGAGATTCTGATTTTGTTGGCGGGCCTTGGATTTGCAGTATTGCATTTTGAAGTTTTCTTTGATTATATCTTTTAATTGAGGTTTCGATGATTAGAGAAATCTGAAAATAAATAGCATATTTGGATTGTTTCGTTTATGTGAGAGGTGAGGCTTAAGGTTGGTGGAAGTTCAGGCAAGAATTAACAGACGAAGCCATCTTTTTCGATATTTTTGAAGTAAAAAAACAATGGTCGAATATGGATAGAAGATTTTCCGTGGTCATCAGATATGTTGGTCAACTTGCTATTTATGATAATCTAATGGCTACTCGGATTGGTAAAATGTGTTCTATTGTAAATTTGCATGTTTCGCTCCAAATACTATATAGTAGTTGTGGATGCAAAACATCTGTAATGGACCTAGAGTTTTGCATTTATATCTTTGATCTTGATTCTCCATCTGAGTTCTCTGAGCATTAGACGAAGCAACAAAGAGAATAAAATCCCACACAAAACATAAAGATTTATGTGTTTCCGCAAAATTGCCTAGACGGTGATGAAAATATCTTATTGATGAAGTCATGGAAACAGTACAATTTTAGGTTTTCCATAGAACATAATATATATATAGCATCTCAGAGCTTCCAACATATTTTCTTGTACCGAAAATACCCCACCAAAAACATCGCAAGGCGAATTGGGGGCTTGTTGGCCCCCAAACCCCTGACACTCTGCGATGAACCCTAGTCCTGCATGCCTCCACTGAAGTAACCTGAGATAAGGGTCGAAATTAGCAGCACCTGTAAAAACACTCCAACGTCCAAGTTACTCAAATGTGTAGTAGGAAGTTTTTTGTGTTCTGATTACTTACCTCTTTTTCATGTTTTTTCGTCCCAATTTATACCTTTTTCCTCATGGTAGATTTCATAATCGTTTCCCTTGATTTCAGTCCCCCACTCATGCATAACTGTCACCCATCCTTTGTAACCGCCACATGAGGTGTGGCAGGACCCTATAACTACCTAGAACCTCTGCAAATTCCACAAACGCCTTTGGAACTCTGCTAAGGGTGTTTGTGCTCCAAGTCTGACTTCCAAGTGGGAGTGATTCCGTGCCCATGTCCAAGATGTGGACTAAGGAGTTTAATGTCGGACTCGGTCTTCATATACTCCCAGCCCGAAGGACGATTCTAGAAGTTGCATTTCCTGACTCATATCATGAGGTAACATTTGTCTTTACCTTAGGGTATGATGAATTATCATCCCACAGTAGCGATGTTATTGAACTTTTTAAAAAAATAGAGATGTTATTTATCGATACTTTCAAGTAGTTTCCCCTTCTAATGGTAGTAGTACTATTTAACTTGATGACCCGAGTTTGGCCGCAGTTGATTCTTTTTTGAGTCGGGTGTGCCTATTCTGTAGGTACTTCTATTTTATCATTATTTAGATGTATAGCAGTTTCTTAACTTGCTAACCTGGTTTTCTACAGTTATTACTAGTTAAGTTTGGTGACAATCCTAATTTTCATGAGACAGCCTTGTTCTGATTATAAACACTACTAAAATAATTTGTCTTTTTCTTGTGTTGCAGTATCTGATCACCCATTTCAGTGATTTTCATCTCGCTTGCCTAGGAAGTTTCTTTCTTCATGAAAGTGTATTTTTCTTGTCCGGACTTCCTTATTTATATCTTGAAAGGGCTGGGTACCTGAGCAAGTACAAGATTCAGGTTTTGTTTACTTTAACTCTTTAAGAATGAAATAGATCTGCTCACTACAAGTGATTGGCAAATTTTTTCAACATTAAATTATACATTGATCTCTATAGTCAATACTATAAAAAATTATGTTGCACAATTGGATATGCAAGCGGAATATTGGAGATGAAAAATTAATACATAATATAACATAGTAAATGACCAGCAATCACTGCACTTACAGTGCTCATTGGAGGTTAGTCGTTCATTTTGAGTATTTCCATTTAGAAAACAACTGATCTAATCAGACTCATGTACAAGCTTTACCAAGATTTGGTTTTGCAACTTTTATCAAATATTGATGTTGGAATACTGATGCAAACATAAACAAAAACAGCACTAAAAAGGACAAAGCAGTGAAAAATGCCATAATGGTACGGAGAAAACTGAGATCAGCAAAGAGATCTATTTCTTTCCAAGGAAGTAAGTCTTCAATAATATTACAAAATAAAATAAGCAACAAACATGATACAAGTTTTATAGAAGACTGAATTTAGCAGATAATTGAATGGAGGAACAAGATTCGTTCAGCTGACCCCTAATTTTTGGGACAAAGCTTTGATGATAACACTCTACTGAAAAACGAGGAGACTAAAATAGTCTTCTATAATTACATTCCTGTACAGCTTAAGTGATATTGCTTTACTGCTCCTACATTATGTAAGTCCATTATAATCCCTAAACTACCCCTACATTGTTGGAATCAACTGAAATAAATTATTAGCTTTATTGGAGAGGCCTGAATGTTGAAGCCTAGAACCTAGAACCTAGAACCTTCTTCTGTGCTGCTCCTTGGCATTGCTCCCATAGTTCAGTTCAGTTGACAACGGTTCCTTTTCTCTGTTTTTCTCACCCAACAACACCATACGACTGCAATAATGTTTTACATGTGCATCAATTAGGAAGGCATTTTTGTACATGCTTCGACCTTTATTTGGTCACATGATCCAGAAATTGGCTTCAACATTCGTGCTGATTAATATTCATCCCCACCTTTGTCTTCCAATCTTTCTCATTTATCTTAGGATCTCAGCAACAATCCAAATGCTAATTTCTGAATTTAAGCTAATCACTATTTGTATCTTCTGAGGTTTCTTTTGACCAATACTTCTTAGAACTTCTGCTAAATGGTTGTGATTGATGTTCCAGTACATGCATTTCAGTGATGTTTATATGCTTTGACCTAATGTCATGATTCCTATACCCCGGAGCATTTGTGTGTGCCAGGGCATGTGCTTGGGTTGGGGATGGGATGGGTTTTTTGTCTTGTCTGCCATCATTTTTGGGTATGGCTGAGGCATATCCAACACAATTAAGCACCTTATTTTTTAGGGGAAAATATGGATATCACTGAGGCAAACTCATATGCTAAGTTACATTTGGCAAAGTATGCCCATGATATCCAACAATCAGGTGTTCAAAATTATATTATGGGAAAGTGTTGCTGATTGTGAATGAGATAGAAAAGAGGATGAAAAAATGGAGTAATAGAGATGTAAAGAAGGAGAAGTTACCATTCACATATTACCCTCTCTAACCTTTTATATTAATGAAAGATGAAGTGAAAGACATGAATATCCTCTACTTAAACCTGGAGATGATATGGTACACACGTGTATCAAACACCCTACAGCATCAGGAAAACCTAAAATACAGTTTATCAGAAAGCAATAACTTTGACTATTCTTTATGAAGCACAATGTTAAGCAATAAATAAATAACATGTTCATAGAGTGACTATTATCTAGAATGGGTGGCAAGCTAGGAAATAGTATTAAAAAAAGTAGCTCACCAGAGGAAACAAGGAGTATCCCTAATAGGTGCTAAAATAACAAAAAGTTTACTAAAATAGTTTGACAATATCATCCTGGACAGCATCAGTGAGGATGCATTAGTGCAGTTGGAGGCTTTAAAGGGGCAGTGGAGAAGTAAAAAAGGGTGTGAGTTGAAGTACTAAGAAAAAAATTGATTAAACATGCCTTAAGCAAAGAAATAATGTCAGATAGAGTGGAATGGCAAAAAAAAATCGTGTAGCATAATTGAAAATGATGGGTCAAGGCTTTGTTGATTGATGATAATGATTTGCATCTTTTATTTATTGTTCTAAATTTCAACAATTTAAGTTTTTAATTGATCATATTCGAGAGCTAGGTCCCTTGGTGTATATTATGATGCAGTGTGATGAGACTACATAGGAAATCTACATAAAACTAGAATTCTTGATGCATTTGAGTCTAAGGGATTTATAATGAGTAGAACCCAGATAGGATACATAGAGTGCAACTTTAGCAATGACACCCATAGAGAGGAAGGGGCAACAAAAATTGATGGCTAAGAAATATCCAAAGCGACCATTTCATACCGTATTTCTATTATCCATAGGGATGGTTGAGTATGTTTTTATGGAATTAGAGTTGGATGTAGGTGTGCTTCTGAAATACTATGTGATTGACACTTCTTAATCAAACAAACAAATGAAAAATTCTATAAGTAAGCAATAAGATTGATTATTTTTTATGGAGATGAATGTCAAGCGATCAAGAAATGACATGTTTATAGATTGAGGGCAGCGGAGATGGGAATGGTTAGATGGATCAGTGGAAAAAATAATAAGGATAAAATTAGAAGTAAAGGCATTCGAGAAAAAAAAAAAAAGGAGTAGCCCCAACATGTGGTAAACTAAGGGCAAGTTAATTTAGATGGTTTGATCAAGTGCACCAGAGGCCGATTATAGTTCTACAATTTGAAGATTCTAAAAGAATGAGAGGAAGACAGAAAAGAATGTGAATTGAGGTGTTAAGAGCAGATATGGATTTAGACAAAATTGAATAGAGGAATAAGATTTGCTCAGCCGACGCCATATTTTTGGAATAGGATTTGATATGATGATGTTGAAGAGCATAGTATTTTACCAGGTTGCAGAATTGATAATTTATATCCAACTGATATGTTAAAGTTTGTTATGTAGTTTCGCTCGCTTTCTCTGGTTAGCTACCTATGTTATACTATGTTCGTCTGAGATCATTCTCTTGGTTATTCATGTGCAACTTGTTTTATTCATCTCATGCTAGAGTTGTATTCTTAGTCTGATGAGTGATTTATGGTTCATTGCAGACAAAAAATAACACCCCTGCTGCGCAGGAGAAATGTATTACGCGACTATTGCTGTATCATTTTGGTGTGAACTTACCTGTTATGATTTTTTCCTACCCTGTCTTCAGATACATGGGTATGCAAAGTAGTCTGCCATTGCCGTCCTGGTATTTTCAGGTTCTTTATATGCTATAGCTTCATATTTGCTAAGTGATAGGGTATTTATGCTTTTATTTTCTCTAAACAAGCTTTGGTCAATCCTTTGTATAGTTCAAAGTTCGTACTGTTTCAGAATGTTTTGGCCAAGAAATTCTGGTGTCGGCCATCACCAAAATGAATCTTTCAATATCTTGGATTTTCTTGGAATATTTTTTAATGTCTTGTTTTTCTCCTGATCAACACATTGGCTCGAGACAAGATTTTAAACCTTGATCCTTGAATATTTGTTATCATTTTACATAAATCATGGTTTGCAAGATCCTTCTTTGAATGATTATAGAAATATTTGGTTCTTCAGGAAAGTAGTGTTCCTGCAAATTCTGTTCTATTTCATCCTAGAGGATTTTGTATTCTACTGGGGGCACCGAATTTTACATACAAAATGGCTGTACAAGCATGTCCACAGTGTCCATCACGAGTGAGTAACATTGCTTTCTTTTTAAAATACTTTGTTATAGTTTTGAAGTTTTGTTTTGGCTGCTTCCTTTCTTTGGCATTCTTATAATGGCATCGTGTGCAGATATGCTACTCCGTTTGGACTGACTTCTGAATATGCTCACCCTGCTGAGATACTTTTTCTTGGCTTTGCCACCATCATTGGTCCTGCTATCACTGGGCCTCACCTGTTCACTTTGTGGTTATGGATGGTTTTAAGAGTCTTGGAGACAGTAGAAGCACATTGTGGGTACCATTTCCCATGGAGCATCTCAAAACTCTTTCCGCTTTATGGAGGGTAAGTTGATATCTTTTCTCTTTTCTGGTTTATATTGGGGGCTATTTTTGTGTATGTCATCCTTTAATGTCTGATATGTTTGTCTTCACAAATTGAAACAGTGCTGATTTTCATGACTACCATCACCGTTTGCTTTATACTAAGTCTGGCAACTACTCCTCAACTTTTATTTACATGGATTGGTAAGCTTCCGCCGCATCTGTTGTGTTGTTTGGTTTGTCCTAAATAAAACACCTTGCTTGTTATGTAACTTCGTCTCTTCACATTCATGCAACCAATTCTCTTCAAAAAATGTTACCATCTTATTATTTTTTACATTATTCTGGAACTTTTTTTTTTCCGGTTATCTGTTGAATGGCTGATCAAAATCTTTAAAATGTATGCATTTTCTCCATCTGTCAGTGTGCTCAGTGTAGAACTATGGCTGTTAAAACTTTAATGGGCTCATTTAAAAACTATTAACCTCCTCCTGTGTATTTTATCAATCAATAAGCTCTCTTTCTCTGGTAAAAAGGATGAAAAAGATTCACCTTAGACAAGAACAACCAACATTCACAATATAGACTGATTCTGTGTAAACTATGCAAGGACAAAAGAGTCGGACATATTACCAGCTACAACCAGTATCCTTGAGACATGTTATAAATGGAACTGACTAGTTGCTGTTGATCCATCTCATCATTTAACATAGAGATTCACCATTTTCTACTCATTGTTGCATAGAGATTCACCATTTTCTGCTGATGGTTTTTCCCCAAGTAGAAAAGGTCCTAGCAAAAAGAAGACATTAGAGATCATAAAAGTAGCGCAAATTATTTTGACACTTTTAAAATCATCTTGCTATTCACTGTAGGACTTGCATAGGAGAACATAAAATTATTGATGCTGAGACCAAATATACCTGATTTTTTAAACAATGCTGTAAACCCTAAAAACCACCACTTACACCCCCACCCCTCCAAAAGGACATCTAAAAATAGCCCATCCATTTGATGGCTATGCAACCTGGGTATGGGTAGACTGCCAGGTACGGGTGAGGGTCCAGGTGTTGGATGTTGTTGGCACCCTAATCAGAGGGTATAGTCACAACTATTTCATTACCGTCTGCCCCTTATCACAGTTAATGGGGACAAGACAACCCTATTATTAATATTTTGTGGCCATCTAATATTATAATTTTTCATTTTTCCAAAATAATTTATTTTTATTATAATGAGACTAGGCGGAGTAAAAGTGGTTGGACACCAAAATTTGTATCCCACAAATGTCCCACCTGTACATTTAAACTTAATATAATCAGGGTCATTTTGGTTAGAAACCAAGAAAATTGTAGCCCACAACCCTAAAATCATGTTGGTTAATTTTTAAAATTACAAAAATGTCCTTTTTACTCTGTAATATTCAAAAACACTTTAATCAATGTTTTAAATTACAGCTGAGCCCTTTTGATACATTAGTGTTTGCACATGCCACCTTTTAGTAAATATATAATGCGACTATGTTTACGGGTTTGACATTCATTAGCCACAATGGAATCTACTTCCACTCATAGAGGCCATTACTCACTCATGAATCTAGATCATTATTTGGGCTACCCAGATAAATAATTGTTACGGGAAGTGGTACATAACATAGCTTGTTGGCCACCCCTGGAGACGAGTCACAACTTGAAACCAATTAAGACTTAACTTATTGGTTAAAAAAAGCTCATACACTGTTTCATTTCTGTCCTTCACCCACTAGGTAGCCCTCCAATTAAATGTCCTGTAGATGATCTGGTTGAACACATATATCTTGGTGGGTAGGGTCCATTTAGGAGGACAAACCTTGTCAAGAAAAATTCATGTGTGGGTGTGGATTATTGGAAATACTGTTTATGTTTTTCTGTTTTTATCTTCTTTTATTTCTAGGTAAGGGCGTTTACGTCCATTCACTTTTTTTTATTAATATTTATATCTGTTAAGCTCTCATTATGAGACTTGACAATTACTTTTCCATAATTCTTCTAGGATGTCAGTGTGTTTTACTGGGGTGTGTCTTTAATCTTAAGACGCTATATGATACAACACTGCATAAAACTTATTCTTGGTGATGATTAAATGACCTATTAGTAGGGAAACAATGCAGAAATTATATCAGTTTGAATAATTTCCTAGATCAGGAGACAAGTTGTGGCATTCTCTCTATTGCTGATGTTTGAATGTTCTGGATGGATCATATCCTTCTTCATTTAGTCAGAGAGGGAAGACATAATATTCTTAATCCACAGCAGAGGTTCAGTGTGACGCCTTTTTTTTAGGAGCAATACATTGCTTGAATCCAATGCTCTAGATTGTCTAAGGCATATTCATGTTATCTTGTAGTATTATTTATTTGTTTGGTTACTATTTTTTTTTTAATCTTTCAATAGATAAATAATAATATTTATTTGTTTAAAGGCATATATACCTAGCAAGAATTGGTTTAGCATATAATACTGGCACAAATTCTAAATAATCGGAAAAAAAAAAAAAAAAAATTCCATTTGTTCTGATTTATAGTTATTCCTTATAAATCCCATTGGTTGCTGATGACAACCTTTTTTCTTTTTTTTTTTTACCTGTTGGCCTCAGATTCTGATTCTAAAGTCCCTCTAATATATTAATAATATTTAGAAACACTGATTTGGAATTGATGGCAACCTCTCAATATACTTTGTCAGGGTATTCGGCACAGATAAGGGTTACCGGAGATTGAAGACATTGAAGAACAGTGGTGCCGAAGTTGGAGACAAGCAAATGTAAGAAAGGTACTTTCCTTCCCCATCTCATTTCGTGTATGGGGACATTGAAGAACAGTGGTGCTGAAGTTCGACTGGCTTGACACCAAAGACTGAGTTTCTAGTTTAGGGAATGTCAGAAAGGTACTTTCCTTCCCCATCTCATTTCGTGTATTTTGTTTGTGGTATTCGGTGCCGTCATGTGGAAGCTTTGGAAAGATTCTTGTGCCCTTTAAACGATTCGAAGTAACTTCTGCTTTTTCTCTAATATATCAGAGTCAATTAATTATCATTATCATCGTCATCTTCTTTGCCTTATCCCAAACATTAGAAAGAAACTATGGAACTAATCGTTGGAATAGTCCCCCCCGCAAAACAATATATACTATGCCCATACTATATGTGTGGCTCAAGGATCAGTCAGCACCCACTAATTTGATGGATCGAAAAAAAACATCAATACCCTCAACATGTCATGTGTCACATCTTTTGGGTTCACTTTTGTCCCACCTTGGATTGAAGTATTTTCATGAGTGATTCTGGTTAACGATACGACGCCTAGAGATCACCCAGGGATGGGCTATACATCCATAAGGCCAGTGGACCCGAAGAGTTGTGTTGCATGGAATTTTGGTTTGTTTTGGCGCCCACATATTGGAGGTGGATCAAATCAAAGGTGGTCTGATTGGCTTATTGCTATCTGATCTCACTTTCGGGAATTGTATGTTGATTTTGAACATGTTCTTCCCTTTTGTTTCTCAAAAGCCTGATATATTAAGCTTATTAAAACATTCCTATTTGCTGCAAGTACCCTCTTTTGGACCTATTGACTATATTAATGTTTTGGATCACCCCATGGTGGGTGGGTCCTAGTCAGTAAATCAGCCTGATTGGTGATTTTCAGCCATTGTATTTCAACCCCAAAATATTCAAATCCAATGTATATATAGAAAAGAGAAACATTTCCCTTAGTAAAGATTTTAAGCCTAACTAAGAGTCATTTTGCCACATCAGCAATCCAACATCACAGCCCAAAAAGTATTTTTTTGCACTTGGATCCAAGGTTTAGAGAATGGATGGCTATTGAACTTTCAAATAACTCCTAAACTTAAAATTGAAATTTAATAATGAAAAATATTATCTTTTTGGAAAAAAAAAATCGAACTTCATATAGAATTTCATCCTCTACAACCCTGAAGCATCAGATCATGTTCTTGGATGCCACAAGTTGAGTCCAAGGAACTTTAGTGAGGGCGAAATACTTACCAAAACTTGTCACACTCTAAAGAAAATCATCAATTGGACATATTTTGGGTCCCACTGAAGGATGTGGGTCCCCCGATAAGGTAGCTAGAGATTTTGGCCGGGTTCAATGGAATGCAGAATTCGTAGCGGGCACTGGTTAATTTTTCCAAAGGCGGCCATCCATGAACCCCACAAATGAAAGCGTTTATAAAGCAATGGTCAATCACGTCAAGCAATAGACACTACAAGTGCACCTTCCAATGTCAGGAGGGGTTATTTGACAAAACACAAGGTGTGTGGGCCTTTGTTAGTGTCATCAAACATCTTTCTCTAACCGAAGGTGATGAACAGTGAATCCCAACACATTCCATCTGTACCGATAGACCCAACATCCCATCACCAGATTCCTATTCCTTAAGAGAGAGAGAGAGTGTGTGATATTACAACTTACAGTCACATTAAGCGTACACGTAAGAATGCAAATTGCAAGCCCACACGTTAACATTTCAAATGGAGAGAGAGAGAGAGAGAGAGAGTGAGAGACACGCACTTATGTGGCTTTATCCCGCAAGTATTTTTAGGTTCTCTTAAGTCTCATTTTATTCCATCTCAAGTATGGTGCAAGATCATATGGCCACATGTGTTTACACACTAGAATTTTTTTCTCCCACTTGTCGTGGGTATCCGCAATCTTTGAGTGACACTAATCCCGCGGCCACACACACCGTCCCTTCGAAAAATCCTATGTGCAAACTGGTTGAATCAAAGGTCAACCAGACATTGGAGAGTGGCACTAAGGAATTTACTGCTCCGTAGGATTTCTAACACTTGACATAGCCTTCCTGAGGAGTTTATCAAGGCTCAACTTGTACCCATGGAGTCATCGATAAAAAATTTCAATTTAGCATTATATCATTGTTATCATCTACTCATCCTAAACTTCAAATATATTAATGACATTTTATGGTTGGCTATCAACATGGTGCAAACCCTCATCTTTTATTTAGAGTCTGAATAGTATGCCCGCATGGTGGAGAATTGAAATTCTCCTCACACCTCAACAAGCTGCAATCCAAGAAATTAACGTCTGAAGAGATGTGGGAGGAGAATTTAATCCTCCAACTTGGGTGTATACGATCTCGACTCGTTATTTAGGCATGGGAAACTCGGATGGTAATGCAATCCTAATGCACATTTAGTGTCTCAGTTTGTGTCAAAAGATCAATGAATGAAATTTTACTCTAATGCGATTGGACGAGGCTTTGTACTTCAAATGGAATTATAGAACCAAAGAAATTAGCTTAGTCAAAACTTTTGACTAAGGAACCTTTTGAAGAAAGTGTGTCTAATCAATTTTTTCTTCTTAAAAGGTTGAGGAATGGGTAAATATAAGCAATTTATCCAGTCTTACATGTATCACACGGGGATTTACATTGATCGAGATGGGATTGATTTCCCCCATCGCATGTCATATTGTTCGGCACGGGATTTCTATCGTATGGGTAAATTAAGTCTTATCCACCATCAAAAAGACCTCGAGATGTGAAAAATAAGACACCAAGATTTGTTATGAATCGAGGACTTATTTTTTTCAAATCTCGAAGCCTTTTGACTGTAGATGAGGCTTAGTAAGACTAGTCGGACTCTAAAATATATAATAAAACAAGAAAAATAAACAATATGGCGGGGTGTCATATTATATAATATACAAATAATGACCATGAACATGGCATGCCTTTTGTGTATTCGTGTTGATAACCTTACAATGGCTTTTTTTTCTTAAATGGTTTGGGTACACGTAATAGGTTTTTTTAAATGAGTCACATAAAGTACTCTCCTTTATTCTCATAAAGACATTCAAAAACATGTTGACCATGGATTACAACCATTAAGTAAGTATTTAAAAGATACAAATAATGGTCAAAACAAATAAAATAGTGAAACGCAATCATAAGACTTGAACCATTGTACAATACCACTACTTTTTTGTGTTCCATTATTTATTGGTGTGGGATTTGAATTTTGATTGAAATCTCAAGTTAGTGCAAATAATTGCATCTACACTGATTAACAAAAAGAATTGTTCAACACTATAATTTCACGTGTATCATATAAAATCTTAATTATATTTTTTGGGAGGATAAATTTCTCTTTATTCAATGAAGATAATCTTTAAAAGAGTTTTCTTTTCGTATTGGAATCGACGTGGGAACCACGTAAATCTGTGTTTTATGTGTGATTCCATCTTAATTTGTCTTCGTCTTGTTCTTGGATTGATTCATCTACAATCAGCACATTAGGGGTGTCAATGGGTCGATTCTGATTCAGCTCCCAAGGCACTTAGAATCATAAATATTATATTTTTTTCAATTTTGATTCTTGTCAATTTTTATTTCAAAATAAATAAAATCGAAACAACCAAAGAACACGGTACCCGTCAATTCCGATTCCAAGAATTGAATGAAAAAAAAAAAAGCAGTTCAAATCATTATAAAACTCTTAATTCAAACAAATTAATATATTATCTACAATATTATTAACTTCGTTATACTAAATATATCAACTGTAAAGGTGATTTCGTGTTACCTCTTACAACTTAGTTCCTCCTATTTGTCTCACGTTTCTTACTTCCTCCGATTAGTGATGATATCGGTGTGGTACCTGTCAAAAATTCTACGATGATAAAATTAGCTCCAAGTTTACTAGTAATGGACCATCTCCTTTTTCGAACCCCTTCCCTCTCTGTCTCCTCCTCTATTTATAGTACTCCCTTACAAGTCTCTTTGAATAAGGAATCTCCAGCAGGGATTCCTTGCTTTTATGAGAAGTTACGAAGAAAGAAAAGATTCGCTTGGACTCCGTTATTTATTTTCTTGATTCTTGGGATCTTCTCTGAAATTAAAGGATCTGGATTGACTCGAAGACAACCCATAAGTCTACCATGCTCGGTTCATATACTAGGCAGAACTGACATTTGAGAGCTCTACCTTTCAGACGAGCTGAGTGTCCTAGGTACCACTTAAGAGAAAATCATTTAGTTCTGATATCTTACTAGTCTAACTTCTTGGACACGTACAGGATTCAGATACCATATTAATTTCACCCTCTACATAAATTAATGATTTTTTTCAAAAACTAAAAATTTATTTTCCTTAAAAGTATTGGATTTTTAAGGAAGATAAATTTTTAGAAGAGAGATCATTTTAAGTTCCAATGCATAGTTTATACAAAAAATTGAAAAACTTTATATAATTATTTATTAATTAAAAAAAAAAAAAAAGACGAAGAAAGAATATTTTAAATTATTTATAATATAAAAAGAAATGACAAAATAAATCAGTTCCAGATACCCATCAGATAGAACCTAATGGTTCCGGCTCCTATTGATCTGATTCCTATAAAAAAGGAACCAGATTAGGGGGGGAACCTCCTTGGGTTAAATGGGTGCCCATTGACACCCCTACACATGAGACATATCTGACCAATTAACTTGTTGTTCCTAGACTTTAACTTGTGTTACAACTTGACTCGTCCAACTATACAGTATTGACTAAGACTTATATGACAGTTTTTAACTTTGAACGGATACAGATTCCAAGAGACTAGTATGGTAATTTTACTGTTGCTAAATTGCTAATTTCCTTATTCTCTCAATTTGAATATTAAAAAAAAAATTAAAATTTTTTTTTTTTACTGTACCGCTAATGTTAGCTCCGTTAATGTGGAGGTTGGAGTATGGGCCACAACACAGACCTAACTCATTCCAAATCTGAGCAGGCAAACAAGCAGACCAAAATAGCTCACTTTAATTTAACCAAATCAAACATGTGGACCCACATCCTGATTCCCAATGCGACCACCACTTAGGCACTTCCACCTCAAAAATGATCCCACTGCTTCCAACCATCTTTATTATTTTATTTTTTACGAAAAATTATTTAAAGGACCTTGATGGAGAAATTTTTTTTTTTCTAAATAATCACTAAAACTTAATACTTCTCTTAATAGTCCATTTACTAAAACATTCTTTTATAATCAGTCCCTAAGTCAATTCACTACATTTCTCATGATCGAGAAATGCTTTTAACTGCTCGACCTCACTGTTTTTATCCAAAAAAAAAAAAAAAATTAACATCCCAATTGAGTTTTGTCAAAAATAATTTAAAAAACGAGGAAGAAATTATTTTAAAAAAATCAAATCAAAATTTTCAGATAAAAAAAATAAAATCTCTGTATCGATAAAGATGATTCATTTGATTTAAATCATCTAAAAGACCAAGTCAGTATCTCAAATTTTAAGCCAATTTTTTCATGTATCATAGTCGAAAAAATTTGTAAAATCAAAATGAGTGAATTTTGCCAAAGTCATGTTCAAAAATTGTTTAATTGTTGAGTTTAGATCAATAATTGCAATAGATATTAAAATTACTGACCTCAAAAATAAATAAAAAGTGATGATGAGCTCACCAGTGATGAGGGGCCATTAAAAAAAATCAACTAAATGAACTATTCAGAAGCCACCCAAACTTTAGGGACTATTTAGAAAGAAAAAAAAAATTCCCTCCACCAGGGTCCTTTAAGTAATTTTCCCTAATAATTATTAGCAGGACACTTTTCTTCTCGCACAAATGTTCTTCCAAGATTCCTAACTTTCAGTAATTTTCTTGTACATAGGAAAAGAAAAACAAAAACAGTAATAATGACTGAAACATGCTTAAACCCACAACGCTTGTAATTTCTGTTGAAAGATATTTTGCATTAAAAAAGTAAAAAAAAAAAAACCCTTACTCAGCAAGAAACTCGGGCCATTTCCGTTACACTCTCCCCGCAAGGAGGTTCAGTCCGAAAATTTACCCTAGAAACATATCTTCTTTAACTGCAAATAAAATATAAAAAAATTAAAAAAATACAGACATGATTAGTGGCTACGTGTCCCTTCTCAGATCAACCACGACCACACTGACATTATCCGTACTGTTCCTGGCCATAGCCAATTTCGTGAGTAACAACGCCGCGTCGGAGCACGCTTTGTCGGAACTTTCTCCGGGATTACTCGTGCCGACGCCATTTTCACGTAACATCGCCGGTAAAATCTGACCTTGACCTCTTAAACACATACGCACGATACCACAAGCAGTATCGTTAGTCACCACATCCCACAATCCATCGCTGGCCAGTATCAGGAATTCATCCTTAACCGTTCGATCCATAATTGTGATTTCTGGTTCTGAACTCACGTATGGTTTCAAGTAATTGTCTCCTAGAAGACGAAAAACAAAAAAATCAAATTAATCCATTTTTTTATTGGAAAAAAAAAAACATTAAATTTAATATTAAATTAAGATCTTGTAAAAATGAAGTACCTATAGCTCTGGACATGGCGAGAACTCCTAGCACACGTGGACCGTCCCAATAGATGACACGGCCACCAGCAGCTTGGATTCGAACAAGTTCATCTGGTCTATCAGGCTGTTTGTTACCCAAATAGAAACACAAAGAAAATACGAGACGAATTAGATCACGCGCCACAAACAAGAAAGACGAGATCTCAATTACAACGAGAATCAAAAAAGCACATTAACATGTGATTCTATAGTTAAGGTTAATCGTTTACACTTTACAGCGCATAATAGCAACATATGATAACAAAAAGATGGAGGAGAAGAGTCTCAAGGATTTAGGCGAGTATTTTATATGTTAATAGTGAGATGGATGAACAGAAGCGTTGGATCAGATCTCACGTGTTCTTAAATTTCTATTATTTGGTATATAATTTCATGCACCAGGTTTCGGCTCAGAGTTTCAGATCTGTCGTATTTTAAATTTTTAATCAGATCACATCATCTAAAGTGTTTGGTTTCTGCTATTTAGAATTTAAATAAATAAAATATTACAAATTTAAGGGGAAAAAAAGACTCAAATAAACAAGGACCTCAAAACTGACGGCTGAGATTTGAGGAAACCAAAGATTTTCTGGAGATTAGACTTAATTTTTAGAGATCAGTACATGTTCACAATGGAGCCATACCACTCAAAGTTCGCTCATATCTCATCCGTACACTTATCGACAGTCTAAAACTCAGATGGAAGGATAATCTTGGGGATTCCAAAAAATTGAATCCATGGAGAACATGTACGGATCTCGAGGAAACAGAAAATTCAAAACCAGATAAAGCTAACCTTATGATCGATGGAGAGAGGGACAGCTTTTCCGGCTCGACTCATGACGGCGCGTGAATCACCACAGTTAGCTATCACGATCTTATCAGGCGAGACGATTGCAACCACAGCCGTAGATCCAACGGCATCGCACTGTGGCGTCTGGAGCTCGCACCGGCAATTCGCGCTCAGTGCTCCTTCGCTGCATCCAATCACCTCTTTGTCCATGCGAGCAAAGCTTCGGTCTATCGCGTCCTTCCATTCTGAACCAGATTCCTCGTTTTCTAACTCTTCCTTTACGAGCTGATGCAAACGATCTTTACAAATCATCGCCACCTAATAATCAAACAAAATAAAGTACAAAAAATAAATCTAAAACTCAAGTAATCGTATTTGCGAAGCTGTTCCGATTGTCACAAAATACAGAATCAGATTCTTACATGAGAGCATCCATGGCCGTCGTAAACACCAAAGAAATGCAAAATCGACGGAATCTGTCGATCTCTACTGCTAAAAGATGGATGGATCGCTATTGCGTCCTCCATATCCCTTCGCCTTCCACATACAGAAGTCATCCCGAACTTCGGACAACGATCTATCACCACAGCTTCAACTTGAGGACTAACATCAGAGGTCTTCTCGATCGAAACCTGATTCGAACACGATTTCGAGTTCTCAACCATCTCAGATCCACCATTCTCAGCTTCGATTCGTTCCTGAACTTCATCAACCGCACAGTTTTCAACAGCGTTAATACACTCCGGAGGCGACGTCGCCGGACAAACGTCAAGTTTCTGACGCTTACTGTTCTCTGGTGACAAGGACACATCGGAGACGACCTTGAATCGTCTGATC
The DNA here is from genome assembly GCF_017979445.1 of Akebia trifoliata. Taxonomy (NCBI): domain Eukaryota; kingdom Viridiplantae; phylum Streptophyta; class Magnoliopsida; order Ranunculales; family Lardizabalaceae; genus Akebia; species Akebia trifoliata. The sequence goes on along the minus strand of NC_141388.1, from coordinate 8,476,048 downwards.
TCCATCCTTTTCCGTCTCGCGGCTCGCGAGCTTGGCTCGCATGTAGCCGAAGTCTTACTCTCATTAACAACTCCGCAACAAATCTCCGCCATTAAAGACACCTAACGAACGAAGAAGACAAATACACCTTTAGTTCATCAATCACAAATTCGAATCTCTCTTTCAAAATATATTTTTATAAATTTTTAAAAATACAATATAAAAGATTTTCTCACCGCTACGAAGAAATAAGCGACCTCTCGCCCTCCCCGGAGTCCTCCTTTTACAGAATAGAGAGTCTGCCACAAAAGAGCCTTTTTCTCATAGGCAAGATGCATCGGGTAGCTGCCCGTCACCGTCACGGGCAGGTCTCAACAGGTACATTTGATGTGACGTAGTACTTCTCTGCCTACATAAATACATCCTAGCCGTTCATCTAAACAGCCTTTCCCTCTCTTCATGTATAAAGTAAACACGTGGATGGTCCTTTGGGGAACCAAAATACGTGGCCCAATAAAAATTCACCACGAAGAGACAAGGACTTTTCTTTACTGACACGCATGTGGTCCTGGGGCGACCTCTCCTAGAACACACTTTTTAGAGGTCTCTCAAGTTTCGAATTTTTTTTAATTAAAAATTAAATAAAAATCTAGAGATTGTGACACGTGTTGTAATCGTGGAATACGAGATTGCTATTCTCATTCAACTATCCTTTTTATTCTGCCTGGTGTAAAGTTCTCCAATTAAAAGCTTCTACGTTACGGTGGCAGATATGTAACGTGTGGTCCCCCCTCATGTCCACATCGTTGACGTCTGCAGAATATCTGATAGTGGAGTGTGTTATAGTTCAACACGTGTCCCTTATCGACGTGGCAAGGAACGAAGGACACGTTTCAAGGTTTGGCTTTATTACCTAAATTAAATAACTGTCCCCCCACTGTAGATCATTTAGTTAAGGAGGTGGGGGTCCACAAACTAGGTGTGTGTTGTAGTCCGTTGGATTGTCATCGTCAAGTAAAACTGGCGGATTTTGAAAGGATGCACAATAAAGATAGACCAAGTTATTTATTAAGGCCTATTATAGTCCTTGGTGTTGTGTGTTGTCGACATCTGTCTTAAACTACTATTCATTTAAATATTGTTAAATTACTGGATCAAATCCGTAGAGATTTTCTCAGGCGCAGTGTTTGCGGATGTTCCACACGTGGAAGTACTACTAAGTACTAACTCCAGTTAGGTTCAGACCGTTTGATGGCAAATGAACCGGGTTCAGACCGCGAATCCTAAAGTGCCACGTTGAATATATTATTTAAGTCTGATGACCCGTGAAATTGGCACATGGATCGACACATCGATTATGAACCTAACTATCCATTTTTAATTATTGATCTAAGTATTTTAAAATAAAAGTCGCAATCCACAGGGGTGTCCCGTTACTATACCAACATACCGTATCGTCTATGAGGTACATTTTTGTTTGATATTAAATATATCATGTTGCATGCATTGTTAAAAAATTATTTGATTAAGAGTCTGATATGTTTTAAACTCCAATTAAAACATGTCACATAGGTATTATTCTTAGCAACGGGACAATAATCTTAAAAAAAATTCTATTTTTCTTTTCTTTCATTTTATCTATTATCTTTTTATTTATCACCGTTATTCTCATATTTAAAAGGAAACATCCCAGAAAAATAATGAGTTTTATGAGGGAAAAAATTAGATGCTTTCCATATGATTTTACAAACAATTTTATTTTTTTGAGTGAGATTTACTAACTTATACAATATATTCGATATGTATGTATTGAAAAACAAAATAGTATAGAGACTTGTCGATGTGATTCATCACAATTTGATAGTATTTTCTCGGATTTTGGAGAACCAATAATCTTTCAAAATATTTTAAATAATACTTCATAATTTTGCAGGTGCTAAGTAGTTTAGTTGGTAAAATCTTTCGATGATGGTACTAGAGACTTGGGATCAAATCTAGTCAAGCACCGTCACCAAATTAATAAATTCTTTAAAAGAAAAGATTATTGAACAAGCAATTTTTTTCTTATAGAATGCTCTTTGTATCATAAATAGTAGTCCCCCCTCCCCTCTTTATAGTTAAATGGTCTTGTAGAAGAGGTCATCTCAAACAAATATGACAAATCAACCCCAAATAAGAAAATACTAAATCCCAATAATCAAGAAGTGTAATTAAAATTTGGGACAATTTTATTCTAAATTCAAGGAATTAAATATATTAATCAAGATCCATGGTTTTTAGGGATGCAATTAATTAATCACTTTATAGGAAATTTTTTTTTTTTCATATGAAAATGTCTATTGTAAAGAAAAAATTATGTGACAATTGTATCTCTCGTTGAAAAAAATCATGGTAATTTGACAATGAATGTTTTGGTAGAACGTGAAAAAGGAGATTAGAAACTATGGAAATTGGGTTGATATTAAGAGAGAAGATATGAGGTGTCGTGATATATGGATGCATATCATTTAGCGTCGTGGACTTTTGTGGAATCTGATGAAGATACTTGAATTTTTGGGTTATCATCATTCATTAAGTCATAAAAGTACAAATGGTCATCCAATAATGTTCTTAATAAAAGCATCTTCAACAGAAAAGTAACTTCATCGTATTAGGACATGTGTGATGCGAAAATTATAACATAAAGAATTACACATATGCAAGATTGATAAATCCCTTAATGACAATTTGTGAAAAGTGTCTTCAAAAGTTTTCTTTGCGAACAAAATAGAGTTAAGCTTTTCTTCCTCCCACACTACAATCAACAAAACAATTAGTGTTAGGCCTTACTAAATGCAAATAAAATAAATAAATAGGATTCATTCAATCAATACGTATTTTTTTGGATTAAATCCTTGATAATGATGGTGATGATGATATCTTCCCTCATGAAACTATGAATTCCTTGAGGCCAACCTCCAGGGTCCGCTTAACTCTCGACTCAACCTGTTGCACATAGGACTTTCCCAGGGGGCTATGCATATTAGTCTCATTTGCTCACTTGATGAGTGGGGATACCCACAATATGTACAAAAAAAATAAAAAAATAAATAGAAGAAGGTGATGGTGGCATCTTCTCTTTTTCACCAATTTGAGACATTTATATTTTTTAATCGGTAAGCAAATGATTATATGGAGATGCAGGTAACGAATTATATTTATTATCATATTATATACAATATCATAATCGGATTACCCCTCCATCTTACATTAACAACCCATACTAACAGGGCGGAGCCAGAATTTTCTTGCAATAGGAGTAAACTATAATCAATGGAACAATTGAAGAGTTTAAAAAAGAATGATTTTAGAAAAGAATTAAGAGGATTTTGATAAAAAGTTGAAAAAAATACCATTTAGGTTACTTCAAATTAGTCTATGAGAGAAGGTCCAAGTCAAGAACAAATATAATCTTCAAAAAATTTAAGGGGGAGACAAAAGTTTGAAAGAGGTGAGGGAGTCAAAATAAAAATATTTATATGAGGACAATTAGCTGGAAATACAAGAATATCTCAAAATAAAGCATACAAGCGAGGATGTCAAAAAAAATTATGCGAGGACAATTGCACTCAGGCTCTTTACTAGTTCTGCCCTTACACACCAACTTATACTTATGTTACTTAAAATGATCTTACAACTTAACATAATGTAATATTCTTACAAAAATTTATGCTTTATTAAAACAAATGATGGGGAGGTGTTGTTCTTCTCTTACTGTCTCATTTATGATTTCTCTTAAGAGTCGTGATCTGATCAAGAACGGTGTCCTGTTCTCATAACAATGTTAGATGTCGACGTGACAAATTTTATTAGAAATTGGACTCATACACAACTTGATTAATAGCCTAAGTGTTTCAAACTCCAACAAAAAATAAATCATATAGGCACCTGACCTTTATTATGAATTAGAAGGCTCCGTATTGAATCCGGTGTCATCTCTTAAATCCACCATCTCTCTCGCTCTCTCTCAATTTATTTTATTTTAATTAAAAAATTATTGAGTTAAAAAAATAAGACACGTGGCAAATTAATATCGAGACATGACAGCGTTGTCCTACCTGAAAACGATGTTACATGATGAGGAATAAACGGTTAAAATGGTGAGGCGTGCAGGACAATTTGATTGGCCCACTTTCACATGTATTATAACGCTGAATTCCGAATCACACAACATCACTGTACCATCTCTATCCCTAAAATATAATAATCAAATTTCAAAAAAATCAAAATTCTGCTGTTTCCGCCGTTAAATTGTGCCACGTTGCGCTTCTAGCTGGCAAGCAATCGCATGAAATCCTGCACGAAGTGATGGATGGAAAAGCTCAAATATATTGTCTCGAGAAATATAAAACGTGTAGTTCCCTTACGAACCAGAAGTTGCCACGTATAATTCTTCTTTAAAAAGTTTATTTGATAAATACGTAAAATCCGCTGCTGAATCCGAAGCTATTATGAGTTAGCACCAATTACGAATCTGCTGCTAAGGAATATCTGTCCTAAGCTAATGAACTAATGAAATAATGCCACGTGTATTGAAATTTCTGAAAATCTGAACTCCTCACTGTTCAAAAATTTTCTCCCTAAATTTTTTCCTCCACCAATCAATCACGCTGCTTTTTTTTTTTTTTTTTAATACACGTGTTCGTATGTCATTAATTCAATTTCTTAGTACAAAAAATTTTAACATGCATATTCGCACTCGTTGGCACCGCGTGACAGAGAAAGATTTTTTTATTTTAACTTTACCTTGTCTTAAAAAAAAAATAATTATGACAGGGTGAAGAAACGGTTATTTCCAAAACTAAAAATGATTTATATTAATAAACTCCTAAATTTGGAAGAGTCATGCCGGAGTAACAAGCATTGAAATGTACATCGACTTGTATCTCGATGATAAATATCTATGATTCTAACACATTCATGTCAAAAATATCTCTCACGATGTATATTTTAATGTTGCTTTAACTTTATTAATTAACAATACATTTATGAAAAATGAAAATATTTAAACAACACTAGTTAGGGATAAGGTCTTGAATTTATCCTCACTTATTTGGTTTGTGTGGGGGTATTACATGTATCCACGAGATTTGGGGGGGATATGGTTTCCTAAGAGACCAGTTGTCTCGTTCTTACTAGTTGGGCTTACGATCCAGACATCCTCATCATTTGAAAAAAAATCAAACTAAAAACTAATTCTTTTTTTTTTAATTTTTTTAAATACTCTATATTGTAAAAAAATATAAAAACAACGATATAAAAGAAAATAAAAATAAAAACATCAAGGGGATCAAGACAACAAATATGCTCCTACCTAATAATGAAGTCTTAAAAAAAACTATTTTAAACTCCTTAAAGACCTTACACCAAAAAAATAGTAAGTCCCAATAGCGATAGAATAATGCTATCTCTCTCTTGAAAACAACTTCAAAAATCCATCTATTTCATTCCCTCGAAAGCCCCCAATAATTGTGAAAGAAATTACGCTTCAAAGAAGACTCTTTGAATTCTTAAATGAGTACCCTCCAAAAGTCCAAGTTTCGAAAACGTCTTTGATCGATCTCAGAAAGCACCACTCCACCTAAAAAAGACCCAAGTAGTGACTCCAAATCCAACTAGCAAGAAGGCAATGAAGCAAGACATGATTTGTATACTCATCACTCTATAGACACAAGGTGCAAATACTTGACCCCATCACCCCTTGTTTCATACATGGGTCCATAGTTAAAATTCTTCCCAACAAAGCACATCAAATGAAGAAAGCCACCCTTGATAGAAGTCTTAGACTCCAAATTGAATAAGGAACTTCGACAATAGATAGTTCCCTAATGAATTATAAAAATATCTTACTAATGTCCCATCCCCCACCCCTATCCAAACTCTCTTGTCTTGAATCCCAATCCTCAACTCAACACCTTCCAGCCGTTCAATCAAGGAAGTAACCCACGCTAGCTCCCAGTCATTGAAGTTTATTCTAAAGTCAAAGTCCAAGGCCATCCAACCCCTTCTCGTGTAAGGAACGAAGCCACTCGTAAGCCCTTCCTCAAAGAGAATCCAAACAACTCTAAAAATTGTAAGGTTAAAGAGTTATCCCCGCAATACTTATCTTCCAAAAACTTAATATGAAGCCTCCCCCCCTCCTTGCCCAATTTTAAGTCAATTCCATTACAGAAGACCGACAGATGCATAATAATCCCCTTCCAAAGACCACACCCATGAGGAGCACGCAAGTCTCGACTTTCCCAATCACATTTTCTCACAACAAACTTAGCCACAATGACCCTTTTCCATAAACTACCCCTCTTTTCACCAAAAAGCCAAAGCCATTTACCTAAGAGGACGATGTTCATCAAACTCAAGTTTTTAATCCTCAATCCCCAAGAGACTTCGACACACAAATCCTATCCCAACTCATGAGATGAAACTTTTTCTTCTCATTTTTGTCATGCTACAAAAAATTTCTGCAAAACTTATTTCTCCTCAATTCCAAACTTCTTAGAATAGAAAATAAGGATAAGTAATATAAAGGCATAGAGGCAAGTGAAATCTTAATGAGCGCCACCTTCCCCCTTTTCTACAAGTATCTTATTTTCCACGAATCCAAACTTTTCTCAATCTTCTCGATGACGGGGTCTCAAAAAGATTTAATCTTAAAGTGCGCCCCCAATGGTAAACTCAAATAAGAAATAGGTAACACACCCAAAGAACACCCCAAGGAAGTCGTTGAAAGGTCTTATCTAAACACTCCATCAACAACATAAACTTTATTCTTACGGAAATTGACTGCCAACCTAGAACTTGCCTCAAACTCACAAAGGATTTCGCTTAGCACTCCCAACTTATCATTAAAAATATGAGTAAGTGTTTTAAAACAAGATCTTTATTACGAATCCATAATTTTTTTTCATGATAAAGTAAATAAATGTTGTAGACGAAAAATATTCCCACACCATATTTTCAATCCAAAATTTTATATCTTGACTCTATCTCCATCATACGTTTCAAGATAATAATCTTGAGGACAATAGTTACGTACACCTCAAGAAGCTTACATCTAATGAAAAACAAAACGAAAAAAATCTACACGAGAAAGACTAATGGAGAGGAAATATCATTAGGTCAAATATCATGAGAGCAACGTACAGATAATTGTTTTTGAACGAATTAAATCGATTTCAGTTAGGCTTCGTCCAATCGAATCTATAACTAACAACCTACTCTTATTCCCTCGGCCCCTGGTGAGGCCCTTAAAACTCAGCTTATCAATTAAAAAGCAACTGTTGTTTTGTGAGTGATAGCTTACGTGTTATGTGCACATAACACGTGGCACATTTGATAAGGAACCGTTTACACATGCATGTCTTGAATGAAGCTTACGTGTTATCTAATGTTTTGTTAGGAGGTTCATGTTCGTGTACAGTGTATCGCACCGACTAGTATTATGTCCCTCATTACGTGGCAATTAATCAAAGTATCTGCGGTGCGTGTTGCATTTTTTTATTGACACGTGTCATACTTTTTTGAAACAGCCATATTTTAAGAAATGGACCGAATTTTTAAAATTGGTCTGCTGACTCAATCTGGTCGGTTTGATTTGGATGTATTAAATTTTTAAAAAATATATGTAATTAGTTTACTAACAAATCTTACTTAATTATGAATATGATTTTAAAACTTGTTTGAATATCTCGTCTCGTTCATGAATGAAACCAAGTTGTCTCGGACGAGTTTTCCAATATGTTTGAGATGTCTCGTTCAATAATGAAAAAAAATAAATCTGAATTTTAAATTTTGTTCAATACATTTGACTTGTCTATCCGTCTAGTTGGTGGACGATACCAAGACGTATCAGATAAGTCGTCAAAAGAGATTTAAAACAATGTTTATAAAAGAAAAAAAAAATGATATTAAATTTTTATTGCTAGGATTTGAATTTTACAAATTATTTTATTAAATAAATTTTAAAACTTCTATCGACTATTGTCGCAAAAAACCTTTTTCTTATAAACAACCCAATAATGAAATTAAGATGGATTTCCTGGGTGTGGAGATAGATTCTTCTAAATGTTTATCCTGACATTCCACTTCTTCTCATTTCAAAATTCAAATCCATCCACTCGAATCCTAAAAATTAAAATAACTTTTACCGTTGTAACTTCCACCTAATCTTCAATTTTTTTTTTATTTAAAATTTTCAATTGTCAATCCGTTATTTACATTAATAATCCAAAAGAGTTTATTTGGGTTAGTATCGATTTGTGCAAAGAAAGTGAGGAATTAATACAAAACTTAAAAAAATTGGAGAAGATATTTTGATGAATTTGGAAATTTGAATGGCAACAAACAATTAAAATTTTAATTTTAATTTCAGAATTTGTACATTTGAGGCTTTGTGGCACCTAATTTACCTTATAGCACATTAGAAAACGTCTGTGGAGTTGGAGTAGGGATCAGTCCCATCCGAAAAGTGTGGGGAAACCCTTCAACATCAACCAAAAAGAAAAAATAAAATAAAATAAATGGCCTATGTTCATGAGCGATAATGAATGAGATCCTTTTGCTATTTCCTTGAAAAATCAAGGTAACAATCTCTGAATCTCGCTATCCCTCAAAAACTTTAAATTCACTATATGGCGTGGACAACACCTTCTACCAAAGAGACGTGCTGGAGTAACATTAAAATTGACATCAATTCTCACATTGCTAATGTGGAGGTGCACACATAGCTCAAGTATTGCGTGGTTGCTTAATAGGACATTTAGTAAATTTTTTCTTTCTAAATGATCCCTCGTACTGTCGAGTTTAAAAATTCTACTGTCAAACTCGATGCTTTTTAATTTAGTGTCGAACTCAAAATTTGTACGGTCAAACCCCCCACTATTTATTGTCAAGTTCACCACTTATTAAATAAAAAGTGATGAACTCAACGCTGGTAAAAGCCACCCACAATTTTTGAGTTTTTCCAACTAAAATACATGGAAAAATCGATTAAAAACTTGAGATAATGACTTGTTTAGATGATTTCAACCCAAAAGAATCATTCTTGATTGAGTTTCATCCAAAAACTAAGAAAAAAAAAAATGAAAAAATCATAGTTTTTTACATACATCTTCACAATGTTTGAAAAACCTTTGAAAATTGTTTTTTATTTTTCTTAAATCTTTTCCGACAGAATATAGTCTCTAAAACTCAATTGAGATGTCAAAAATCCAATTTTTGAATGAAAAAGATGAGTTCAAATGGCTAGGGCATTCAATCGTGAGAAATGTGGGAGATGAAGTCCAAGGACCATTTAAAAAGAAAAAGTTTACTAAATGTCATGTTAAACAACCGTTAAAAACTTAGGATCTGTTTGGATTGATTTTTTTAAGTGCTTCTAACTCTTGTGAGGAGTCAGAAGCACTTTAAGGGGGTTTGAATAAATAGTTCCTAGAAAGAACTACTTTACTTTAGAGTCATTTTAGTATTTTTTTTCATAAAGTACTGATGGTTTTGCGTGAAGTCACAAAACACAATCAAAATGATGAGATTTGGACAAGTTTTCCTCCCATAAATTTTGAAAATTGAAAGTATATTCTCAAAAAGGTAATTAAAATAATATTATATTACTATCCATTGATGTGGTTGCAGTCTTTTGGTGTAGCATTTAGGACAAGTATGCCCCTCATAAATTTTGAAAATTATAAGCATACCTTCAAAAATGCAATTGAATAATATTATATTATTATCCATTGATGCAGTGGTAGCATTTTGATATAGTATTTGGATTTGAATTTCTAACTCCCCCCAAGTGTTCATTCAATGATTTAATCATGAGGATTCCAACCATGATTGAAAGTTTTTTCTTGAAAGATTGATGCGAATAATTACATACAAATTTACTATCCATTGATATGGTGAAAGCTTCTTCATATTTTTAGTGGTTGTATATATTTGCTCACAATATCTTTCATTTGTTTATAATTGTTGGGTGTTTATATAAGTTTTTATGGATAAAAAAAGTAATTATTTTTATTTCTTTTGGAACATAATTTGTTGAGTTATAATGTTAAAAATAGAAACTGATAATTATAAGGGTATTCTGATCATTTTAATATAATCCATAATAGTTCCTAAACACAACACTCTATCAAAAGTACTTCTGACAATATTTCTTAGAACCTGCATCCAAACACACAGCAGTTATCCGCCTACTTTAGACAGTACTTCTACGAGTACTTATATTTTAAGTACTTCTGGTTCTTGTATCCACACGGGCCCTTAGGGACTATTTAGATAGATGCCCTTCCTCAAAGATCCTTTAAATAATTTTTCCTAAAAATTATGTAACGTATTTTTATTAATTGTGCATCAAATTTTTTTTTGCTTTGATTATATCTTAGGTTAATCCTCATTGAAAGGAATATGTAATTTTTATAATCAATTTTTTTTTAAATATTCTGTAATTTTTAGGGAAAATTCTTTCATAACTTGTAAACAATGTGAATATCTTCTTGGCAAGTAATTTTATTATACGTACTTAAACGTGGCATGTGCAAACGCATATATCTCTAAAAGGCTTATTTGTAAGTTAAAATATTAGTTAAAGGGTAGTTTTGATGTTTTAAAGATTACACAGTAAAAAAAATATTTTATAATTTTTAAAATTAACCAAACATGACTTTAGGACAGTGAGATTGCAATTTTCATTATTTTTTTTACCAATATGACCCTGATTATATTAAGTTTAAATGATAAAGTGGGGACATTTTTGAAATCCTAATTTTAGGCCCTGTTTGGTATGCTACAAATCATTTGTAAAATCCAAATAATTTTCTGAAATCAATTTTACTAATGCTTGATTATACAATGCAAATGATTTGCATTGCAAAAAATTTGTATGGATCAACTAAATTCTTAAGAAATTTTAACAAATGATTTGTGGCACAAAAAGTTTTGCAAATCATTTGCAAAATCACAATAAAAATTTTTATTGCAAAGATCAACTAAATACAAAAAAAAAAACATTTGTTGGAGATTTTCCAATGGGTACCATGCAAATGATTTATAATGTACCAAGTAAGGTCTTAGAGCATCTCCAATGGAGATGTTAAAATCCACAAGTTAAAGTTTGCACGTAAGTACTTTTGTAAGATGTTAGTCCATTTTTAATAAGGGCATGTTTGATTGCACATGGTAAATAGGGTAAAAAATTAATTCCCATGGAAAATGACAATTTTTATGTGCTTTATTGCACATGTTCATGGAAATTCATTTTTCACCCAAATCAAAAAGTCCACCAAATACCCACCCATAGGTTGCCTAAGTGGTAAGGACGAGCATGTGAAGTGTGGGTTAGGCGTATGTCACAGGTTCGATTCCCCTCTTGGATTTTTCTCATGATTTAACTGGGGGACCATGGCGGTGGATTGTTGTGGTAGTCCTCCCTGAGATTAGTTGTGGTGCGCGCAAGCTGGCCCGGACACTCGATTAGCAAAAAAAAAAAAAAATCCACCAAATCATGGATTTCACTTTCCCAACCATATGAGTGGGAAAGTGAAATTTATCTAAGTTTTTCATCCTCAAAATATCTTTTTCTTCTTTTTTTCTCACCACCACCACTACCGTCACACTCAACTTCACGTCACCATTATCGTCACTACCTCACCGTCACTGTCGTTACCATAGCCGTCACCATTGCCGGCTACCTTCTCTCTCTCTCTCTCTCTCTCTCTCACCGCCATTACAATCGCCACCATCATCGTCGTCGTTGTTGATGCCATTTACGGTCACCTTTCATCCTCTTTATTCTTCTTCTTCTTTCTCCTCATCCTCCCTCCGTCCTAACCTTGCTCTCTCTCTCTCTCTCCTTTGTTTTTTTTACCATGATATTTTTTAAATGCAGTCAAACAATAGAATTTGATATTTTCACCCTACCCATTTTTTATTTTAATTTTGTCATGAATTTCAAATTCCATGAAAAATGACTTTCCATGCAACCAAACACACTCTAAGTGAATGTACTTAACATGTTCAAGAACTCCAACATATGCATTAGTGCATGCATATTAAGCCACCTTTTTGTAATTGTTGATTTTTTCAAAAAAAATAATTAATTAATAAAATAGTCATTGTTCACTATTATTTTCAAAACTAACACATTAGCAAATTGACGTGACTAGCCAAACTGCTAGTCACAGTTAACACACACATTAGCTTTTGACACCCTTAACAATTCTACTAACTTGTCCGTTGGAGCAATTTTGTCGGCTAAATTTTAGCTCCTGATGCTAACATGTCCACTAACTTGTCCATTGGAGATGCTCTCAGCATCGAACTATATCTACTCCCTTCTCTCATTATTCTTCATAAAAAAAAATTGTTATAATGCGATGTGCGTATTGTAAGAATATGTGTATATTGTTGATGAAAGACCATTCTTTATCTTTTTACAACTAATGTCAAAATTAGATTTGATGACTATCATCAAAGATCACCAAAAAAAAAACATAAAAAATAGTTTATTTTATTTCCGTCCATTTTAAATAGTAGAGCTTCTCCGAAAGCATGTTTTATATTTTATTTATATTATAGAGTTTTCCTTCAATCTCATAAAGTATAACTCTGTGGGACGGCTAAATAAATGATTTTTTAATTTGTTAGACAGATTAATTAATTAATTTCTGTTTTATAAAAACAATTTAGGTCAACACGTGGAATGTGGAATGCACCTTAGCGAGAAATTATTCTTTAAACGATAGATTATATATATATGGTAATAGTTCTAAAATTAATTGGAGAAATATTGATTTTTCCAATGTTATCTTACCACTTTTTTATTTTATTTTTAAAGTTAATTATTTCAGACTAAAAAACATGTTACAACATCATGTTTTTTACTGTCTCAGTAATTTTGAGATCTCTAGTCCATGAGTTGATAATTTTAACTAATTATAAATGCTAATGATTTTCTGACTTTAAAATTTTCCCTAGATCTGTACTCGGATAATGTGGTAAGGACACATAATCATTGATCTTTTTCTTGTGTATCTTGAAGAAAAAGATCTATGTTTCTGTGTCTTTCTCTCGTCAACCGCATATAAATTGAGTGCAAATTTCAAGTCAGAAAATTAGGATTCAATTATAAATCAAGGATTTTTGTTATGTGTGCCCTGAGGGATAAACGTACGCGTCAGGGATAAACGTACACGTAAAACGTATAACTTGTGATTCAATTTTTTGTATCGAAACTACCCTAAAAAAAAGAGTTGTGATAAATGTACGCAGCTTGTACTTGGCTGATGTGGCAAAGGCACAAAACTATAGATCTTTTTCTTCAAGATATGCAAAGAAAAGATTTACGATATTGCACCTGTACCAAGTCAGTCGTGTACAAATCGCATGTGTTAGTGCCTCATTTTATCAATAATAATAATAATAAGTTGACAAAAAATACTCAAAAAGTGCTTATTCCCAAGGTATATTTAATGCATTTTCACTCTCCCCAAACCTGTAAGTTCGAAATGGTGTAGGAAAAAAAATTATCAGATAACATTTAATAATAGGTAGATGAACACATGTTCTTGAATGGATGTCAAAGTCATGCTTAAAAAAATTGTTATATTTTTATGTAGCAAAAAAATTTCATACACACAACCATGGTCAAAACAATGTGCCATGTTTTACTAAGTGGTATCTTGAGTTTGGCTACCCAACTCCAAGGTAAGATACATGTGTGAGTAAAAGAATAAGAATGAACAACCATCATTGGATCAAGTGCCTAGGGATCTTCAATGGGATAGTTGGTGACGATAATATTTCAATGTGATTTGAACACAAGCATGGCAACGTTAAAAAGGATATCATCATTGGGAGCTAGTTAATATTGGATCGGAATAGTGATCCGAAGATGGATAATCGAAAATATCCATCTACGTGTAGCTTATGAAGATATTCATAGAGTACAAGGATCGATCTCTACAATCGAAAACCAAGGCAAAAGATAAAAAACAAGTTAGTAACAAAAAAGATAATAAGAGTTTTCAAAAAAGAGGGAGTGAATAAGCCTATATAAGTAACCCGAGGGGGTGGTTCACGTGCCCGAGGGAGGGTCCCTTATGCCTTGGTTCCGGCCATGGCTCATCCAATCCCACTAATCGAACGTAAGTCTAGACACCCCTATTATCAACAAAAAAAAACTTATATAAGGAGAGAGACATATCCCATTTTTTAGATTGGTTTATTTATATCGTGTATCTCCACGAGGGCATTCCCTCACTTATCTAGTGCGTGTGATGTGCGGACGTTGCACATGCTCGAGGAAGGGTTCCTTATGCCTTGATTCCGGACATGGTTCATCCAGTCTTCCTTGTCAAATGTAAGTCCAGAGACCCCTGTTATAAAATAAAAAAAAATCTATATAAGCAAAAAAACATATCCCATTTTCTAAATCCCTGATATATATTCCGTATCTCTTTTAGATATGTATAACTAATTTCTACGATTGCACATCCTGACCTCATGAAAATTTTCTTATGTATAATAGGGTAAGTGAAGTTCGAAGACATGACTAGAGGTAGCAAACCCTTATCATTAGTTTTATCACTGAGCCAAAACCCTTGGAGGTTAAACTTCATAAATTCAATCTCTTAAAATCACGAATCAATTAGTGAGCCTCGATGGGTGTTCCACATGGTAGAATTGATATCCAACTCATACATGTTTAGTTAGTAATTATTGCAATAGAGTGTCAGATATAATTAAATTATAGAAGTAGTTAAGAAGAACTAATAACTAGCAAACTTCAGAAAATAAGAAACATTTCACTGCAGTCAATTGTCCATGGGTATCAACATCTAGAATTTGAATTATGAAAATTATGAAAATTAAGAAAAAAATAAGGGAGAATTTTTTTTTTCTTAACCCACTAAAATCCATTCAAAATTTACGAGTGCGAATTTGGGATTAGCCTTCTAACCATTTATTTCCTTGGGATCCATTCGAGAAACCTTGAAAACGGCTTTTGATAGCCAGAATTCTTAGTCAAATTTTATAACTATGATTTAGTTAATCTCAATTTTTCTTTTTAAGATAAAAATTTGTTGATTCTAATTATGATCTTTTCCGTCCTAAGTGACCCAATGATCCTCACCCCACTCCCCTCCCTAATAGTCTTCCATTAATTTAGTACCCTACAATACTCTCTTTTTTATGACAGGTTGTCCGAACATACGTTCAACTAAACGGACCAAAATAGTTAGGGTCGAAGCCAAGGCACATGGATCCCTCCTCCGAACACATGCACATCACACGTGCCAAAAAAATGATGGGGCGCCCTCGCGGGTGACATCAAGGATTACTGCTCATACTAGGTATCGAACTTGCAACCTATGAATTCTCACCGTTTATTGGATTCGAAATTACCATTGAGCCACCCCCTCAAGGTTAGTACCCTACAATGTTATTTACATGGTCTAGTCCTTGGACTGGCAACGGATCGTTGAATATCCTCTTATCTGATTCATCAACTCAAATTATTTAGATACAATTACATTATTTTTATCTGATTAAGAATTTGGGTCAACGGCTCTAATCATTTTATTAGGAAAATTTTAGGGTCTTGATGTGCATCATATATAAGAGGATATGAATTCCCTTGATAAAATCGGATAAAAAAATTCATATACAGATATTCATATGTAGAACACAATCATATATGAAAAATCTCGCAGATTCAACGGACAACAAGAGCTTGATATTTTTGACTCGTTGACAATCTAGATGATTGGTAGGTAGACTTTAGGTGAAGATTGACTAGACACGTGTCGGCTATTTGACACAACAGTCGCTTAAGATTTGAGTGCTTGACACTTGGCGAATCAAGGAAGGTTCTTTGGTCACGCACTCACCCACTCATTTCTAAACCCGTGACCTAAGAGACAAAGTTTCATTCTATCTTTGAAATTTAAATATGGAAAAAGTAGGTCAGCCATCCCTCCTAAAAACTGTATTATGTGATTAAATAATAATAATTAATTAGAGAAAAACAAAGCGATTGATTCAATAATGGGCTCACTTTTGGGTCCCATTTTGATGTAATAGTCTGTGATTGATGTCTAATGAAACACCTTTTACGCCTACGAAACCTATAGCCGACCATTTGTTGGACCTATACATAAATAATCAATTCGAGATTAATTTCTAATGGCTAATGATTTTCTGACTCGATTTTTTTACACTCAGTTAATACTCGGCTGATGTGGCAAGGGCACATAACCATAGATTGTTTTTCTTATGTATCCCGAAGAAAATGATCTATGATTATGTGCCTTTGTTACGTCAGTTGAGTATTGATTGAGTGAAAAAATCAAGTCAGAAACTCACGACTCATTTCTAGTAATTAGATTTGATTATAAGTTGACATATATGCTTTTAACTATGTTAAGAGAGAAAGAGGAGTAGAGACTTGTTTACGAAGTTTTTTCTGTCAAAATGCATAAAATTGGAAAGGTGGGATTTAATATGTAAGTTAATTTATTAAAATTACAAAAAATATCTTTTTAATCTTCAATATTATTATGAGATAAGAGTCCAATGCAAAGTTAATTTATTGAAATTATTAAAAAAATACCCTTTTAATCTTCAATTTTTATAAATATTTATAAATTTAACTTATTGTTTGAATTATCCGTAACAACTTGCGAGTTTTCAATTTGACTCGATGGACAGTTGAAAAGAATCATGTTTTCTGAGTTTTAAAACTATGGGTTGCATGAGATTTGATTCAGAAAATTGAATTTCATCCCAACTTATATATGGAAACCCAAAAAAGAAACACAATTGTTTATAAACCCAACTTTTCCTTCTCTGTTTGGACTCTGAATCGAGAGCATAATATATTCAAAATTTGATTAAAGGAGGATACCACAGATTTTAAATAAGAATAATGCTGAAGTGAACTCAGGTTAGAATCTCATATCCCACTTCTTGACATGAAAGTGTATGGGAACCATAGCTGCTTTTCATTGAGATACGAGTGAAAAATATATATGGTTTCTATCTACTTTCACGCAGGGTTTTTAAACTCGGTATTGCGTCTCGTCTTGTTCAGCTCCGATATTGAGTCGTTTTGAATGAGTTTTCCGATACGTTTGAGACGTCTTGTGAGATAACTCAAAAAATTGAATGTGAGACGTAAAACTCGGTCAAAAAATGACTTTGTGAGATGGTCTCGTTCAGCTCTGATACCGAGTTAACTCGGACGATACGTCTCAATCTCAGATGAGTTTAAAAACCATTCTTTCTCGTCAAGAAGTGTGATATGAGGTTTCAGCTTGAGGTCACTCTAGCACAACTCTTTATATAAAAATCCTTCCATATCTATGGTTCCCTTACACTTTCACGTCAAGAAGTGTGATATGAGATTCTAGCCTGAGGTCATTTCAGCATTATTCTTTTTAATTTTTTTCATAAATTTCAAATTAATGGATTTTTTTATATATATTAATTGTAGACGCGTGATTTCGTCATTATGATGACTACATCTACAATGATTTAGAGTCGCCACCATTCAAGTTGGAAGTGGGTGTGAATGGTCACCCGGGGTACATTTTCCAAAAGATGAGATTTTTGGCATTTTAGTGACTCACAATGGATAAGGGGTAGTCAAACCTCGAGATTTGGGTAAGCGGCTCGGTTGAAGAAAAGGGAAGGTGTTAGGCACCCTTTCCTCCCCGCCACGTGGCGGTAACCTCAAATAACTCGATCATTTTTTATTTTTAAAAGAAGGTGAAAAAAATGTGCCACGTGGGTGCATATGTTCCCTAAGTAGGGATTCATTTTCGGCTTGATCATAGGGTCATTTCATTAATGGAAATGACCCTTATGAACCTTAGCCTTGGGGCCCAATCATCAAAAGGGGTAAAATAAAATAGAAGAAGGGGGTGTTAGAAGAGGGAAAGAGTAGAAGGTTAGAGAAAGAGAGGGGGTGTGCTTCAAACCCACCTTGTATCTTGTATCTTGTTTCTTCTTTTCTTCTTCTTGCTTGAGTCTTCTTGAGTCCTTAGTATAATATGAGAGTATGAGAATGGGAAGAAGTGATTAGAGAGAGTAGGGATTTCTTTTGTTTTAGTGAGACTTGTAGAGGGTTGTGTGAAAGAGTTGGTAAACTTGGTGAGAATTGATGATGGTTGTTAGTAGAGAGAGTGTTGGGGAGAAGTTTTGTAATGAGAAGTTGGGGGCCATTTTTGGGAAGAAGATGAAGGTATTTATAGATGTTTAGGAGTTATTTTAGGGATTATAATGGGGTGAAGTGAAGAAAATGGGTAGAATGGTTATGAGTTTGAGAGAGAAGTGGGTGTGTAATTTAGAGGAGATTGGAGGGTATTTAGGGAAGGGGGGTTAAATGGGTGAGTTTTGACCCAAATGGTTTGGATCCTACCCAACCCATTTGGGTGGATGTTGGTGAGTAAGAGGTTTAAGATGGTGGTTGAGATTAAATGGTGTTTGGTTTAAGAGAATGGAGGATTTAAAGAGGTGGTTGATGATATTTTGGGAGGATGAAGGAGATGATGCCATGTGTTAAAGTGGGTGAAAATGAAGGGTTGGGATAGGTTGATGGGAGAGGTTGAGTGTTTGACTTGAGAGGATGGTGTAGGTTTATGTTGTAGATGTAGGTTTTGTAGGGAATGATGAGGGTAGATTAGGGGAGGTATAGGTTAGGGGTGTGGTGGGTAGATGTTTGATTTGAGAGAAAAGGTGATGGGTTGATGTGTGGGTAGATGGGATTTAAAGCAAATTAATGGGGTAGGTAGTTGGGTGAGGGAGGTGAGATGGGGTGATGACATGTGTCATCTTTTGATGATAAAAGAGTGATTGGTTGATGTGGGTTGTGGTTTATGGGTTAGGGTTGTGGGTTGGATAATGAATTGGATATGGTTAATGATTTGTGGGCTTTGTAGTGTTGGGCTTGGGTTTTAGAAATGGTTTTTACGAATACGGAGGCGGAGCGGTGATAGTAGAAGAGGGGTAGGCATCTCAAGTCTCACCTTTTTAATTTTTAATTAATTTTTTTAGATTTTTTACAATCATTAATTTGATCAAAAATGCCACGTGTTGGCGAATCGGGCTTTTTAGGCCCGTTGGTGAAATTTATCGAAAATTTGACGTTTTTTATTTTGGAAGCGGAGCGGTGAATGTTGGGAAAGCGTAAGGTTGGCCGAGTCCTTTTGGTGGCCTCCTAAACCATTGAGAGGTCTTAGGGGCCTCGGGTTGGTAAAAATGTCCATTTTCAATGAGTTGGGCCCTTAAGGCCCGTTGGCCCATTTATTTGGAAAATTGATATTTTTGGGCCCTTTCGAGAAGTGGCCCGTTCAAATTGAGGTGTCTACATTAATATTGTTGGAGTGACCTCAGTGGGGGACATCTTGAAGTGGTGGCACACGCATGCCTGCAGATACATTTCTCCGAGATATGAGTAAAACACATCTTTAGAAATGCGTGTGCCAGCACCACGTCAAGGTTTCCCCAGTGTCCCCCTCTGAGGTCACTCCAACACGACTCTTTTTTTTAAACTAATGGTTGTATTGGACCTTGGCTTATGCATAGAGCCCAATGAACCACTGTATTTCACAAGCGGCCTAAAGACCCAAAACGTTTTAGCACTTGTCCTAGGCTTGTAGTTAAGGTTCAATTATTATTATTATTTTTTACTATGAATATGTTTTTTCTTCAATGAACAGCCATAAATAATGTGAAAGCTCATTTGCGAATGTGGTGCATTAAAAAAAAAAGTAAGGACATTATCGTTTGAAAAATAATATTTTTTAAGTTCTATCAGATTCCCGCAAAAATTGGAAGAATGATGTTGGTCTAAGCTACTTTTGTTTTTGGTACATTTTTAATCTATACATTTGGAAGAAAACAAAAAAGTTGAATTCTACGAAACAAGAATTGAAATCCTTTGATCGCTTTTAGGGGTTGAAAGCGTACGAAACGGCCTTCAAACCCATTCCAAAAACAACCTGAAACTATTTTTATCTAATTTATGAATATTTTGTAAAGTTTAGCCCAAATTCATTGCAATACGATCCTCAATGAGGCTTACCTTTTCCATCATGGACTTCACTAACAGGCCCATTATTTGATTGGAAGCCCATTATTAAAAGAGAAGGTCGAAGCCCATATTTAAAAATCATCAATTTGGCCCAATTAACCATTGCGTCTTCTTTCTATAATGTCGATCGATTATTATCACTGAACGAAACGTGAATGGATCCTTGGAAATATCGTGGAAACTTTACATCTTTAGAAGCAGAACTACCATGACTTATAGTAAGATTTCAAACCTTACTAAGGGTCGTTGGGTCCACATGGATAATCAAATTAGGAATCCAACAATACAGCCTTCTAGGTTTCATGGAAAAACTCAGATTCAAAATAAAAAAATTTCAAAAAAAGAAACTCTTTTTGAGTTTGGATGGCTACTGAACTCCTAAATTTAAAATTAAAGCTCAACGATGAAAACAAATATTTTTTTTTCGATTGGTTTTTGAAAGTTCTTAGAATTTTTTTCTTTATAACCCAATAACATCAGATTAAGTTTTTGTTTGAATATTAAGTAACAAATTAACATCAAAATTTTGAATATTATGACGTGGATCTCCACTCCAGGGTAAACTCCATAAACTGAGGTTTGGTGGGTAATAAACTTGATAAATTAAGATTCTTTTGGAGCTGTCAGAACTCCAAGGGAGTATTTGTAATAAAAAATGCAACAGTCGGGTCTGCCGGGTAAATCCCTCGCGAATAAAGATTTCTTTTTTTTCATCCTTTTTTAAATATAATTACTGATAACTATAATTTGATTAATATGATACTTAAAACTTTATAAGGTAATCATTTTATATGTGTTATTTTTTTGAGACATATTATGCAGGAGTGGAGCCTAGAATTTGCTCTCTTGGGGCAACCAAGAGAAAAAAATAGCTATTTGTTGGAGCAATTAATAGAGAAAAAAAAATTGTGAGGGCAATAGTGACTGATTTTCTTATTCGTTGTAGTTATCTGTTATAATAACTCATGTATACTTGTAGATTTCAAAAATTCTTATAAATCCAACCCTAATCATGCTTTAGTTACAATTTGTTATTTGAGTACAATTCTTTTTCTCACAACCCCACAACCGTTTATTCTTTTGCCACAGCTTCACAGTCGTTTTACAGGTGGTACAAAAATGTCAAAATGAATAGAAAGAAATTTTATCTCTCATGTCCACACGCCCCTACCTATAAATTTTAATTTTAGATTTCAAATCTTAAAAATGGGGCATTGAGCCCACATGGATTACCACATCGACAAACTAATACAACAGCCTTATAAATTTCATTAAATCATATTTTTTTAGAGCTTGATCCAAGGTGTTGCTGGAAATGGACGGTTACCGAGCACACAAATTTAAAATTAAAATTCAATAGGGAAAAATCAGATTTTTTTTGTTTAAATTCATAGAATTTCATCTTCTACAACATCAAATCATATTTGTGAATGCCACAAGGTGAAGTAATTAGAAAATTTTCTTTTTTTCATTGTGAGGGCAGGAGAGTGAAAATTTCTCTCTCTTTTATTTTGCCTTTTTAGTCATTTATCTGATAATGGTGAGAAAAAATATTTCTTTTGATGACTATATATATATATAGTGTGTAACGTCATGAAATTTTATTACGTATATCAAGGAATTAAATCAATTATATTGACCTATTTTTCTATTTAATTTATATTTATATATTAAAAATAAATCGTGCTATTGTCGATCTAAAATAAGGATTTTCTAGAAAGAGAATTTGACAAATAAAATGCACAATTTGAAAAATCTTACCATGATTATGATCAAATAATTAAAATATTTAATCAGAGTGGATAAAACTTAATTTTATATGAAGCTCTTTTGGTTAAATGGACATTACCATTTAGTTTAAACTATCGAAAAACATAATTTAGAATGTCAACATGCTTAAATATGAAAGTAATAGGATAAGTTACGAAAATATTAACTTTATCAAAAAATCTTAGGACGTAAAGGGTATTTTGATCAATAGAGAAAAATCAGTGAAAATTTTCAAAAATTTGAGATATATAGTTCAAATTAATCTAATGTAATGGACATAACAGAAAAAAGGAAAATATATGAAAAAAATTTATTTATTTATTATTATTAAAATATTAAAATAATTTTTTTTTATAAAATTGGATTTAATTATAATTATTTATATAAAAGGAATAGATTTGAAATTATTGAATTTTTAAAAGGGTAAGGTGTAATTAATATAAATATAATATTATTATATTATTATATTATATAATATAATATTATAATATATTATAAGTTACAAATGTGTTAATAGATTAAATACCCAGATGTATTTATTTTATATATTATAATATTATAATATTATATATTATAATCTTACATAATATTCATTCATTTTTTTCGAGAGAGAAATAGAAATAAAAATTAGTGGGTTTTGATAGTGAATTTATGTGCGTTATCTTCGATTTAAATTTAAACATATTTTGGATGTGAATTAAGATCTTACACTAAAGAACAAAATATCCATGACGTCGAAATCTACTTAGTCATCGGATTATTTTGTCAAATTGCCGAGAAACTAATTAGAAAAATCATTTTAATGTCGTAAGGACGCGTAAAACCCAACTGTGAAGGTAGGAGACATATAATTTCAAAATCGTAGTATAATTTTCAATGAAATCTGTTTTATTTCAATTTTGATAGTTAATTTCAAATTTATTATTGATTTAAATTCAAAATTTATACATCAAATTGTAGAATAATTCGTTTTATATGCGTTTATATAATATTTTAAAGTTATGGAATAAAAATAAATAAATTTGGGTGAGTATAATAAAAAAATAAACAAATTGATTTTCATAGTAATTTTCGTAAAGTGTTCATTTAAAAAAAAACAGTTAAGACAATCTATTTTGAAAGTGTATTTTCATTGAGTAATAATTTATAAAAAATGATGAAATATTTAATAGTTTAACATAGAATCGATAATGAAGTCTCGATTGTTTAGAATCGAGAATGAAAATCTCGATTGTCTAGAATTGAGAATAAGATTATCGACTGTATGTGTTTGTGTTGAGAAATTTTTAGGTTTAGATTACTTTTGAACATTGTGTAATAGAGCATGAGATGCAATTATGATGATAATTGTGGGACGATGTACCTACATGTTTACTATTTTCGATATATTACTGCATACTTATAATTTTAAAATACTTGGGAATGTAATCATACTTGTAAATTTGTTTTAATATTTTTCAAATGAATTTTGAAAAATAAAATTATTATTTTTGTTATCCATTAAAGGGATAATGAATGCCTATAAGATTAATTGATAATTTTTTTTCTAGAAGTAATTAATTAATTTATAATAATATGGGTTTGATATTCTCTCTGGTAGTATAGGATACCACTTGAGAATTTCATTGTACCTACTATTCGAAAAATTCATATCTTATTTTTATTGAAAAATAACAAATTATATTGTAAAAATGATTTGTAGATGACTAAATTAATTGATGACGCATGCATACCATAGAAGTATGATGAAGCTGATTTGTTAAATGATCATTTATAGTCTATAATAATCAAACGATTGATCTCCGTTAAGGATCAACGACTAACCTAAGTTGGAAAACATGATCAACCAATAATGGTAAATTGCCTGACCATAAAATCAAGAATTTATGGTGAGTTCAATACTAATTAAGTATTAGAACATCGCTATACAGTTAAGTATTTTTGTATCGGTCGTATACATCGTCATTCTTATCAAATATATCACTATGATTGATATTCTTATGTAATGTTTATATTTCTTTTGTTTTATTATGAGATGAAAATATTCTGTTATTATTTTATTAAAGATTAGCATATTTCGAGTGTTATTCGTTTTTGTTTACTTAGTTAAAAACCTGTATTATTTATAATATATTAGATTATCTATTATATTAAGATTATTAATTTGAAATGTGAATTTTTTATTGAGTAACTTTCCTATTACTCACCCTATCAATAAAACATTACAGATATCTCAACTTCGAGATGCCTATTCCTGATAGGAAATATTATTTAGAGTGATCGTCGGATCAGGATGATGCACACTATTATTTTTATATATGAGATGAGATTGGAGTTTAGTGAAACTATTTTGTATATTTTTGAAATTCTTTGTATATATTAACACCATGTGTATTATGTATTCTTCTAATTTTATGTTCAGAGAGTAGGAGTTAGTGTTTATGACTTGGATAATTGTCGATCGATATAAGATGTGTAGTTGATGTATGTACACTTTTGAGTTGTAATTATAATTATATTTTTTGAAATGATATGTACTTGATATGATAAGGTGGTTGGAATGCAGTTGGATATATGAATTTTGATTATACAAGTATTTCTCTACAGATGAATTTTTTAAAAATCTAATTTTTAGGAAAATTCTTTTTGAAGAAATCCATATCGTATTTAAGCTTTGAGGATCTTGATTTTAATTTTTTATTTTTCGCTTCACCTTCGAGATTTGGGAAAATCTATATCTGAAATTGGGAGCGTGACATAGTGTGTGTGAGAAATAAATTACACCTATTCTAAATTGGATGCGCGGAAGAATGATACACGAATTAAATTTGATAAGAGATTTAACTTGAACCGATTGTAATATCACAAAGATTTCAAATAATGCAACTACCATCGAGTTTCATACGGGTTCTAAATCCTAGTGCTTGTAGATTATTTATTGCATGAGTTCATCTCGGGGAGTAGAAACTTAAAAACTAAAGTCTCAAATTACTTCCATCAAAATCCCATCAAGTTTTCATAAGAATCCTTCAAGAAACCTCTCAAAAACTTGAATTATTTGGCAAAACTTTAGGAACCATAAAATAAAATAAAAATAAAAAAATAAAAAAAATAAAAACTAGAAAAAATTTGTTGAAAAACTCTAGGGGTGTGTTTGGAAACCTCTAGTCGAGTGTGATAGTTGAACATTCAACAGTTCAACTCTCAGAAGTTCAAGTTTGGAAAGTTGATTGTGAGAGTCAAAACTAACTTGGTGTTTGATTGTTGCAAATCTACCTTATCAAACACTTGAAATTAAAAGAAAAAAGTCCATCTCTTCTCCTTATTCAATTATCTCTTTTATCTCACCATGGAGCAGCAACAATATAAACATTAAGACCTGTTTCAAGGAAAGGGCAAAAGTAAAAATTGGGGAAATTTAAGAAGAACGAGTGTCCTCTCTCACATCTACAGACGACCAACAACAAGCCCTAATGGGTGTAGGTTAATATCCTTAACACAACCTTATCTTGGATAGAAGCATATCGAGTCGCCGTGAAGCACACAACACATGTTCTTGTAGAGCTCGTCAAATTTGTTCAATTTTTAGGATTTTTGATCTACGAAAATTTTGAGTTTTTGAGAAAAATTTATGATTTGAGATGATCTTATATGTTTTGATTATTTTTGAAGAGCTTATGAGGTATCTCTAAACACCACCAGTAGCGAGAGAGAGAGAGAGAGAGAAATATAGGATGAAGACAAACACTGATAAATGGGTGTGACACGTTAGTCGCCAACTTTTGCCCTAAGAGGTGAATGTTGAAAAGTTAGGTTTTTTGCTCGTTAGAAAGTTGGCGACTAGCGTTAGTTGCATTTTTCAAAGACTTGTAATTGAGCAACTTACGTTAAGTTACTTTCTCCATTGAACACACGGTTATCAAACACACCCTAAATTTGATAAGAGTTTGAAGATCATTGTGAAAAATTACATTGCTAGCACATAGATTATTCTGTTTGAGAGAATCAAGTACAACAACTCTTTTGGCTTTATTAGGCAATTTCCATCCATCTCCATATTTATTAGGCATTTTATTTTATTTTATTTATGTTGCAGATATATGGTTAGATTAGACAACGACTTTTGTTGGGTGGACCGGTTTCTAACATCTTCTAATCCTACAATATGATCTTCGAAACTAAATCCCTATTGTAGATCATACATTTTTTTGCTATTATTTTTGAAAGCATATATTCGAGTGCTTAGCTATCGAGTCAAAGAAAATCCTAGAAATGCACAAAGGATGGATTTAGACATACCCCTCTAGATTTTCATGAATATTTGAGATACTCCCATGTTTTCAAATTGATGACGTACCCTTGACCTCGGTCTTCTAAGAGTAATTATATAAAATGAAATAAATGAAATTATCTAAAAATCAATTGCTCTTGCTGTCGTGTTGCATATAAATAAATTTACTATATGATAAATTTTTTTATATATTTTTATAATGGATTAATAATTATATTAAATGTATGAAGTAGATTTCATATATATATATATATATATATATATATATATAATTTAGAAATATTAATTAATATAGATTTAATATTGACATTCTCGCATTATTATAATAAGGATGATGAAGATAAATAATACAACAAATCACTAACAAATTTTAGTTTGAGCTTGGCTAGTCTTATTAACTTTGTAAGATTTCACTCTTACTAAGGGTTGTTGAGTTCATCTTGTGGAATTGAAAAATACAATCCTGTGCCAGAGGGTTTTAAAGGTCAAAATTCTATGAATTTTGAATTTTTTTTCTTTAAAAATGTTAGTTTTCACCATTAAAATTTTATTTTAAATTATAAAACCTTGGATCAATAAAAGAAATTATTTGTTGGATCTGAGTTTTTCTATGAAATCTAGAGTACTGTGGACCTGTGCTGTTGGATTGCTAATGTGATAATCCATTTGAGATGAAGGACATTTGGTAAGAGTTAAAATCTTACTAAGTTAGTAAGGAAAGTGTTTTTCTTCAATTTTATTTGTAGATCTCTCCAATAGTTACTGGCTCATGGATTTTGAAGATAATTTTAGTTTAACAATGCTATTAAATATAGGGAGCGGTTCAGCGGCCCCAAAGTCTTCCAACTCTCGTGCCTAGGTTTTTGGGCCATCCGATTATAACGCATCCGACGGTTGGGACTTAAAATCGCGGTTTTATAATAAAACGTCTCGCATTTATTCTCGGCTCCCTCAAAGCTTATATTATTTGCTTTCGAAGATCGTCTTCTTCAACGAACCATCCTCTCTCTCTCTCTCTCTCTCTCTCTATAGTTACCGCTTTCAAACATTTAGATCGAACGCTCTCTCTCAGCCAAACAAGTTTTAGAGAGAACGATCCGACGCATCTCGTCGTCTTCGGAGCTCTCTCAGCCCTCTCTCGCCGTCGCCGTCAGTCCATCTTTCTTTAGAGCCATTCAACCATTTAGATCGAACGCATCTCGCTGTCGCCGTTAGTTCATCTTTCTTCGCGCTCTCTCTCGTTCTCAGCCCTCTCTTTCAAGTTTTAGATCCTCCACTCCCGAAGCTTCTCGTCGTCTTCGGACCACTCTCAGCCCTCTCTCGCCGTCGCCGGCTATCGCCTTCAATCCATCTTTATTTCGGTCGAACAGGTATATATTTAACTAATTTTTTTTAATCGATTGGGTTTTTTTCTTTTGTTTTTTTATTTATTGTTGTTCTTGAACTTGAATCGATTGAATTTTTTTTGTTTTTTTATTTTTTTGTTTTTGTTGTTCTTGAACTTGAATCGATAATGTGGATGGCTTTTTTTTTTTTGTTTTTTTCTGAACTCTCTTGATTTGTTTTGTGATTTGAAATGTCATTTTGTAACATTTTTTTGTGATAAATTTTATAAACTATAAAATACAGATTCATTTAAAAGCAAAGATATGCTATTATATATATCCTCAACCTAAACTTTGTTTGACTCGATCGTTCACAGTTCCCGTCCAAGAGGGTTAGGAGCAACAAATTCCAAGCCATATCAATAGAGCTATAGAGACTAAAGGCACGGCCAGATTATTGCATCCACAATATGTATCATACAATTTCTAATAAAAATTTATTTGTGTCCCATAAGGCAAATCTATGTTGTGGTTATGCAAAATTGAATCTGCAAATTTCAGATTCTGACAAAGTGGGGAGGATAGAATCGAAAGAGAAATTGAAAGAGTGGAACAAGAAAGAAGTGGGGAGGATAGAATCGAGAAAGGGGGAGATCCTCAAGAAAATTGATGCCTTAAATTTGAAAGAGGAAAGGGGGGGGGGGAGCTAGAGATAGACGAAAGAGTGAAAAGAGGGGAGGAGAGAACATGATCTACTACGTGTGAAGATGCAATGCTACGATGAAGAAACCAAATCACCTGATACACAAAATAGTTAGTATAGGTCACATAATCCCATGCTTTGTAAGTTAATAAGAGATTAGCTCACCAACTGAACTTTCACATTGACCAAAGATGTGTATGGTCTGACAGAAAAAAAATTTCGTATAGTCATGTGTCATCAGTGGTGGAGCCAAGATTCTCTCCTGGGGGGCAAACTATGGTTGAATAGTAATTTGAGGAACTTGAAGATAGGTGGTTTTGAGGGGAAAAATTAAGGATTTTTTGTTAGAGGTTGAAGAAATGGTATTTAGGTCATTTCTGTCAATCTATCAAAGAAAATCGAAGCCAGGGGTAATGGCATTACTTAAAAAACATAGGATATCTCAAATATTGACCAAACTCTCACAAGCCTTCTTGGCCTTGGTCTTCTCTAATAGACTAATGCAAAATGACCTCCATACCCTCACCTTCAACCTAAAATAACTCAAAAACTCGTTAGTATTGATTTCAAAATTTTTTCCATTTCATCAAAATGGGGGGTTCATCAAATGGAGAACAATAGTTTAGGTTTATTAACAACAGTTGCTGAGTACTTGTTAGCACTAGGTAATGGTAAGAGTTTTATATCAGAAGTCAAGGATGTTGTCTATAAACGACTTTGCGAAGGATTTCAAGAATTTGGTTCAGCGGTTTCTTGGTGTAGTGAGGGATAAATTTGATATGTGCATTGAGAACAAAGAGTCGATGTTTATCCTCCAAACTAATTACATATTTCATCCATTGATTTGTTTTATATCCCCTTTTGTGTTATTTGAACTTGTGCATTGGCATCTTACGTAAAGTTGAGTTGAATGAGTCACTAAGTACAGAATCTTATATAATATAAATGGGCATATATTGAAACAAGATATATTGAGACCATATATTCCAAATATGAATACGTGAGATGCTATCTCTAAGTACTGTTGTTTATGATCCTTGGTATCTCTAAAGCTAATTTATGTTATGATTGATAATGAATTGGAAGAATTTGTAGGTAACATGTACGACTGACTATTGTAAGAAATAATGAAATGTTAAAATTGAATCATTTGTATTTTATTGCTCTTTTTTCAGTTGTAGTAGTCCATTATGGATAAGATTGGTGTTGACAAAGATGAGGGAATGCCTATTGATGACATTGTGGGATCGTCGATAGTTGAAGTAGATAGTGATGAATATGTTGATTGTCAGAGTCCTAACAAAGACATTGAAGATCTAAAAGTACCTTATGTGGGGATGTTGTTTGACTCAAGTGAAGAAGCTCAAAAGTATTATAAGGATTATGGACGTCGGCAAGGATTTTGGATTCGAACTCGAACCACTACTAGGTCATGACATGGTTCAGATGAACCGACTAGAATAACATACGTTTGCTCACATCAAGGTAAATTTAAACCAAAGAAGGTAGAAGAAGAAGATGAAATCGAGAAAAAAAGAAGTTGTTCCACTGTTAGATGTGGATGTAACGCAACTATGCGTATTTTAAACGATAGATGGACCACTAGATGGAAAGTATCAATTTTTAATGATGACCATAATCATAAGGTAGTTACACCAGCTAGGAGAATGAAGATGAGGTCAAATCGAATCATGCCAAAAGCAGCTAAGAATTTAGTCGAAGCATTCCATAGAGAAAACATGCCAGTTGGGAAAGTGGCATCAATTTTAGGTGGGGACACGATCGATTTCGATAACAGAGATTGTTACAACCATTTGAGAGATGTTAGACATATGAAACTAGAAGGGGGTGATGCACAATCAGTATTGAACTATTTCAAGAAGAAACAAGCCGAAAATCCATAATTTTTTTATGCGATACAATGTGATGACGAATGTAGGGCAATTAACTTTTTTTGGGTTGATGGTCGATCACGAATGGCATATGAATATTTTGGGGATGTGGTGTCATTTGACACAACTTATCAGACAAACAAATATAATATGTCGTTCGCCCCATTTACTGGAGTAAATCATCACCTTCAGTCAATACAATTTGGGGGTTCCCTTCTACAAGATGAGACGGAGGTAACCTTCATATGGTTGTTTGAGACATGGCTAGAAGCAATGGGAGGACGTCATCCAGTATCCATAATCACAGATCAAGATTTAGCAATGCGGAATGCAATTGTCAAAGTGTTTCCCAACACCCGTCATCGTCTTTGTATTTGGCATATCGAGAAGAAATTTGCTGAGAAATTGTCTCATATATACTCTCAAGATACTAATTTCAAAGGTAAAATGAGAAATTGTATATGGTCGACATACACGATTGAGGACTTTGAAAAGCAATGGAATGCAGTGATCGTGGAAAATAGATTGGAAAACAACGAATGGCTTCAACAATTATTTGAAATAAAGGAGTCGTGGGTGCCAGTTTATAATCGCCAAACATTTTTTGCTGGTATGAATACCATCGGTCGTAGTGAAAGTATCAATGCATTCTTTGATGGATTCGTTATTTCAAGGTCAAATCTCAAAGAATTTATTGTTAAGCATGAGCAAGCGTTGCAAAGGAATGTAGATGCAGAGAGTAAAGAAGATTTCATTTCAGAGCATAAGTTTCGATGTGTTCATAAGGGTGAGTTACTTTTAAAGCACGCAACAAAATTATACACTAAAAATGTGTTTGAGAAATTTAAGCAAGAATGGGTCAAGGTGATTCAATTCAGAATTGAAGAAGAACGGGCAATCGATAATGGATATCAATTATATGTGGTGAAAAGTAAATATGATGCACCTGAGGAGTTCATGGGTGAAGTTTAATTTGAAAACATACGAGGGTACCTGTGAATGCAAAAAATTTGAATTTCTTGGAATACTTTGTCGACATTTTCTAAAGGTTTTTGCTCGTCATGACATTGATAGTATACCGTCCCACTATATTCTTGAAAGATGGAGACAAGAACCCAGCCGTAAATTCAGAATCACGGGTTCACATACAATGGGCAATGAAAATGAACAGTTAGATGCAAAGAGAATTAGCTTCCTATGTCAACAGGCCACTAAATTGGCTTGTATTGCCGGAACTTCAATCGAGGGATACAAAATCTTTTTGGATGACTTAAATGAAACATAAAAAAAAATTGGAGAAATGAAACTTACAGTTGACGCATCTGATAATAAAGATGAGGAAAACAGTAATGATCAAATGGATTTGTTACTTTTGAATCCAAATATCTCACAAACAAAGGGTAGGAAGAAGGATGAGAAGGGAAAAGAAAAAGTTCAATATGTTGGTAGATTGAAAAGCAGTATTGAGTTGGCCCAACAGAAGAAAAAAAGGAAGTGTGCATTATGTCAAAAACTTGGGCATGACAAGCGGATTTGTCCTGAAAATCAAAACAGAATGCGGATTGGATCTATCGAAGGTAATTAAATTTATATTTGTAAGATAATACACATTTATATCTATTGAAATATGACGTAAGATTTTTTTACCTTCTTTGTTATTTTTAGTGAATGAGGAAGTGCAAGATTTAGATCAAGAAACTGATTGCAATTACGATGCATTGCCTTTGGGGTAGGACGTCGTTGCTGTGTGACTATAACAGTGGAGGGGCTGCGGTAGTGTCAATGGACATCAGAGACCAAATTTCAAAATTTTTTTTTTTGAGTGGTTTATATATCTCTGTACTTTTATCTAATTTGAAGTATCTTATGTTTATGTAACAGATATGGAAGGGCTACAGTAGTGCCAATGGACTCATTTCAGTTAGATACTTTTTATTTTTTGTTTTAACAATTTAGAACTTGAATTCAAGGTTTAACAATTCAGAAACTTGAGTTTGACAATTAATTGGTCTATAATCTGGTTTGCCATGCGTTGGAAAATTTGGATGGAGTATAACAATAGGATTTTTCAATGAATTGGATAGAGGTCACTAACTGCTATTTGGATCTGACTTGGTTTCATGCTTAATTTTTGTTACCTAGAACTATTTTTTGAGATTTTCTCTCACAATGCCTTGCTTGAAGGTTACTGTAGTGCTGACAGATTCCGCGAAGCAAATGATTTTCTTGAGAAGATGGTTGAGAGGAATGTAGCCAATGTGGAGTGGGCAAGTATGAAGATGCTCTAGAGCTATTTCATCAGGTTCGTATAAGAAATGGGTGCTGTAGGTATGCTTGAAGGTAGCATATGTATAGTATGTTCGAAGTTTTCATGAAAGTGAAATGGGTGCTGTAGGTATGAGTTCCAAATGCAATATGGATCCATTGGATGGTCGGTACAGTCTAAGATGACACAAAACTTTCAACCATGAATCATTTATCTACCCATTGTCACCTTAAAATCAATCTAATCACTTGGAACTTGTGTATATTTGGCAGGGAATGAGAACGTTGGATGTCAATCACAAGAAGGGCACAAACACTAAACCTAGACCAGAAAATTAGTGCACTGCAAGGTTAGTATCTCTTCTCTTGTTCTGTTTTTTTCTGCACAAAGAAGCTTTTTTGAGTTTTAAAATTATTCTTTTAAACATTTTTTTATGTTTTTTATTATTATTATTACAGAATCTCCATTCTTTTTATATGTATCAGGTTGAAGCAAGGTGAATATTGATAAATGGAATTTCATCAAGTAGATTTTGTACATCATTCATTTGTTCCTCATCATGTACTTTAATATTACTAACATAATATATTTAATATATTTTTTTGGTAAATCATTAATGTCTTATGTCCTAGATAATGGTTTGCTCTGCTTGACCGATTCTTTATATTTCTTGTAGGATCAACTTGGCAGAGTGGGCTTGCTGTCTAGTATTTTATTTGTAATGTTGGGATTTGGTACAAATGGTGTACCTTCAATAAAAAAACGTGTGTGTGTGGATTGGCGGGTGCGGTGGGGTTTTTAAACATAATGTACAACTGGTTGTTTTGTATAATGTTGGCAGGTGTTTCTATCTTTTTTAGTTACAAATGGATGTAGCGATGCTCATTTGTTTATTTTCTATGACAATGCTCTATGGAGGGAATAAAATGCATGTCTGGAATAGGTGGTTGTGTCTGAGGTTTTAGACATAATGTGGAATGGGTTGTTTTGTATAATGCTGTTAATCATTTCTGTGTTTTGAAGTTACAAATGGATATGTTGATTCTCATTTGCCGATGTTCTATAACAATGCTATATGGATGGAATTGCACTGCAGAGCTTGCTGTTGGGAATGTTGTGAGGTCATGGGATTTTTAATTTTATTGTCCGAAATATAATAGACATAGTTATATTGTCTTTCTCTTGGTTGCAGGTGAAACAGTTTTTCATACATTTTTTAAGTAATCCTCACCCTACTTTCTTTGAGGTTCATTAATCTAGTCTTTGATGAGGTAAGATAGAAATGGTTTTATTTATAAAAAAATTGGTAGTCAATTAACCACTTTTTTCTTTTTCTTTTTTGCTTTTAATACTTATATATATACTCTTGGACTTTTCATTTGATTGGTTCGCAGGTTCGTAATGCTGCATTGGGGATTGTCGCTCGTAGGATAAATTAGAAGCATTTGACAGTAATGGAAACTGTTGATAGTAAGTATATGGTGTTAGTGTGCCAATGGATACTATGTTGTGCCCACATATTGGGCACATGATACACTTTTAAGAAAAAAAATCCCCTTAATATGGTCTCTGTCACCTGAACTAAACTAGATCATATTCATGTTGAGCTCATGCTACAAACTCATTGTTTCTAGGATGGTCTCTTGAACTTTCTTGATGAAAAAAAAATTGGATCATCTGTATAGTGACATTATATTGTGGTACATTGTTTCCAGAGATTCTAGCTGGTTCTTTATAATTCACAAAAACATATTTATTTTGTCTCCTCTTTGAACATGGTAGCACTGACAGATTTTTATTTTGTATTCAATTTATTGGGAATAGTTTTTTTTTTTAATTTTTCCTTTGCAGCTCCTTGTTTTTACCTTACATTTAAGGGTTATACAACCAATTGTTCTAAAGATATATAAATTGGATAACAATGCTTGGTGAATGGGTGCAGGTATTATCCTGGATTTGAGTACATTTTCAACTCATCCCCTGAGAATGACGTTGGTACATTTTCAACTCATTCTACTAAGAGGCAGACATTGGCGTTAGTATTCAGTGTCCATCGGGAAAGAAGGGTGGGGACCTTGGATGGTTTCCTCGTGGAAAGATGGCAGGCCCCTTTCAAGATGTTGCTTTTAGCACACCTGTTGGAGCTACCAGTGCACCATTCAAATCTACATGCCTATATGGATTTCCATCAGGAAAGAAGGGTGGGGACCTTGGAGGCGATAATATAGCTATTGTAGTAGCTCTGATTTTTTTTTTTTTCACTTTTCTAAGTTGTAGACATTCCTTAATTAATTTTACGGTTTGCATAAATGAGGTACATGTAATACAATATCCAATTTCATAATTTGAAATTTCAAATGCTGGATTTTCCAATTGTTTCCATATCTGAAGTTCTTTTAATAATGAGAATGTTCTTTTACTTTCTTAACTACTATGATCACACTGATCAAAAGAGAATCGCAGATATGTTGCTTGATAGTTATAGATTTAATGAACCAATTATAACAAGTGAAACACTTCTTTCATATCATGCGTACAGGTACTTAAATAATTGTATTATGAGCATTAATGATCATATATCAAGAAGTGGAGAAACATTATGAATAAACAATAAATTTATACAAGTCTTCTATTTGATAAATTTATACATCAGATAAACTTTTATTCGATAAATTTATACACCATTAACACAACCATAAACACAGTAAAAATAAAAATTATGTAAAACAACGGATATTCGCAGTTATGCGATATCTTTGTTGGCCCTTGACTTTCTTCAAGAATTTGTGACTTCTTCTCGTGTCCTTGACTTTCTTCAGGAAATTGTGTTGGGTTTCCATAGTGAAGTTGATTGTAAGCTAAAAAATGCCTTTCCGCTTCTTCAAATGTCCCAAACGCTTTAAAACAATTACCCCTGTATCTATTTGTATACTTGTGACATTCTTCCCAAGTTGTGTAAATCCCAGGTTTACTCCCAATAAAAACGACGTAAAACTTTGTCATCCTAAATACCTGTAAAAATATAATATTTTAAATAAATGACTAATCAAATAAATAAACATTGGTTTGATTATCAATTCAACATATGATTCTAGCAAATGCATTTCCATTACCATATAAACCATTCAAGTAAGAATTTGTTCAAACAGAGGGGTTTTGTAACAAGTATAACCCAAAAAAAGAAAAAACCTAATTCTTTTAAATCGTCTGAGTTTAAAAGAACAACAATAAAATAAAAAAAAAACAAAACAAAAAAACCCATTCACATTATCTTTCAACCCATCCACAACTACAACCCAAAAAAACAAAACCTAATTTCTTTAAAAAAAAAAAACTACAAATGAACTCCTAATTTCTTCAAAAGAACTCCTATTCATCCTAGTTTGTAAGATTTTGAATCTT
Source organism: Akebia trifoliata (assembly GCF_017979445.1). Classification (NCBI taxonomy): domain Eukaryota; kingdom Viridiplantae; phylum Streptophyta; class Magnoliopsida; order Ranunculales; family Lardizabalaceae; genus Akebia; species Akebia trifoliata. The sequence continues at coordinate 8,440,289 of NC_141388.1, read as the reverse complement.
ACTAAGGGTCGTTGAGCTCACTTGTGGCATTCGAATGGGTGTCCTCAATCAAATACTAAAAACAATGCATGATAAAAACCTAACAAAAACTAAAGTTTCATCAGTCTTAAATCCCTAAGGTGCTAGATAGAAATCTAAAGACATTTCTTGTGACTTCTAATTAAGATTATTATGACCAACTCATCCCAATCAACTTTCCCTTTGTTTATCATCACAATCATCTCATTATTGCACAAACACAAGTCCTCCACCTAAGCTTTGGAAGGATATCGGGAACATTACACAGGCGGGGTTGCGAGTGAAAACCACTACACCATGTCATATTTTAATGCTCGGGATCATGTGTAGATAGATATTGTTGTGGAGTATATAGCTCAAATTGGGTCTAAAGTTTATAAGTGATAAATTATTCAAGACATTTTAAGAGGAGAATGGGGCAATCCAGAAAACTTCCATTTTTTTTAGGCAAATTAATTTATACAGATTGGTAAAATGTGGGGTGAAAATTTCAGCTTCAATAAAACCTCAAAAGAACTCCTATTCAAGAACAATAAAAAAAAAAAAAACCCAATCGATTCAAGTTCAAGAACAATAAAAACAAAAAATAAAAAATAATATACCCAATCGATTCAAGTTCAAGAACAATAATAAAAAAAAAAAAACAAAACAAAAAAACCCAATTGATTTTTCCTAAAAACCTAATTTCTATTAAAAAAAAAAAACTACAATCGATTTTTCCTAAAAAAAAAAGTTGAATAAATACCCGTTTGAGTTCCGAGAGAGCTCCGAAGACGACGGCTGAAACTTGAGAGTTCGTTCGAACTGAAACTTGAGAGTTCGAGGCAAAATCCGACGGCTGAAACTTGAGAGTGCGTTCGATCTAAATGGTTGAATGGCTCTAAAGAAAGATGGACTGACGGCGACGGCGAGAGAGGGCTGAGAGAGCTCCGAAGACGACGAGATGCGTCGGATCGTTCTCTCTAAAACTTGTTTGGCTGAGAGAGAGCGTTCGATCTAAATGTTTGAAAGCGGTAACTATAGAGAGAGAGAGAGAGAGAGAGAGAGAGAGAGAGAGAGAGAGAGAGAGGATGGTTCGTTGAAGAAGACGATCTTCGAAGAGAGGGTGTTACAGGTTCGTTCTGTTTGGAACGAACCATCCTCTTCGTTCTGTCTATTTGATAAGAGAGAGGGATTTAAAAGCAAATAATAAAAGCTTTGAGGGAGCCGAGAATAAATGCGAGACGTTTTATTATAAAACCGCGATTTTAAGTCCCAACCGTCGGATGCGTTATAATCGGACGGCCCAAAAACCTAGGCACGAGAGTTGGAAGACTTTGGGGCCGCTGAACCGCTCCCATTAAATATAACTAATTATATAGGGATATAAGCTTATTTAAGTTATTCACATTTTTTTTTCTTTTAATATTATGTTTGGATTGAGAGAAGAGAAACTCATTAAGAAAAGACAAGAGAAAGGGAGATAATTTCTCTTCACCATGTTTGGATTGACAAAAGGGGACTTGGGATAACTTGAAAATTTTACAATACCTTAAAAGAGATCTAGAGGTAAAGTTGGACTTATAAATTATTTTAAAAGGATTTCTCTTTGAAAGAGAACTCACTTTTTTTTCTCTCCCCTTTTTTCCAATTCTTTGTCTTCTCTTCTACTTAACAATTCAAACAAGATAAATGGAGAGAAACTTATTTATTTTCTCTTCTCTCCATTTCTCTCAATCGAAACATAATGTAAGGATAATTATAAAAGCACCCCACAAATTAATAAGGGCAACCCACACCATAGCTAAATTGTTTTGTCTTGTACGGGTTAAAAGTTTTGAAATGAGCTGATTTTAGGCGAAGATAATCTATATGATGAGGAGATTATTCTTACAAAAAATCAGTTCATTCCGAAATTTCTAACCATATCAAAAATGAATTATATATATATATATATATATATATATATATATATATATATATATATATTATATATATAGGGAAATGTTCAGCACCCTAAGTTTTACACACACTTTAACAACGTTTTTTGTCTTACATGGGTTAGAAGTTTTGGAATGAGTTGATTTCTGGTGAGAATGATCTCTATGATTCGAAGATCATCCTCCCCAAAAATCAGCCCATTCCGAAATGTTTAGCCCCATGTTTACACGTTGAAAAATCGTGGACCGTCCATTTTTTGTAAATCAATTTTGATGGAGTTAGAAGTTTTGGAATGAGCTGATTTTTGGTGAGGATGATCTCCTCACCATAGAGATCATCCTCACCAAAAATCAGCTCATTCCGAAACTTCTAACCCATGTAAGACAAAACGCGTTTGTTAAAGTGTGTGGTAAAACTAAGGGTGGCGAACGGGACCCATATATATATAAAATAAACGATATTCGATTCTTGAACTTGTTTTGATGGGGTTAGAAGTTTTGGAATGAGTTTATTTTTGGTGAGGACGGTCTTTTTATGATAGAGATCATCTTCACTAAAAATCAATTCATTGTGAACTTTTTACTCATATAAAACGAAACAATTCGACTATGGTGTGGGTTGCCCTTATTAATTCGTGGGGTGCTTTTATATATATATATGAAATTTTTTTAAAAAAGATAAAATATTTTAATATTAAATTTTTTTTTTTTTTTTAAAATTATCAAAAATGATTTAATTCGTATTACTATCCAACTTTTTAGTAACTCGTTAAATTGTTTAGCATTTTAATGTGTCAAAATACATTATACTATCAAAAATACCTTTCAAATGATTAAAATGCGGTATTGTCCAACGTTTTAATAGTTTGCTTTATCATCCCCAACAATTTAACCTTCATTTAAAATACTGGACAATGTAGCGAGTTATTAAAACGCATGACTATCTGTGACTTAATTCGATATAATTTTTTTTGTAATTTGAAAAAATGGTTTTTTTTTTAATAAATTTTAAAATATTTAATTTTTTTATATAGTAATTTTCTCTATTTTTTATAATGAAAAAGAAAAGATAAATATATGGCCATTGATGTACTGACTATTTCTGCCACGTGTACGTTCAACATCGTTGTAGCGAGTGAAACGTCATGAAAGGTTCCTTTCCAATTCGACATTTTATTCTTTCTCCAAACCACACAACCCTAAATAAAATTTCTTTAGCTTCCCAACATACTCAACACCTCTCCATCTTCTTCTCCTCCTCCGCCTCCTCCTTACAGCCAGATCTCACAAGCCCTAAAACCTCTCTCTCTCTCTCTCTGTAGCGATGCCTTCGAAGCGCCCCTCACCTCTCGAAAACCCACCTTCTGCGTCATCTTCAGAGGGAGAGGAGGAGGAAGAAGAAGAAGAGATGGAAGAAGAAGAAGAAGAAGAAGAAGACATCGCTGATCCGAAATCCTCCATGAAGAAACCCGTTACCAAACCCGAACCCGCTCCAAGCCCAGGTCCGCTGACCCAATCTTCCTCCTCCAACGCCTCCTCCTCATCAGACGATGAAGACGAAGAATCTGGTTCAGAATCTGATCCATCACCCGAAAAACCTAAATCCAATCGTCCATCCCGCGGTGCTGATCTCGAGGTAAAACCCATTTCTTCCAAACCCATGGACGACACTTTGAAGCCTAAGAAACCCACAGCCACTACCATGACCACCCCGACTAAACCCGCCTCTGCCTCGAAACGCCATATCGAGACTGATAAAGCAGAGAAGGACTTGAAGCGAAAGAAGAAGAAAGTTAGTGATGCTGAAGAGGAAGATTTGCATCTTGAAGAGACTAACAAGAAACCTGGGGACGACCCGAAGAAGCTGTTTCAGAGATTGTGGAGCGATGAGGATGAAATCGTGATTTTGAAAGGAATGGTCAATTATTTGAAAAAGGGGTTAAACCCAACTGCTGATATGAACGCTTTTCTTGATTTCATCAAGAAATCGCTCCACATTGATGTTAATCGTGGACAATTGAACAATAAGGTACAACGATTGAAGAAGAAATTCCATAACAATGCGAGGAGAGCCAAAAATGGTGAGGACCCGACTTTCTCAAAACCCCATGAATTGAAATCATATCTGTTATCCAAGAAGATATGGGGTGAGGAGGAAGGTAAGGAGGATGGTCATGGTGCCACCGAAGTGAACAATGTTGGGGGTTCGGTGACGCCGGATGAGAAAAAAATTAAAAGTCAGAAAGTGAGCAATGAGTTAATTTCGTCTAGACCTGAATCTCTTGCGTTACAGAAGAATCGTTTGGAGTTGGTATCAGAGGAGGAAGACAAGAAAAGTCAGTCTCTTTATCCCACCTTGAGTGAATCATTGAACTTTGGGAAGAATTTGACGATGCCACCTCCGGATTTAGGTGAGAATCTGATGAAGGAAGGCTTGAGTTTGATTGGAAGTTCAAAGGTGAAGGAGTTGGAAGAGAGGTGGAAGAAGGTGAAGATTGCAGAGGCTAAGGCTTACTTGGACCGGGTTGAGTTGGTTCGGGACCAGTTGAAGATTTTTTTGGATGCAATCGAGTCGTCAAAGTCTTAGGCGAAGGTGTTGCTGTTTGGGTTTTTTGAAAATTGCCATTTAGTAGGTTTCGTGTCATCATAAGTAGTATGGATTGTTCTACATGGAGATCTGCTTTCATACACTGTGAGAACTTACCTTTTGTTTTGATTATGTAGTCATTTACATGTTGCAACTGAATTTTACATTTTTCGTGCTGTTTTTAAGTTATCATATTAGCAATCTGATTAATGTTCCTGAAATTTGTTAGTGTTGCATTGCTTCTTATTGTTTAATCGCTGGGGTATTGTCTTTGTTAGTTTTTTTTTGTCGTGTAATGTTTCATAAATTTATAACATGGCTCCACACTTCCTATCTATTAAGTTGGTTGTGATTTTTTTTTTTCATGTTAGTCTTTTATTTGTTTGTGCTATTTGATTTATGTGGCCGAGCAATGCACAACCTTATGTGAACAAGTTGGTTTCAACTTTTTCTCTAAGATATCAAATTAGGATGTCCCAATAATCCTGAGGTAAGAAGCCTAGGTGTCACCTCTGTCCACAAACCCAAAATTATTCTGTGCCTTTTTGGCACGAAGACATTCACCTTAGAAGATTTTCCATATGATAGAGGGATGATTAGATGAAGAGAAAGAGGAACATATCTTGAGGAGGTTGAGAAGACCTGCTTAGGAGCAATCCAAAAACCATCAACAAAGAAAATTAGTAATAATGCTTTTCCACCTAAATACAGTGTCTCTGAAAAACAAACGTTTGCATTCTTTGAACGATTTTGACAGTAAAGAAATAAAGGATTTTATTAACAAAAATGATCTGATGAACCATCCCCTCCTTACCCTTGAAAATGTAATCATTCCACTCTTTCCAAATACCCCAACAGAACTCCATTGGAAAAGGTTACCAAATAATTTGGCCCTTGGAGGTAAAGGCACAGGAAGGTCATTAATAAATGAGATCGTTGATGGAAAAAGGAATAATTGAGGTGGTACCAAAGGCCATATGAATGGTGGTCCAAACTTCTCAGTCTATAAGGAAATGAAGAAAAAGATGATTAATGGATTCACCATCTGAATTGTACATGGAGCACAGAAGCAGAAATTTACTATTGAAATGCTACGACTTATGAGGTTGTCAAAGGGCAGAATTCTTTTTAAAGCGAAACACCAAGAGTAAAAGGTCACTTTGTGATCTGATTTTCAAACCTAGATGGAAAAGATGAGAAATTTGAGGGAGTGATGCCCATGAAATTCCTAAGCATCGCACATACATTATAAATGATTTAAACTAAGAAGAGACCATCTTAGCTAGCAACCCAAGAGGAAAAGGGGCACATGATAGTTGGCTATCTGGCGGCAAGATCGAGCTTCCAGTCATTAAGGTCCTTCTAAAATTGAAGTTCCAGGAGGAAGATTCGCCCAGTTCCGATTTAGCAATAGCAATACAAGATCCTTTAAAATTTGAAAGGATATATAAGGCTGGAAATTCAGTCTTTAACAGGGCTGATCCACATCACCAATCTTCCCTAAATTGGATATTTTTCCCTACCTTTTGAATCGGATGTCTAGAGAATGTAGAAAACACCTTCTGAATTCGTTTCCATGTTCTACATCTGCAAGAAAGTCTTAACATTGCTAGAATTCCATCTGAACTTCCTAGACTCATACCTGCAATAATCTTTATCCACGAGGCCAATGTTTCTTGCCCATATCTACATAGTCATTTCACAAGTATATCCAGATTTATCTATTGGATTCTTCTTATTCCAAAACCAGCTCTCCTCTTAGGGGTACTTAAGACATTGGAATTCACCAACTGGAGCTTTTGATTATTGTCCCTATTATCTAAAGAAAGTCCTTAAGATTTTTCTCCAAGTATTTTGCTATTGATTTTGGAGTGAAGAAAATAGTGAATAAATGCACTGGGGTGTTTCTCTAGGGATCTTTTTTCGTTACCAACATCCCCCTTTCGATAGATTTCTGTTCTTCCCTAGCTTAGAGACAAATAATCTTTGGTCGGCACAAAACCCCAAGAGGTAGGTTAAGATATGGTGACGTGAGATTATCTATACCACAACCAAGATACCTATTTACAAACTCAATTGCATTGGCCTCACCCATAGAAAAAATTCTGCTATTATTACAAGCTCGATATTGCCTCAGAACAGCCAAGGAGACATCCTGATAACAGAGGAATTGGGTAATGAGGTTCTAGAAAAATTAGGGAGTTTTTGTGTTCATTGCAGATGGGAGATGACTAAAAATCCCTATTGTATCAGTTAGCCTTTGATGTGATATTGATGGAGCAACACGCTTGGTTGCAGAGCCTTTTAAATGACGATGAGATTTTTTTTTTATCACTATCACTGTGGATGTGTGGTGATAACGCGCTATATGAACTGTTTCTCTAATGGGAGAATCAATGAGGATTTGATGTTGGTGATTTAGTACTTTATACTGAAGGATTATTTGCAAACAACACCTTTTTGATTTGATTTGATTTATGGAGGTTAGTAACATCGAAATGATTTATTATGTGGCTGGCACCAACAAGATTAATTGTTTTTCAATCTAAGATTTCTACTGCTTCAGGTGTTAAGATGTAATATGAGATAATAACACGACCTTGGTTAAAAATGGTGATAAAGTTGTAGGTTTGAATTGTTTTTGCAGCTCTCTTTATATATAGGGTTGGGATCTACAGACGAATAAAACAATTTACATTTGCACAAATGACATCAGCCGTTAGACCGCGCTCGATCTAACGGCTTAAATCTGTTTTAAGTTTAAATGATAAAATTATACGTTTTTTACTCCGCCCTCAACATTTAATCTATTTGGTTCCACCTCCCTCAACCACTTAAAACCAAAACCAGATTTCGTTCTTTCTCTTTATCTCTGACGAATAAAGAACAAATGAAAAAAATCCTAAAACAGATTTCAGACTCTCCTCTCTCCCATTTATGGTGTTCAAAAACCCTAAAACAAATTTTGGTCTCTTTTCTCTCTCACTCATCGTGTTCAAGCTCCCCCTCAATTTTTTTTAATCAAGTTGAATTTTGATGATAAGTTCATCAAAAGATCTATTCATAGTTCATACTTGATAGGATTGGGTAGCCCATAAAAGTATCCAACAACTTAGTTATTGTCCATCAAGTTTAATCATACAATAAATTTGTGATTGTGATGACATGGGGATATCTATATGCTTCATATTGCTTGTTATGCGATTGTGAGGAGAATTCACATTAAAGATGGACTTGGCGGGTGGGTGGCTTGACGTGTCCTCGTCATGTCATATACTATTCCTTCCTTTGGACTTTGGAGAGGAGAGGTCTCCCCTCCATTCTTTCCTTCTTGCTTTCACTCATGGAAAATCAAAATATCTATTCATAGTTCATACTTGATAGGATTGGGCAGCACATAAAAGTATCCAACAAGTTAGTTATTGTCCATCAAGTTTAATCATACAACAAATTTGTGATTGTGATGACATGGGGATATCTACACACTTTGTATTGCTTGTTATGTGATTGTGCGGAGAATTCGCATCAAAGATGGACTTGGCGGGTGGGTGGCTTGACGTGTCTTCTTCATATACTATTCTTTCCTTTGGACTTTGGAGGAGGGGAGAGGTCTCCCCTCCATTCTTTCCTTCTCGCTTTTACTTGTGGAAAATGTGAAAAACGACTTTCCACGGAAACTACATATCCTTTTTTTCTCTTTCTCTCATTATTTCCTTTTTGTAAAACTAAGACAATACACAGAGAACGCTCTTTTTGTTGTTCATCATTCTTTCTAATCTAATTTCTGTTTGCTGCCGCTGTTACTGTTTCTTTGTGTGATTGTGTCCATAAATAGAAATAGAATGGAAGTATCTTCTTCTTCGCCTTTATTGGTAGTTCACTCCGTGGATTTTTTTCCTGTTTTAAATCACCCCTATCGATTCAAGTCACCGATTTCCCTTCAGAATCACCTTTATTCATCTAAATTCAAGACATCCGCCCTCGTTGATTGTCATAAATTCTTATAGGCTAATCCGACCATGAGTGAGAGAGGAGAGGCTGAAATCTATTTTAGGATTTTTTTTCTTTTGTTCTTTTTTCATCATAGACAAAGAGAGAACGAAATCTGGTTTTGATTTTTAAGTGGTTGAGCGAGGTGGAACCAAATATATTAAATGTAAAAGAGGCCATAGTAAAAAAATGTATAAATTTATCACTTAAAACTCAAAACAGATTTGAGCCGTTAGAATGAGCGTGATCTAATGGCTGATGTCATTTGTACGGATGTGAGTTGTTTTATTTGTCTGTGGATCCCGACCCATATATATAACATTTGTTTGGAGACAATCAAGGAGGATTTGATGTTTGTGATCATGGATTCCTAATAATGAAGGATGTTTGGAGTATTGTTTGAACACCACCTTTTTGGCTTTGATTCCAAAAGAAACTTGGCAATGACGATATCCTGGATTTGAGGCCAACAAACCTTGTTGGTGCTACATATAAAATACTTTCTAAGTTGCTTCCTCTAGGTTGAAAGTTTTCATTTGGCCTCATCAAAGTTGCTTTCATCAGAAGCATACACATTTTTGACGATGTATTGTCAATGAGTGCATTGACTTGATAGTGATATCCAAGATCCTAAGGAGGTTTGTAAGATTGAATTGAAGAAAGCCTAAAATCATTCCAATTGGAATTTTTTGAGGTATTTATTGGGTCATATGGGTTTTAGGTTGAGGTGGATCCATTTGATCATGCAATGTTTTGGGTCCCCCCTTTCCTTCATTCTGGTAAGTTGGAGTCCTGTGGTTTCTTCAAGAAATCAGGTGGCATATGGTAAGGGGATCCACTCCCCCTTCTTATTTAGCATTGTTGTTGTGGCTTTTATAAGTTGTTTAGGAATGTAGGAACTGGATTTTTTTTGGGTATTTATAGCTCGTTGGGATGGCCTCTATGTTCTATCATCTGCAGTTTGCTGATGATCTCTTTTCTTCATTGATAGGCTAAGGCTTCTCAGTGGTATGTTTTGTTAGTTCCTGAACAAACTATTTTGATGTTTATGCTCAAAACACTGGACTATTAGTTGAGAATTGAAGACCTTTCTTTTTTTAATTCATGTTCTATGTAAGTTCTGTTGATGCCAACCAAACAATTCTTTTACTATGCAAGAATTGCTTGCTTGAGATTGCCAAATTCAGATTCATTTTCCTTTATCACCCATTTATCTAATACCATTTTATAATGATTTTGAATTGGACGAGCTCTTTTTTTTTGGGAGTGAAGTCCAAATGAAACATTCATTTGCCATATATTTCTCGTAAAAATGTTATTATGTTTAGGGTCGTTCTATTTGCACCTGATTAAACTCACTTCTAGAAAATGGTGAAATCATGTATTTGTCCAGGAGTCCTATAAAAAAATGTATTATGTCCGGAGAAATTTATTTTTGACACCCATTCCTAAAATGTATTGAAGTTAACCAACAGATTGAGAAGTCCCAAGTTTCCAACTGATAGAAGTGTGTTCTGTTGAAGGAAAAAACTCAATTTCTCCTTGGATATTTTTTGGTCTGTCTTGGTATATATTTCATCTCCTTTTGAGTTCTGTGAGAAGTGGTATCAATGGAGGTTAATCTTTTTTAGGTTATTTTAATTTTTGGACATATTTAGTATTTAATCATCAAGAATCACTATTGAAAACTTTAGAGGCAATTTTGGATTGAAGAACTCTGGAATTTTTGATAGGTTTGGAACGAATGTGTTTTAGTTGTTTTGGTAGGTACCTATTGAACATTACGGAAAGGACTAGGTAGGTACTTATCGAACAAAAAGTTGTCTATAGACACAAGTATTGGATTGGTATGGTGCCTAGCAAAGTGATTCGGTATTGGAATACCAAAGTGTAATGTATTGGATCGGTATGTGCCTATCAAAATGATTCGGTAGTGGCATATTATTGATTGTCCATTTAGCAAAACTTTTAGTTCTAGTCAGTCCCTTAGTCTCACTCCTGACATTTCTCATGATTGAAATGCCCAGTGTGTCTTAGCTGTGTGTATTCACCATTTTCATGAAAAAGAAAATTGATTTTTGGCATCTCAATCAATATGCGGAAACTTCATTCCGGTTTGAGATGAAAGTTAAAATTATTTTCTAAGTTGTTTTTATTTTTTTGAGCTTTTTGAAGATGTATTTAAAAAAGGAAATTTTATTTATTTATTTTTATAGAATTTTTTTGTTTTTTTGTTTTTTGTTCAGTTTTGGGTGAAAATCTATTAAGGGTGGCTCTTTTGATTTGAAATAATCTACTTAAGTCGTTATGTCAAGTTTTTAATTGATCTTTCGATGTATTTTGGTTGAGAAAACTCGAAAAATAAAAATGGGTGAATTTTACAAGTGTTGATGAGGCGGGGTGGGCATTGGATTAGCAGGTATATAATTGTCAGGATGTAAAAGGGATGCCCCAAAACATTCGGTGCATAAAAAATCCAAATGAAAAAAAAGATAGCAGAAGTTCACCCATTTTTATTGTCAAGTTCGACAATAATGAGGGCCTGTTAAGAAATAAAAAGCTTACTAAATGGGCTATCAAACTACCACCCAAAATTTAAGGATTATTTGGAAAAAAATCCCTCTATTAGGGTCTTTTAAGTAATTTTCTAAAATTTAAAAGTTAGTCTTAAATTAAGTTCTTACACTGCAAGTATGTATATGTGGCAATGGTGAGAATTTCTTTCATAGGAAAACACTCTCAAAATCCCCAATGGGAATTTCTTTGGTTTTCCCAACAACTTTGAAAGCTTTGTTAACTTACCTCGAGCTATAGATCCACTTTCGAAATTAGATTTTGTAACGAAAATGCCCTTAAAAAATGTTTTTTTTTACCAAAATACCCTTGGATTCCAATTTCCGTAAGTGTATTTATTGCACTTTTAGGCCACACGTTAACAAGACCTTTTACTTATAACATCTCGTCTACTTTTCATTTTTATCTTAAAATGAAATATTGAATTTATATATGGTGCCGGGCCGTGTAGTAATTTGGAATACGACAACAATTTGATAAGTGAAAAACTCAAGTTCTATTCGATTTTGGATTGCAAACATCCGATAAAAAAATTGATAAATGAAAAATATGATAAAAAATTCGATAATATGATAGTGATGTTAAAAGTGATGGTGACGATGAAATTGATGATGATAGATGGTGGTGATAACAAGGGCATTGAGATTATTGTTCCATTGGTTTATAAAAGAAGTCTAAAATTCAGGGATAAATCTTCAATTTGAAAAATTAAGGTGTAATCTCAAATAAATGTAGAGGGCTATGTTATTAGTGGAAGGGGCATTTATCTCCTAAAAAGATTTTTAATTTATAAGTTTACACTTTGCAACATACAACAAATTAGAGAAGCATTTTTTTGGAAAAATTATTAAAAGAGGTTTAAATATTTTAATATTTACATAAAATAGTCTATTTAAAAAATAAAAATACAAAAAATGAATTAAATCATTGGACAGTCGAGTGTTTTAGTAACTCATTGGGCTGTCCAACGTTTTAAATGGGGGCTAAATTGTTAGGGTGTTAAAACAAGTTATTATTTAAAACGTTGGACAGTCCAACGTTTAAAGCATTTAGAGGGCATTTTTGGTAAAGCAATGTATTTTAACATATTAAAACGTTGGACAGTCCGAGTTATTAAAACATTGGATTGTCTAGCGATTTAATTCATTTTTGATAATTTTTGAAAAAATAATTTTTTTAAATATTAAAATATTTAACTCTGTTTTAGTAATTTTTCTTTATTTTTCAATTGAGTTTTATAAAAATTCATAAAAATCATAAAAATCATAAAAAATGTCTTTTATTCTTTTTTAACTTAAAATACGTGAATCATTTAGAATAGGTCAATAATCCAAAGAATAATACTATCAGTGAAAAAAGATGAAAAATTCATGAATTTTTCAAGAATTAACAGGAGATTACTAACAAGGGTCTAGGGTGCATTGGATATTCTTATATTTGTAGACTTATTTACTCCCTGGGTCTTTTTATTTTTTATATATAGGAAAATTACTTAAAGCACCTCGGTGGAGGGATTTCTTTCTAAATATTTTTTAAGTTTTAGGGCTTCTCTTAATGGTATATTTAGTAAAACTTTTTTTTCTACTCACTCCCTAAACCCCATTCATCACATTTCTCATGATTGAATGCCTTAACCATTTGATCTCACTATTTTTGTTCAAACAATTTGGATTTTTAGCATCCCAATTGAGTTTCGGTCACTCCATTCCATTTGAAAGGATTTAAGAAGGAAGAAGAAATCATTTTCAAGCTTTTTAAAGATGGATGTAAAAGACTAGAATTTTTTGTTGGAAAAATTACTAAAAGAGAGTTAAATATTTTAATATTTACAAAAAAATATCTATTTTAATAGTTACAAAAAAGTAACTTATTGGACTATCCCACGTTTTGAATGTTATTATAAAAGCATCTCACGAATTAATAAGGGTAACCCACTCCATAACTGAATTGTTTTGTCTTATATGGGTTAAAAGTTTTGGAATGAGCTGATTTTTGGTGAGGATGATCAATATGATGAGGAGATCATTATCACCAAAAATCAGTCCATTCCAAAACTTCTAAGGCCATCAAAACTAGTTTACAAAAAAAATGGATAATTTACGATTCTTGAACTTGTTTTGATAGGGTTAGAAGTTTCGTAATCGGCTGATTTTTGGTGAGGATGATATACTTATTATAGAGATCATCCTCACCAAAAACCAGCTCATTCCGAAATGTTCAAGCCATATAAGACAAAAGAATTTGACTATGTTGTGGGCTGCCTTTATTAATTCATGGGGTGCTTCTATAATTACCCATTACAGCAAGTTATTAAAATGCTGGACAGTCCAGCTTTTTAACTATTCCAAGGTCATTTTTGGTAAAGTAATGAATTTTAACACATCAAAACATTGAACAGTCCAGTGAGTTACTAAAATGCTGGACAGTCACTTAATTTGATTTTGATAATTTTTGAAAAAATATACTTCTTTTGTAAATATTCTTTTATAAATATTAAAATATTTAACCTTCTTTTAGTAGTTTTTCCATTTTTTTTTCTTTGTTTAAGGATTGAAATCAATCAATGATGGTTCTTTTGATTATAAATCATCTAGACAAGTTGTTATCTCAAGTTTTTAGTTGATTTTTCATATATTTTAGTTGGAAAACTCGAAAAACGAAGATGGGTGGGTTTTACTAGTGTTGAATTCATAACTTTTTATTGTTGAGTTCGACATTTTTTAAAATTGTCCAATTCAACAATAAAAGTTGGTGACCTCGACAATAAAATGTGGTGAGCTCAACAATAAATAAAATTGATGAACTTAACAACAAATAAAAAGCGGTGAGTTCGACCATAAAAATGTTGAGTGCGACAATAAAAATATTGACCTCGAAAATAAATAAAAAGTGGTGAGGTTGCCAATAATGAGGGATTATTAAGAAAAAAAAACTTTTACTAAATAGATTATTCAAAAATCACCTACAACTTAAAGAATATTTAGAAAAAAATCCCTCCATTAAGGTCCTTTAAATAATTTCCCCTTTTTTTATGGGTAAGTTGGGCTTGAACCCATGACTGCAAACAGTTGAGAAATTATTTTTTTACTTTTTATAAAGGGTAAATTTTCAAATAATTATAAATTTTTTTGATATTTTTAAAATTTTATTAATGTTTATCAAATTATCAATATTAAGTGAGAACTTTGTCAATATAGGCAACATTTCGGAAATACTAAAAACTTTTGATTATTTAAAAATTTACCCTGTTATAAAGACTATTTTTACCATTTTAAAATATAATTCTTTTTCATAGATAAAAATATCTTTTTGAAAAAATTGGTTCATGCGTAAGGGTGAGAATGCTTAGACGAGTTAATTTTTATCTTTTTTATTTTTTTCTAAACTAGAAAAGATAAAATGATAGTGTAAAATAATAAAATAATATATGAGCGTTAACACCATCTGAGAGAGGGGAGGTAAGTGTAATTGTCAAAATATTAGGAGGCCAATTTGGGATTATCCAAACCATAAGTGTCAAAGTGTAATTTACCCTTTTTTAATGATTGTATTACCTTTCGACTTCCCCCATCTTCTCCGTCAGAGGTCTTCAATAGCTCTAAAGATTGGTCATCCCTTGTGTGATAGTCAAAGGTCTTTATTTGGTATGTTAATGTTATATTTGCTTTTATTAACTTACATGTCAAAAAAATAATAATTTGGGAGACAATATAAAGTATGAACTCATAGAAAATATCTTAAAATATTTATTTAGAGAATAGTAATGTTTTTTTTTTTATGTCGTGTCCGAACTTATGTCTATCTAGGGGGATCGGAAGAGTCAGGGGCTGGAGACAAGGCAATTGGGTCCCTCTCCGGGCACGTTGCACGCCTACTCATCACATGCACTGGGTAAGTGCAGGTGCACCCTTGTGGGTGGCCCCGAGGAAATACTGCCTCATATTGGGTGTCTACTTGGCAATGTTTCTCCAATGTACATTTCCCCCCCATCTTCTTTGGACATAATGGTTAGACCAGGACCTTCTTTAGTCTTGACCAACTTGACCAAGAAACAAGTACTACAATTCCGCTGCAAATGAGTACCAGTAGACATTTTTCTCTGTGAAATAGGTCTTCAATTAGATTTCTTTAGATCTACTCCTCTATACTATAATAATTGATTTAATTTTCCAACTTACAGAAAGTTTTAAGGTATTCAAATGTTTGACTTAAATCACTCTAAAGACAATAGCTAAGTAACAAAATGATTTTAAAAAAGAATGAGAAACCTTCCTTGTTTTTATTGATTATTTTTTTTATATAATAAATTTAGTGTATCATGTAATTCTATGGATACTTCCTTGTTCCTACCATAACAAATGGTCAATGAAACTATATTTATTCATTACAATAAACATATTTTTTAAGCAATTAGTTTTGGGTCATAATTCGTAGACTCACTTTTACGGGTCTCTAAGATAAATCTCAATTATTGGATTTCACATATACACAATTAGGATTGTGTATGAACATATGAGTTCACCTTCACTTTCAGGTGTCTACGGATCTCGACAGAGTAGTTCTACCCATAGTGAAAAATAACAATCACTTTCACTTTCACATTATGTTATGTGATTAAGCTCTGTGTCTCTATCGACAAGAATATTTAATTAATGGACTGGACTATTCGCACCCATTTTTTTGCTCGTCTTACCCACTTAAATGCTGTTTTCTAATAAATAGCAAAATTATTCGTCACACCCATTTAAAAGATGATTAATTTTTTGTTCTATAGGAAGGTTTTTTTTTGGTAGGAAGATACTGAAAATTTACATTGTCAATCGGTAGGAACCTACCAATTGGCACATTGTAGGAACCTACCGAATCCTTTTACATAGATTAGGTAGGTTCCTACCGAATTGATGTTGGTGAATTTGGTATTGACCTACCAAATGAAGTTTTGTGTGAATTTTTTTCGTTATTGATTTTTTCTAACAACTACTATATTTGGAGTTGAGGTTTTCACGTTTGTTGGTAACCTATTTTGCACACTCTAAGGGTATTGTTTCTTATACCAGGAAATCCTTATTGGAACCCTAGTTGAAACTTACAAGGTTCAAAATAGAAGAAAAAGAATAAGAGAGAGGACGAAAAAGAAGAAGGAATATGAGGATGAGGAGACAGAATCAGCTTCGGTAGCGAATGGTGGGTGAAAGCAGTAAAATTAAAATTATATCTTTCACTCACTCTTTAAGTGGGTGAAAGCAATAGAAGAGCAAACATGTGGGCGAAAATAGTGCGCCCCTTGTCAAAAGGTAGAGAAAAATTTCCAGACTTTGAATTGAACGGATGTTTTAATGGGTTCTCGTATCATTTGGTAATTTGTATATAATTTGTGAATTATTTGAAGAATTACTATGGTTTAGATAAGAAAAATAAGCAAAATTCAGCTAAAATTGTAAACGAAGCAAAACTATCTTCTTCTTGGATTTTGAAAATCTATTTCTTGTTTTTTAGCACTAAAGTGACATTTCTGCTCTTAGATGTATGTTGCTTTGTATCACAACTATAAAAACAGGCACAACCTGAAAAAACCTATATTTGAAGGCCCAAAGCCGTCGAATTTCATAAAATTTGACGGACCAAAGTGACAAAATTTTTTTTGATGAACTGAAACTGTTAAATTAATGGAGGATGGGAGAAATTTGATAGCTCTAAGCCGTCAAATTGGGGATTATCAAAATTTTCAAATTGGGGATTATCAAAATTTTCAATGGCCGCTGTCAAAATTCCCTTTCTAAAATTTGTGGACTTTGACCTGTCAAATTTTCTTGTCAAAAATTTCAGTTTTCACATAATGAGGGTGGACAAAAATGAGGTTCAAATTCTAGATTCCTATAAACAATGTAACCAAACGAGATTCTAAAATCTACAAATAGTTTTCATTATCTGACTTTGACAATCAAAAATTAGAATCTAAAATCAAAATCTAACCATCTAAACCAAATATCCCTCAACCTTTTCCCCTCATTGTGATTGAAAGGGCCTTATCTTCATTTTTATTATTTATTTGCATTTGAACAGGTGGAGAAGGAAGATAATCAAGACAGAATCTGTTGTTAAAGAGAGGACAATTAACCTCACCTATGGTATTTAATAAAGTAGCTTCAATCCTCATTTGATACCTAGATAGATACTAGTGTAAGGTATACGTCCCTTCTCTTTTGTCTAGCCTTCTGGATTTTTAGGTTGGCTTAATCAAAGAGAGTGACTAACTTATTAAATAGGGTTAACTCGATCTGCTTAGCCAAACAAATCAAAAAATATAATAAAATACTTCAAGGTCTCTCTTACAGTCTCCCATGTAGGAGTCCTTGGCGTGTTAGACTGGTTTGGGGTACGATCTACATCAAGATCAAATAAAAATATATAAAAGACCCAATTACATTCTAAAATAGGGTGAATGGATCCATTACTCTATCAAAATTTCTATTGATCGTTTGATTATCAAGTAAAAAATGATGTATTGGCAGAACTGAAGTTTGATAATTAAAATCCATCAAACGAATATTGAAATTTGAGACCCACAAAATTGAGGTTCTATGAGTTGTATCATAAATATTCATGCACCAGTGAGATTGAAAAGCATCGACGTGCTATATGACATGAAGTTTTATAGTTATCCAATACCTGGAGTACAGGATCTTAATTCATGTGAAAAGGGTTGGATTTCTTTTGTTTGACTCCGAATATTGATTATTGACCTGATCTTGAATTTGAACCCCAAGTCGTTATTATAAAGAAGAATGATTGAAGGAGAAATTCTGTGGTTGAGCAAATGAGACAATAAGTGACAGATTAGTTTTTTAATCAATATATCTTATTTAATTAGTCAAGAAAGCCTGCTTTTCCTGATCTAATCTTCATGCACAAGAGTCTTCTATCTGCTTATTAAATTAAGTCATTGTGTTTAGAAAAGGGTGTGGTCAAGTGTTTCAAGTCTTTCCAAATACATACACAACAGATCTTCTCTTCGTGTTAAATCATTGAAGAAAAAAATAGAGAAAATTATTATTATTTTTTTAATTATTTATTAAAAAAATGATTTTTAAAATATTTTAATAAGGGTAATAAACCAGCTGTTTGACTATTTGATTTGAGGTTTCCAAGTTTACCCCTCCCAAAACATGCCATTGAACAACCTCTTTTCACAAAACATCCGATTCAAGGACGTGTTTTCAATTTTACCCCTCATAACATTCCCTTGAACGACAACATGTTTTCACAAAAAGTTTGGTTCAAGATCATGTTTTTAATTTTTATTTTATTTTTAATTTTAGTCGTCCTAAAACTTTCCCTTGAACAACATTTTTTTAAATTAATTTTAATTTAAAAAATGTTAAAATTCATGTCAACAGTCACTAACCAATGGAAAACTGCTGATGAACCGGGGCCCGGTCCGCTACCAACGGGGATACCATGTCCTAAAAAAAAAAAAAAAAAAAAAAAAAAGTCACTAACCGCTCTTTTAGGGTTACGAGCTGTCCATCAGGTCCAAAACATGCCCTTGAACAATATGTTCTCAATAAAGATCGTGTTTTCATGGTTGGGGTAAGTATGAAGGTGTTTTTGGGATTTTACTTTTTTTCAGATAAAACATCTACTTCTAGTGCATGATTGGGGTAGGTGTGAGGGTATTTTCATGATAACTTCATTTTTTTTTTAAAACACTTTAGTCGATTCTGATCAGGTACCTTCACTTTTACTCTGAGGCTAAGTAAGTTACCAATCCATTAGAGTACAAACTTAGATTAGAGAAATTTGGGTACAAGCTTTGATTAAGATGGGGAAATGTATTTCTAAGGAAAAAAGTAGTCTCAATTGATTGAAAAAGAGAAGATATTCCAAACTAACCGAGTTGTTGTGAACATGTTTTGATCCCTAAGAAACCAGTTCTTGTTCGTACCCTTCTCAACCTTATGCTTGAGATTCGAAAAAGTCCTGTAATTAAATAGTGTTACATCCGATCATTTCCCAAAGAATTGAGAAATAATAAAGAAGGAAATTACAACTTAAAACTGATATATTATCTAATATTCAAGGTTAGAATTGGAATATTATGTATCAAACTAATTTGGATAAAATAGGTTTCATGAAAAATGTCAAATTATTGTTTTAGTTTGGATATAATATAGATTTGTATGGTAGTATTAAGAATGTTGTCGATTTTTTTTAAAAGCTTCTCTCTTTTTTATTATTTATATATAAAGAATTATATACAAAATTAGGCACCCTTATTCTACAAAAATTGAAATTAATTTCAATACTAAATCAGAACTGTTATTGTAGATTCATACCGAACTAAAGTCAACGCATTGACATCCCCAACAAAAAATGAGAGGGCATGTTATTAGTGATATCTAGTTGTGGAGAACAAGCAATCGATACAAAAAAGGGTTGTTGAGAAAAAAACATCTTTCATACCGAGCTCTAAAAACAGGTCCAAATTAACAGTAGAGAACAATGCTCAAATCTTAGTGTCGCGACACAGAATAAATATACCGCACAACCCAAGTTGTTGAGGTAACTCTTGCTTCCTCATTTTGAGCTAGTTTTGGAATAGTCTCTAGAAAATAGAACACTAAATTTCACCAAAAGATTTGGTGCACAAAAAGTATTGCAAACCGTTTGCAAAATCACAAATACAAATTTTTATTGGAAAGATTAATCCATCACAAAAAAAGATTCGCAAGAGATTTCCATCATTCATAAACCATTTGCATTGCAAAACATTTGTAGCATTTGCAAATGCAAATGATTTGAAGTGTACCAACCAAGCAGGGCCATAGTGATAAAACTCAATTGAGTTTCTGCATAGCTAGTTTGGAGGGCAAAATGATATTTATGCACACCCTAACAAATGAGTGTGCGACGATATCTAAGCTACATGTGCTTGAGAAATCAAGAGTGACCAATGACACCGTTGTCAAATATCGATACGTGCCCATCACGCACAAAAGAGCCCCCATGATTTCTCGACGAATAGCCACGTGCTACAATTTCCAATTGGTGGGATATAAGTCCAAAAATGATATAATAGAAAATTTTCAAAAATTATATGAAGTTAGGTGACGAAGTAAAGATATGCAATTTCATTTTGATATACCTAGTAACTCTCTGCTAAAATTTTTACTGACTTGATTGTCTAATTAGGGAATTCTTTGGATTATCTTCCAATCTCAGTCACAAGTTGGGTACTAGATCTTTCCTTATTCTTCAATGCCTTATATCGGAATCTAATCGTGGGTGTGAAATTAACATTTCATGTACATAAATATCAGATGAAATGAAAATTCTCCCCTTGAAAAAGGACTTTTCTAAACACTAACGTTTGCTGCTCAGCATTGTGTGAAGCTGAGGCTGATATGTTCCTCCAAAAAAAAAACCTAGAATTGATTCTAACAGTGACTATTAAGCACTCAAGCTAAAAACCAGAAAAGGGAACCTTTATTAGAACATCCAAACAGACCCACAACTTCCACCTTGGAAGCAACCACCACAGTTAACAAAAGACTTTTTCAACTGACCTCTTTCTTTCCCTCATTGATTCTCACGTACCTTTCATGTTTCCAACTTTTAATAACAAATATTTTCTCTTCCATATATATCTATATCTCTTTCTCCTCATCCTCTAAACCTCTCCCTTTGTAACCAACCCATCTTCTCTTCAACTAGTGGAATCAATCTCGATCCCTCGTAGTAGTGCAATGGAACAAGCTAAGTACTGGACGTGGACGAGAAGGAAACTCAGTAAGAGGTCACATGTTGACTCCTCGATGACCGACAACCACGACTCATGGGAAGAACATGCCTTTGCAGAAGATTCAGCTGGGCATCTTGGAGGTTTTAACTGGCCTCCAAGATCTTATTCTTGTAGCTTTTGTAGAAGAGAATTCAAGTCAGCACAAGCCCTAGGTGGTCACATGAATGTACACAGGAGGGATAGAGCTAGGCTTAAGCAATATCAAGATCCAAACACTCAAATTCCTCAAGATCACGATCAACATGGGAACCCATTGGATGATAGTTTGGTTTGTAACCCTAACCCTAACTCTAACACCAGTGGTCTTTCTCCTTCTAAGGTTTCAGCTCCATCTAGTGCTTCTCCTTCTTCTTCTACCATTGTCCAAGAACAACAAAAGGGGTGTCATTTTCATATCCTTCTATCGAATTTGGAATCGAAGATTGAAGGAGACAATAATTTGAAGGCACCAAAAACAGGAATAAGGGATCACGAAGAATACCTAAAGCTTGATTCAACTACTGCTAGCTTGACTTTGGTTTCATGCCGAAACAGGCCATCAGGTCCTGGAGGTAGCGATGCGGGTGAGGGCATCATTAGCAAGAGACGGATGATTGATGAAACTTGCTTGCCTTTCTTCCTTAAACCTTGTACAGATGATCGACGTCATCTCCGATCTGAGGTACTTGGACTAAACACAGGCTCCATGGAGGAGTTAGATCTTGAGCTAAGGCTTGGTAGTCAGCCTAAGGTGAAGTAGAATTGCAAAACCCATGTTCATGAATGAACATATTTCATCTCTTTTTTATCAGTTGCATTTTATTTTCTTCTTCTTTTTTATTTTCAATTCTAGGGTTTTATCCTTTGATCCAATGACCATGAACAACCTTCTTGAGACCAAATTCTTTGTCTGTTTCTTTTTTGGTCCTTTTGAGCTTGCAGATTGTAACAATAGCAATATTGAAATCAAAATATAGAATGAAAAGCTCATCTTTCCAAAACAGAGATGTTACACCTCTTCTTGATACATCTAAGCTTATTTGCATTTATGCTTAGGAAGATAAAATATGGAATTTATCAGGTTCCTTCAAGCTCCACTAAGCTTGTTCAGTCTGTTAAGACCCAAACCAATGCTCCAAAGATACCTATCTAGGTGTTAATGGACTGGAAAAATGTAAGTTTTAACCTTATAAGGATTGTAAAATAATCATGGAAAATTAAGATAGAATGTTTGCTAATTAATCTCTATGCCCTTATATATATATATCCATAACATTGGCCCAACTCTTGTTTGTAGAAGCAAAATACCCTTTATAATGCAAAATCCCTTTGGTAGAGTGAATTAGGACATAAGGGTTGTATCAGAGCCTAGCCACACATACAGAAAAAAAAGAGTGAATTAGGACTTCTACCATGTTATGGGTTATGACTGTAAACTGTAACGTACTACCATGGTTCCTTACACGTGTGCCCTAGAAAACCCTAAACAAACCATGAATATGATTGCTGAAGAGTAACCATGGTTTGAGTTTTTGTACACGTGTTATGCCTTGTGTTCTTATCATCATCAGATCTGATTGTTGCATGAGCATTATTCTCTCTCTCTCTCTCTCTCTCTCTCTCTCTCTCTCTCTCTCTTTCATCACATAAATCCATTAGCTTGTATTCTCTTGCCCCACTTTTCTATCCTTCTCAAAACCTCCAAAAACGCCACCAACTACTGGGAATCAATCTAATTATTTATTACAAACAAAAACTTTTTTTAAAAACAAAGAGAATATTATTACATCACGATTCATTGGCGCTGTCTACGCGTCTTTGATTTCTTCTTCTGTAATTTGTACTTATTACTTCTCCTGACGAAGAACCCTAGACGCCTACAAAGAGACCCTCTAAACAGTAAAAAACCCTAACCCTAGCAATAGTCTTGTAGCTGCTTGTTGATTCAGAAGGTTCAATGCTTGAATTGTTGCAGAATATAGGGCGATCTTTCATTGTTTTTCTTCTTCTTTTTATTCTTTATGAGGAAAATCGATTAAAACATCGCTTTTGTTGACTTAATGGGTTCGCAGAGAAAGAGCCGTAAATCGAGGTAACCAACGTTTAGTTGTAATTAAAGAAGAGAGCTGAAGATTGTTTTAAGGACTTTTCTAACGTCAAACGAGGTTTGTTGTACTCCATGAATTAAAACTCCAAACTTTCTAAGAGATGAGTACAGTGTTTTCTAGGCATATATTCCATCTATAAATCCTTATTACGGACTATCTTCCCATCTCAACCGTTTGCTTGATGGAGAGCCTCAAATATCATTTGAGATAGTGGGTTTTGGAGAGAGAGAGAGAGAGAGAGAGAGAGTACTAATTTTGTGACAGAGGAGAGCTAGTGGGAGAGCTTGCATTGGTATCTACGAAGTACCACATTTGTGTAAGAGGAGTTTAAAGGGTATCGGTCGGTTTTGTCTTGTTTTGGATCATTGAATTGGATTTGTTTTGTTAGTAACAGCCAGTGAGGAATGAGTGACTGAGGTTATAGAGGGAATTCGACAGAGGTGCACATGGGCATCAAATGTCGTTTCTAGTTCTAATTAAAACAGTTATAAAATTCAGTAATAAGGGAATGAGGAGTTATTCTGGATGGTGTAGATTTCTTTTCTTAGGGCAGTTTAGGATTCCATATGCAGTTGATATATTGATGAAAGTTTTTATAACAAGTCATTGTTTATTTTTGTTCTTGGATTTGGATTTTGACTTTTTACACTTTTACATGAGACTCTCTCTCTCCTAAACTTTTATTAGCTCATAATGAGTCTCCTGCTGCATTATATAATGTAGCATGTGATACATTGAAGGGAAAATTACTTAAAAATGACTCTCTTCGAAGGTGTTTTTTTCCTTCTCTAGATAGTCCCTAAATTTTGTGCGGTTGCTTAATAGGACATTTAGTAAATTTTTTCTTTCTAAATGGTCCCTCGTACTATCAAGTTCAAAATTTTTACTATTGAACTCGACGCTTTTTTATTTAATGTTGAGTTCAAAAATTTTACTATCAAACTCACCACTATTTATTGTCGAACTCGGACTTTTTAATTACTATCAAGTTCACCACTTATTAAATAAAAAGTGGTGAACTCGAAACTGGTAATATCCACCCATTTTCAATTTTCAAGTTTTTTCGACTAAAATACATAGAAATATCGACTAAAAACTTGAGATAATAACTTGTTTAGATGATTTCAACCCAAAAGAACCATTCTTAATTGATTTTAATCTAAAAACTAAGAAAAAAGTGAAAAAAACCCTAGATTTTAACATACATCTTTAAAATATTTGAAAAAATCATTGAAAATGACTTCTTTTTCTTTCTTAAATCCTTTCTGATAGAATGTAATCTCCAAAATTCGATTGAAGTGTCAAAAATCTAATTTTTGGATGAAAATGATGAGTTCGACTGGTTGGGGCATTCAATTGTGAGAAATGTGGGAGATGAGGTCCAAAGACCATTTAAAAAGATAAAAATTACTAGATATCCTATAAGCAACCGTTGAAAACTTAGGGACTATTTAAAAAGATGCACTTCTGTGAAGGTCCTTATAATTTTCTCTACATTGAATTACCACTTTTGTATCTCATCACACTATGGAAATTAGTGGTGGTGTAGTAAAATATTTACATAAACTTAGAATTTGAAATAACTGCAAAATTCATTTCTTTGTATGATACCTATTAAAGGAAACTCCAAAAAGAGGGTATGAGATGATACGAGGATATCAACCAATATGAATGTATTTATGTACATGATTCATATTGGAAAATAAGGAAATCCAATACAATCCCTTTAAGCCAATTTATATCTATCCATGTAAATATTATTGGAAGATTTCTGGACTGGATTTCTATGAAGAAAATGTTGATCTCTAAGACTCCAAGTGTCGAACAAGATAAATCTCTTTTAGATAATTATTATTCCATTTCGAAAAGAATCTCGAGTATACAAAAGGTCTAGAGAATATGCCTTCAAAAATATAATGAATCTTTCACTAACTTGTAAAATCGAATTATACATGGTCCAGATTTAATTTAGAAACACTCTAAAAAAATTAAGTCACTAATGATGCCAAACTCTTAAGCTCGGAATCAAGAATCCAAAACAATTTTCAGTGAGTAAATCAAACTTCAAGTTAAACTTTTTACATCCAATTTAATATCTATTAATTGAAAGTTGCAACCAATGACTCTTTGTTTAGAAGCTGTTGGATTGTGACTGTTCTTAGATTTATGAGTCATGACCACACCCAATCTAATGGACATGTCTCATTCTGATCAGCAACGACTATTAGATTTATCTATACGATCCAACCCATTTGATCGTATCCGATCAAACCCTAATACGATTTGTGATTTTGATCGGATACTTGTAATGCCCTAGATTTTTAAACATGTATCTTGAGAAAATTCGTAGGTTAACAAATAGGAGAAAATTTTTGAAGTGAAAATTTTCTGAAATCGATTAAATCATTAGATTCATATTGAAAAATTAATTGAAATAGAGTATAAGATCACGAAAAATGGGATTAAGGATATAGATTTTTTAATTAAAACAAAACAAATCAAATAATGGTTATTATGTCCTTTTAACACTATAAATACTAGGACCTACGAAAATTTCATCTATTTTCCACATTCTCTTCTTCTAAAAGAAAACCTTAGCCTCCCTATATCTTCAACCTAGGTTTTCAATTAATTCGAGCTTCCATTGGTCGTCGACATAGAATAAAAAAATAATTGGATCATCGCAACCTTCAAAGTGATATAACAAGTTAGAAATTTCAACAACATATGACACAAAAACTTTGACCTAACTCAATCTCCCTCGTACTTCATAGAGTTTTTAGCCTTCAAAATCAAAATAAGAAACTTTTGGACCATCCTAATTGTCTTAGTTTTGATTTGCATCGTAGATTCAATTTAAAAAAAATCTAATGTTATTTTCATTAAAATTAGGATAAAAGATATATTAAAAGATCATGTTTTTAGATGTATTATTTGGTGCTCCACGATAAATCTTTATTTATTTATTTTTTCTTTTTGAATTTTTGATTATAAGGAATTTCAAGACTTTCCTAATAACCATAGTTTTCAATACATCGTAGCTTTCGATTCAAAATCTTGTATGTTTTATTATAAATTATAAAAATGTTAATTTTTACAAAATATTGTTTAAAATTATTTTTTTAGTATATTTTCTTCTTGAATCAATTTGTAAATTATTTTTGAAGAATTTTGATAGATTTTGGAGAAAAATTGTTGAAGGGATAACCAATGCCTTCCGCTCGGTCGACCCAAGGAAGCTTGGTCAAACCACCTTCTACCTCAGTTGAATGACCTATCGCCCCAACAACCTTCCTTATGTCAAAAGTTCCAGTTCAATTTATTTTCAATACTATTTTTTTCCACCAATTTGTACACTTTTCAACACCATAGTTTCATTAAAAATATTTAAGTAAATATCATATTTAATTTGAGTAACCCATTGCTTTAAGGTATTTAATGAGAATAAGGGATTACTCCCCATTTAAAAATAATGAGAATGATTTCAAAATCCAAATCTCGACAAATAAAAATCTAATTTTTACAAAATGCGATTTTTCGATGTTTTTGTCAGTTTTTTGACTCCTAATTTCTTGGACTTTTCGTTTGAACTAAACTTTAAAAATTATATGACTTCAAATCTCTTATTTAATACTTTCATCTCCAAAAATCTGTTTTCCATTTGAAGAACTTTTAAAAATCACTTTTTTGACACTTAACCAAATTTTCATCAAATTTTCACAATTTTAACCAATCGTTGATGATTTTGCCCCGAATTACCTACATAACATATCTTTGACCATTTTTGGCCATTTTCTTCAAATACATTTATAAAATGAGTTTTTATATTTGATTTTTATTGAAACAAAATTACTTTTAATTCTTCAAAGGATATACAAAATTTTGATTCAGTTAAGAAAGAAAATAGTTTGAATTATTTAAATTCGTAAGGATTGCATTGTAGATGCAATGTCCTTAATTTTGTTAAACGAGAGTTTGGATTCTCATTATTTGCATGTGGTGGTGAGTAGATATTTGGGAGTTAATATTTACTTTCTATTATCGTGAGACAATGATTGTATAATTATTTATGATTCTATTATTGTGAAGCGATTTGTATTGTTTTATTTTTATGGGTTGGGCGATTGCATGATAGAAAACCAGATGTTTATTCCTTTATAAAAGAAAACGTGAAAAAAAGGCTATAAAATTGGGAGTATTCTTGAAAAGAAAAGATAAAAAAAGAAAAGAAATAATATTGAAAACTATCCGGAACCCCAAATCTTCCCTCACCGTTTAACTGTGCTACTATTTGTATCCATCACATCCCCATTGGATCATAAGCTAAGCAATGGTAAATGCATCGGCTGGCAATGGGTTAGGTGTAGGTCCGATGAAGCTAATTTCATATCTTTATCCATCTCTATATCCAATTTTTTATATCTGATTTTTTATATCCGACTTATACCCAAATTTCAAGCGGATATTCAAGTTGAATATATATACCTTATTGTGAAGATGATGGAAAAACCTTAATTTTGAATTATACATATATTTTATTGTGAGTTTACTGTATTAAACTCGGATAAATAGATATTTTGGATTGACTAAGATTCATAATCCGTCTCTAAAAATATTTGGATAAACATAATTACATATCAATTTACCTAAATTCTTAATTGGATAAAAAAATTTGTACTAATACCCAAATAACTCGGTAGGATGAATAGGATAAGCCGATATTATCTAACCCATTGCCAGGGAAAAAAAAGACTTACATTTGTCACAGTACCTGATTTCTTAATTCACCAGTCACGTCTCTCATTGGTGCATAAAAAATGCTGACGTGGATAGAAGGCGACATATTAGCTCTCAACCCTGCGACAGTGTCACTGTTTCATTGGATGGTCGAACAGTCCGTGTCAACGCCGTTGGACACTTAAACTTCCTCTAAAGACTCCACGTGGCTGTTCTACGTATGGGGGACAAGGCAGCTGGTTCACAGACATAGGTGCCGCATGGCCAACTTCTATTTTGCTTTGCGGTATTTCCTACAAAATAATCTTAATCCCAAAATGCCCTTAATTCTGTAACTGTTAATGACAGAAATAGCCCCGCTTTAGGTACTCTCAACGGTGTGCCAACGTCACCAGGTAAATACGAGACTTTGGACCAGACCGGACCGAACTGAACCGGACTTGACTGCGAGGGCGGCAAAAATAAATAATAAGAAATTTAGAAGGGCTTGACTGAAAATCCATAAAGCGCTACTTCTTTGATCACGACAAGGAGAAAACGCCAAAATGGCTTCAAGTTGCCAGCCCTAGCTAGGAGAAAGCTGGCAAGTATCCTAACATGGCGAAAATGCCCTTCTTTGTGCTTGATGAAGGGAATGGAGAAGGTACAGGGGAGGATACCAAAATTAAAACATATAATAACTTTTGGGTATCAAATCAAATAAGAAAGAATAGTGATAAAATGAGTGGTCAGATGATATACTCAATCAACTCATTGACGTGACAAGTTCAAGAACCATAGATCTATACGTCTCGATATACATGATTGCACTTTCCCATAAAAAAATGTATCTTGAGAGAGCCGTGTATCCCAAGACAGAAAGACCTACGGTTTCCAAATTTGTCGATGTCATTTAGTCGATTGAATATGCCACCTGACAAGTCATTTTATCAGGACTCAATAGAAAAATAATATAGAGTTTAAATTATGGGAAAATGTGTGCTCAAGATGACTATTGTGGGGAAACAGTTTCTAAATTTTTTTTTTTTTTGCTTTTATATGATTTGTGTAACTTGAAGTACTTATTATTCGAGATCTTGACCTAGTGAAAGGGTAAGAATTATCTGAGCTCCAAAGTTAGGTGAGCCATGTAAATATCATTGCAATATTTATGACTAAATAAGTTCAGATCAATGAAATCCTGGAAATCATAAGAATTTTTTAGTGAGATTAAATGTCAAGAAGTTTGAAACAAAAGTTACCCATATTCATGAAGAAAATCTAGATATGTACCACAAAGATTAAACCCTATGAAGTCTATTGGAGAAAATATGATAAAATGGGCATCAAGTTAAGAATGTTAGTTATAATAACTTTTCTACATAGTCCAATCTAAATTGAGGACTAGAGTGTAATTCATAGGTACTTGCTCAACAAGGTGAGAAAGAGAGAATGAAGGGATGGACCTCGAAAATTTGTAGCACATATCAAAAGGTACGTGTGGAAATGGATTTTTTTCCCTACGTACAGTTATTATATTTCAAATTGGTGCACAATTTCGAAAAAAATGGCGAATCACCTAAACAAAACAGCATATTATCAAAGCTTACAAGGAAATGCTACTTATTTTCACTTCTAAACACCAAGATAACACCACATTGTCAATCCCCTTATTGGACAATGAAGTTTGCTCCTCAAGCTTATTTCTTTTAATTTCCTGTCCCTAATAGTTTTCTCAATCCCCTGATTTGTATTTTTTTTCCAATTTGGTTCATTATAAATCTGCATTTATCCATCAATTAAAACAATTATTGCTCCTCATGTAAGTAAGACCAACCATCGATCCCACATTAGCAATGGCTACAAATGATGTAATAGGTTTAATCTACCTCAACCAAGCTTAACAAACAAATACAATTGAATTTTGAAGCTTCTAGGCAGACTATTTTTTTTTTCCGGTATTTTTGATTGGTAAGCTGGGGTTGAAGGAGCCCTCCTTCAAGAGCTAACGAGTATATCATTAGACGATGTAACATTAATTACTCTCAAGTTAGGATCCAGAACGGTGTCCCGGCCCATTCCTATAATAAAGGTAAGGTGTCTATATGGCACTTTTTTGTTGGAGTTTAAAACATCTAGGGATCTTAACCAAGTCGTGGATGCAGCCCGATGTGTTTAAATTCCAATAAAAATGTGCCACATAGACACCTTACATTTTTATATCAACAGGACACCGGTCTAGATCGCAAATCATTTCTCTCGGAGGCAGATTATTTACTTACACCACCACGCTTTTTAACATCTTCAAGCAGAATAACATTTTACAAAGAGAGATTTAGGGTGAGGTTAATTTGGTCATCTCAGTTGTATAATCCATTTAGGTCACTAATCTAGAAACAGGCAGGCCATCTCTATTTCTTCTCTCAATTATAAGACTTACTACCAACCAGTTGACCACATCTATTTATCTCTTTCTTTCTATCTCTCTTCTTCATGCAATTGTATCTTGAGAATGGAAACTGATCCCCCAAGTTCGGAAAATCCCAACCAGGTGGTCTCGGCCTCAGACGACAAGGGTTCGAACCATGTTAGGTCATATGACTGCACCATCTGTAAGAGAGGCTTCTCTAATGCACAGGCACTAGGGGGTCATATGAACATCCATAGAAAAGATAGAGTCAAGCTCAAACAACCCTCCAAAGATAACAAACCTTCTTTGGATATCACCAAGAAGGATCCGACGTACCCTTTGATCTCTTTCAAATACAACAAATTAGACTTGGAATCTAGTGAAGACACAAAGTGCACCATTAAGTGGCCATGGATGATTCCTAGAGAAAATGATGTTGGTGTAAAAGGCAACCATGTAGGAGAACATCGGCAGCAGCCGTTATTTATTGAGATGCCATCAAGCAGCAAAGATAAAAAATCAGGCACTCTTCGAAGTGGGTGTGAAGAAAAGAGGATGGACCCAAACCATGGTACGTCAAAGGAGTTGGACCTTGAACTTCGGTTGGGGCCTGAGCCATATGATACATCGACGACGACCAGGTACCATTGAATTCTTTTGAATAGATATGTATTTTTTTAATATAAGCTTTTGCAGTGTTAGTATTTGTGTACATAAAAAAAAAAAAAAGAATATCTCTTATTAGCTTGTTTTTTCTGTAATTTTTCTAAGAATTCATAGTGTGGGTTTCCCTTTCCCTTCTATTTCCTGCCTTGTGCAGTATTATAATTTGATGATTTGGTCTTCATGTTTGTTATTGGAAGTTCAATTTTGCAAAAGAATGCACTTTGGAAGAAAAACCAAAGTCTGACATGTTATTAGATTTGCATTATTTCCCTGATTGGACTCCATAAGCATTTGCAACTCTAGTGAAAGAATGCAAACTCATTTAAACAACTTACTAATTAGAAGAGTAATTACACTAACTGAAGCAAGAAAAGTCTGTAACTTGTTTTAGGGTTAACAAAGCTACCCAAATGATTTTCCAACTATCTGGAAAATGTGATTAGTTGAATGGAAACCAAACCAGCTTTTCTGATCATCAATCAACTTTATCACAAATTGCCTTTGTAAGGAAAATATGGGTTAGAGACCTAGGTTGAGTATTGTAGCCGTTTTTTCTCTCTCTAGAGAACCTTCTTTTATTATCAACAATTAACAGCTTCATTTAATTTGAACTAGTTGGAAATTGTGACTAGTTGAATGGAAGGCAAACCAGCTTTTCAGATCATCAATCAACTTTATCACAAAATGCCTTTGAAAGGAAAATATGGGTTAGAGACCTAGTTGAGTATTGTAGCCGTTTTTTCTCTCTCTAGAGAACCTTCTTTTATTATCAACAATTAACAGCTTCATTTAATTTGAACTTGGTTTTGCATGTATTTTTGGTTCTCCTTGTTGTTTCATGTTTTTTCAGAGTATCAAGAGGTATGATACATAACATCCTTTCATGGCATCAGTAAGCAATTAAGTTCTAGTCAACCTCTTTGTGATCTTCTCATTGACTTGATATGTTTCCTTTTTTGACTATAAATGCCCAATCACTTTCCTTTTGATGGTATGAGTGATTTTTGATATAAATAGGCAGTAATCACCATTGGAATCATTGAAGATTCAGCCAAGATAGCCAACACCTTGATCATTGTGATCCTTTAATTTCCTATTTGAATGATCTCTCTCTCTCTCTCTTTCTCTCACACACACACACACACACACACACACACACTGATTATTGAGTATATCCATCTATCGTTGAATTGCTATGATCATTGTGAGATCAGATCCTGAGATCTAGAGATATATGCAATGAAAGACAACCAAGAAATATTAAATCGAGAAAACACAAGTTTCATGTGATTTGGCTAAGCCTACATCAATGGATGAGAGAGTTTCACTACTATTAAGAATGATTACAACCCTTATAACTTATATACTTAGGTTTTCCAATCCGAAAGCAACTCTCATTAAAACCAAAATTGGCCATATTTTCCTTTACATCAAATAGAGTTTCACCATTAGAATTTTCCTTTGACCTCAGGTTAATTTGGTATTAAATGAAGTACAATATCCATTGGGACCTTAATTCGAGACATCTAACCCAACAACCAATACAACTTCATTGAATGCCATTATCCATCTTATGCACATGCATTAGCTATTTATTAGAATAATTTGTACATCAATTGAAACAGCAGTATGTGGCATTTCTAAACTCAACCGAGTAATTCATTTGCAAGACGTTTTCATGGGGCATCGTTCTAGAAAAATCAACCTCCATACTATATATTGGTTATGTTTGGTACCATAGTTAAGAAGTGTTTCTGCGGATCATGACTATATCAGAAGAAAATTCTTATTGTTAGATCGTATGAAAAATAATTTATAAATTAAACTTAAGGAACAAGCCCAAACAATTTTATTTCAGGTTTGTGGCTGTTGTAAATGTAGTAAGTTGGTCTGTTGCAAAATGACTTAACTTAGAAAACCCTCGGCTTGACAGTGGACACAGCAATCCTTGTTCTTGTCTTTTGGTTGGTTAACTGAATACTCCTGTAAATTAATTATGTTATTGAAACTAATGCAAAATTTACTTTCAGAAAATTATTTTTCTAGAACCTACTTAAAATTTTATGAAACTGATTAAAAAATGAAACCTAACTAACTTCAAGCCTAAAAGATTTTTGTATCATACTTACTCTTGATGCTTGAGTTGATACTAGAAACATATATAACCTTTTTTTTTTTGCTTTGGCGGGCGGCATATACCAACCACCCTAGCCTGTGTTCAGCAGTTAAATATAACCACTTTTAAGTAGAGGGGCATGTAGAGATTTGAATTTGTGACCTGGGAAGCAAACCCAGTTACCCTTACCATCTCAGCTAACCCCTGATGGTAGAAACACATATAACATGTAGGGCTAATACTGTGTGTACAACATTGAGAACTATTTTATAATATAAGTCTAGGTTCCCAACGATCGAAGTGTGGTTCATATATGCATGTGTATGTTTTTTTCCTTCTTAATTTTTTTCTTTAATCGATTTTATGGCTTCCAGAGTTTCTGTCGCGGTAGAATTAGGTTTAGATATTACTTGAGTTAAAGAAGTTTTGGATTTAAATTAAGAAGTTGCAGTTGAATTAGGTTCTGAGATCACCTCACCCCCTAAAGTGTTTGAAGTGAAAGATGATTTTGGACATTTTGAAGGGGCTTTTCGCTCCATTTATTATTATTATTAATAATTTAATACACTCTTAATTTGCTTACTAATTAACAAAAAAAAAGTAGTTGTCTTGTAGATATATTAATGGACCACGGATGAGCATACGACTAGCACAAGTAATCTTCTTTAATAGGCCTTCTATCTGTAGTAGTCTCTCCTCTAGCAACATGTTTCAACCAAACAAGAAGGTACTAGGCTGCCATCATTAATCTTTATAAAGAGAGAGGAATTGAGTAATAAGTGTGTGTTGCATTAGATGTCTTGAATGAAATTCACGGTGGGTAACTACCCAACCTATGTAGAACTCTAATTTTATTAATAATGCCTGGATGTACACTACACAAACTCTAATAAGATATGTATAGGGATTGCACCAACCAATATAATGAAACTAACCTAATATAAATATTCTAAAATATCGTAATTGATATATTTTAAATATAAATAAATACTCCAAAATATCCTAATTGATATATTCTAAATATATCCTCCTCCATTACAACCTTTTATTTCTGATGTGATACCCTAGCAATGATACAATGTATTTTATGCATCTTAATTCAATGCATCTTATTCTCTAACAAGGGTTATAGGAATTTTTTTAACCAGTAAGCATGTTTTTAATGAGTTTATCAGTAACTCAACACTGATAGGATTTGAACCTAGATATTTGATATCATCACCCAAAGACTTTACCAATAAAGCTAGCTGACACCTGCTCGTTTTAAGGGTTATAGGGATATTAATTAGATGCAAAGTAATATTAAGTTATCTAGAGTTGTAATCATTCTCAATAATAATGAAATTCTCTCATCTCTTATCCAAGGGCATAGGTTTAGTCGAACCACAAGAATCTTGTGGTTCTTGATTGTTTATCATTCTATACACAGTAGACATGGGTGGCATTCTTAACACGACTTGAAAATGACACGTAATTATTTGGTTTGGATTAAGCCTAATTGAGTGTCAACCCAACTAACACAGTTATTAAATGGGTCAGGTTTGGGATGTCAACTCGCTTAATCCGTTTTGACACGTTTAGTTATTGTGTCATTAAAGTATTGTTTTAAATCATAAAACATATGAGGTATCTCAAATATCAACAATTATTTAAAATTTTTTAAATTATCCATTTTTAACTAAAATTTCCTAGAACTTTTCCATAATATATATTTTTTCAAACTTTATAAAATACAGGAGGTGTTCTAAAATATTTTTTAAACAATTAATGTTTAAGCTTTTAATTTGGGAAAGTAAAACTACTTTCCTTACTAAGCTATTTATTTATTTATATTTGTATTTTTTAAATATGAGTTTTTATTAAAATCTAGATGCTTGTAATGTATGATTCCCAATATGGTGATCTATGTGGGCAAAACAATCCTTAGTAAGATTTAAAATCTTACTAAGTAAGGTTAGTATGACTCATATTATAGATACGTGATTTTCAAAGTCGAAGATCATTTTTACAATGATTTGGAGTCGACACCATTCTTTTTATAAAAAGAGTGTGAATGGTCATCCGAAAAGTATTTTTTAGAAAAAGTATGTCGTTTTGACATCGTAGTGATTCTCGCACGAATAAAGTATTAGACTACCTAAGATCTAGGTATGTGATTCGATTAGAGAGAAGGGAAGGTGTTAGACACCCTTCTCTCTCCATTAAATGATGGTAACTTTAACAACGTGGTCATTTAAATAAAATATAATAAAGAAAATAAAATTGGGAATACGACGATTTTGTGCCTTTACACATGAGGGACTTTTGATGTCGTCTTGAACCAAGAAGGTTATTTCATTGAGAGAAAAGACCTTACCATATTTTGCCTCAAACTCACATGATTTTGAAAAATTATGGACTTTATGATCATGGGCTCATTTTCATGGAATGAAAAGGTCCAAATATCAATAGCCTCGAAACGATTTTTTTGTGGTGTGTGCAAATTATGAATAGGGATGAAAGATGATAAGATTTTATTTCGAAAAAGAGATTTCATCCCCAACAGATAGAATCGAAGTCTGATTTATTGGAGATAGGGAGGGTTGGCATTACATCTTAGAGGATTTCTAAAAACGAAATTAAAGAAGTAAGGGAGGGGGAGTAGAAGAGGGAAATGGAGAGGGGAGAAAGGGGAAATTTAAGTAAATTGAAATCCTATTTTAGACCCACCTTGAGGCTTAAATTTTCCTTCTTCTACTCCTTTTTTTTTTCTTTTTCTTTTTCTTTTTCTTCTTCTTAGGTTTGTATGTGTTTAGTAGAATTATAAAAGTATTTCTTAGAGAAGAGAAAATGAGAAAGAGAATTGAGTAAAGATTGAAGAGAGTTTTTTTTTAGAATTTCTTAGGGGCTTGAGAGTATTATAGATTGAGATAGATGACTTAAGAGAGAGGATTCAAGCATGAATTTTTTTTTGAGAGGAAGAAAGGGTTTTTGTAGGTGTTGATGGTTACTTTTAGGAGTAAGATGGAGTGTAAATAAAAAAAAAATAGAGAATGACATGAGGTTTATGGGTGAGGTGTGTGAAATTTAAGATTACGGGGAGGGTATATGTGGAATGTGGTATAAGTATATTGTTTTATATTCAAATGGGTTGGATCTTTCAATCCATATGGGTTGTGTGTTAGGTGGGATTAAGGAGAGTGAATTTTGATTAAAAGAATAGTGGTGTAAGAGGGTGATTGTTAATATTTTGGGAGGGTGGAGGAAATTGAGACATGTGTCAAAAAGGTATGAAGGTGTGTGTTAAGTGAGTTGATTAAGGAAAATGGGGTGTAAAGATGACTTGTGATGAGGGTTTAGAGAAAGTGATGGGGATTGATTATGACACGGGGTGTGGGTTGTGATTGGATTGTGTAGCTATTAGGTGTGATGATGATGTTGGGTATAATGATTTTGGGAGGTGGGTTGTAGTGGTGACAAGTGTCCCTCATTCATGATCAAGGATTGCATAGACCTTGATTGGATAAGGGTTTGGACTTTAGGATTGGGTTTTTAATTTGATGAGAGTTTATGTTTTAGAATTGGCTTGAGTCTAGGATTTGGACTAGAGTTGGGTTACATGGGATTAAGGTTAAGTTGGGTTAGGCTTGTTTTATGGTGAAGCTAAAATGTTTTTTAAGGTGTTGAGCATTGGTGGGCCTTAGGAAGCTTCCGAATTTGGGGTTAGAGGGGGTGAGAGATGGAGAATGTGGTGGGTCTAGAAGGCCTTGTTGTGGGTTCATGAGATTTTAGAGGTCTTAGGACCTTTTGATTTGATAAAAATGTCAATTTTTGACAATTTGGACTTTTTAGAGGTGTTAACAAATTTTGCTAGAAAATTTGACTTTTTTGGGTATTTTTGAATGGGAGTCCGTTTAAATTGAGGTGTTTACACATATCATAATGAGTTTGGAGGAGTGATGGTGACAAGGATGGAGAGAGATTATAAAAGGATGTTTTTTGTTATAAGTAGAGATATATAATTTTTGTACTATGCTATGGACACATTTTCTTTTTTTCTCTCTCCTTTAATTGGTTGTGATATATTTTTGGTGATGAAACTTGGTTAATGTTTTGTGATACTTAATTTATGTTGGTAGATATTACTCTATGGTCATGTAACTTTATTTTTAAGAATGCTATTTTATATTTGGTGAAGGAAATGAAACTTATTTTTTACAATTAAAATTAGAATTTTATTAAACTGGATTACATGGATCGGATCAAGTTAACTATTTAATAAATGTGTTGGATCTGGATATAAGTTTGTAATATAATTATTAAATAGGTCGGGTTTAGGTTTGTTAAATTTTCCTGATACCCTTAACTCAACAGGACTTGACCCATTGCCACCCCTAATGGTAGAGTTAGGGATTCATGCTTGCATATTAACAACTAAAGAATATATGCAAATAGTGAAGATACATAAAAATGGAAGAGAGATAGAATATGGATTCCTTACAAAATGCATACTTTAAGATAACTGTACTTGTTAGTTTTTATCGGGGCATCCATGTTGCTAAACACCAAACAACTAAAAAGACTTCTATTTGGAGCTAGAATCCTGTAGAAATATAAAGTTAATGTTTAATTAAAAAAGTGTAATAATCAATTCAACTTCTATCAAATAGGGTCAGGATGTTCTTCAGATTCTGATCGCCTTATCTCTCTCCTATTTCTCCCTTTCATTTGAGAGTGTTGGGTGTATTCTAGTAGGAATCTAAGGCATGGATATCGCATATATAGTCATTACAGTAAAATTGACGAAGATGGATTTTTGTCTTTCCCATCTCTTAGGATGATGTTACATGACTTTAGTTCTACTCTTTCAGCCCACAAATTTATTCTACAGTACAGATTTATAGGAAATTTATGTTTTTCTTATCATCTAATTAAGCCATTGACAAACAACATCAAACGTATAGTTTGAGGTTAGAAAAATCCAATAGTGGCATATTACCCGTGCTTGTCATGTAAGAATTTTCTAGCTAGCCTCCATATGTAGTTGAGGCTCTCCATCGAACAGACAATTGAGATTACCTTAAGGATTGGCACAGCTTTTTCTAGGAAATCCCTTCATGAGGAAATGAAAGAATCTTAAGTGATTAATGAACAAAATATTCTAGAATCTAAAGTAACTCTACTTTCTTCTTATAGGTTGGTACTGTCCTTCTAGGAATTACTAATTAGTAGGAATACGTTTTTCTTGCAAATCCCTAATATCTCAACTGTTTGTTTGATGGAGAGACTCAGCCATTGGAATCCCTAACATCTCAACCAATCT
This sequence comes from Akebia trifoliata, assembly GCF_017979445.1. Lineage (NCBI taxonomy): Eukaryota > Viridiplantae > Streptophyta > Magnoliopsida > Ranunculales > Lardizabalaceae > Akebia > Akebia trifoliata. The sequence continues at coordinate 8,402,102 of NC_141388.1, read as the reverse complement.
CCTACCATGATGTTGGATATTGTTGAGGCTCTCCAGCCTCTGCATCAACATGGACGTTAAGATTTGAGTAAAAACATAAATTTCTCAGAGATTAGTTCTGATCTCCTAGGGATTAATACACTTTTCCTAGGGTTACATTTTTCTTGGGAATTCCTATCATCCCAATGGTCATGTCCCATGGTTCAAGACTAGCATTTTCCCCACGATGTTGTATAATGCTTAGGGGAATTGAGGATTCTGTTTTGCACATTTAATGGATGAACACATGAATTGCTACACTATTTTGGTTGATCATGAGCCAAACATCAAACAAATCAAAGACCCTTTGAAGGGATTTTTATGAGATAAAACTTAGGTAGTTTTATGTGTATTAACTATTAACTATGCTTATGTACCAAAAACAAAATTAAAAAAAGAAAAGAAAAAAAAAGATGGCCAAATTAAGGGTTCCTATTCCCATAAACTGTTTGAGACTTGGAACAAGGTTTTATTCCCACTTGCGTTATGCTGATTGTGAACTCAGACCATCCATTATGGACCATGTTCTTATACAGAAGACATCTGCTTTAATTAATCTAGGCCAGTGGATCTGAGGTTCAAATATAATTGACATGATTATAACTTTTTGAACCTCAAAAGATGTTTTTAGAACAGTGTCAAACGTAGGGTTGAGATGGGAAGAAAATCAAGGATTTCATCATTGAGAGTCTCTAGAATTGCTTGTTGGACTTAGGACCTCCCATGATTATAGCATGGGCTGTAGAAATCCATTTTACAAAGAACCTAGATTTTCTACCGAACTCAAAGATAGTCATTAATGTAAATTGGCCATCACATTGACTCGTCTGAAATCCAAGATTACTCGCATAATATTCTGAAATCTCCATCAAGAAACACGATTATAAAAACTCAAAACCAAATCAATTGAATTTGGTATCTTTTATATTAATTAAATATAGTCAATTTTTTAATGATTTGTGATCTATATAAAAATGAGATTTCGTTGCCACTCATCAAGTAATTAATCCACGACCCACTGGATAATAATAATTTAAATTAGGGTTTTGTAACTTAGTTCAGTTTGGGGCCAAATCAAAACTGAACCAACATAACTCGATTCCACTAAATAATAATTAGAACCAAACCGACATATATAGGTGTCAATTTGGTTCGATTTGATGCTATGAGTTTCCACTATCCTAAATCAAATTGATCGGTTCTACATTTTCTTAACCTAAAACCAGAACGCAACTTGTTCCAACTTCCAAACCAAACCAAACATCCAATGCTATAAGTTTGGTTCGGTTCTAAGTTTAAACTACACCAAGTTGCACCCCTAATTTAATTGCAAATATATAATTAAATTTAAGAATGGGTTCCATTCAGGTGCCAACTATTTGGCAACCATATTTTGTCATACATGGGTTGGAAGGTTCAGAAAGAGCAGATTTTTGGTGAAGATAATCTTTATAATGAGGAGATCATGCTCACGAAAAATCATCCCATTCCGAAACTTCTAACCTCATGTTTATAAGTTGAAGAATCGTAAATCGTCTATGTTTTGGGGATCACTTTTGACAGGGTTAGAAGTTCAGAGAGAGTTGATTTTTGGTGAGGATGATCTCTTCATCATAGAGATCATCCTCACTAAAAATCAATTCATTAAGAAACTTCTAACCCATGTAAGACAAAACGTTGGAACCCCAACGGCTCCCTTTAAGAATATATTAAATGAATTTAATTATTTAAATAGTTCAAAATTAGATGAATTGTACGAGTCAACTCGGTCTTTGTGTGCTTGAATGAAACCAGACGAGATAACGGGTTAGTTTAACAAAGACGGTCCCAACTCGCTGAGGAGAAAATTTTAGATGTGGCCATGAGACCCACCAATTATTGGAATTTACTAGATTGGTCCAAGTGATCTTGACCGTTTACCACTAAGTCTTTGACGCAATGGAGACTTTTCCTTGAAAAATCACACAAGGACGGAACAACAGTCAAGCTCTTTAGTCACATTGTTTAAGATATATAGATAGAAACGTCAAAAGACGTGTGAAACTACTCGCACATTTATCTAATGTGAACAAAGAAACCATGAAAATCAAACTTAAGCAAACAATAGAAAAATGGAAAAATAGGTTGAGTGTGTGAGAACGGCAATCAGATTCGTTTTGACTAAGAGGTGTAGAATTAATCACCCTCAAGGAAGTTTTTACCTTAAAAGTTCAAACATTCTCTATGATTGGTAATGGCATCTTTCTCTGTCTTTTGATTGGTAATTTTGTACACAAATTTAAGTAATAAATAATTCATGAATCCAAATAATTTATTTGATATATATATATTATATATATATATATATAAAAGATAAGTTAAATAGATAAAATGACCATCTATCTCTATGGACCACATGTTAACGTGACTCCCAAATACATAATCAGGTGCCACATGTAAGTAAAGTAGAAAATTCTATGAATTTAAAAAAAAAAAAAATTGAAAAAAGAAAATTTTCATCGTTGATTTGAATGTTAAATCTAAGAGTTCAATGATCATTCATTTTTAAACTCAAGATTTGATAAGGGGTGTCAATGGTTGGTTCCAATGAAAATTAGAACCATAACCACTATATTTTTTTTGGTTCTGATTCTTATTAGTTCCGATTATAAAATAAGTGAAACTCGAATCGAAATTATCAAAAATCACAGGTACCTGTCGATTCTAGTTTTCAAGAATCGAATGAGAAAAAATATTTCAAAATCATCATATAAAAAAAATTGGATATTATTTGCAAAGTACTATCAACTTAATAATTATGTATGTATTGGTCCATTTCCTTTCCTCTGGAATAAATGAAACACTATTGGGACTCGTTCATCACCACATTTATGTCTTTGAACAAATTATTTGTCTTAGACTTGCTTTGAACTTGAAATTAGAATAGTTGTTTCTTTTTGTCCATTGTTATTCATAGTTCTAAAAGAATTTACTACATATCCTTATATTTTTTAAAAATTACTAGTAAAGATTGAGATAACTCGCATTTGTTCATGAACTAGTGAAATTTTCAATGTAAACTATTCTTCACATTAACTTTTGAGATCATATAAGATTTTTTTTATATTTTCAACCCATGTTTATATATTTATTTTTTATAAAAAATATATTTTATAACATTTAACTATTGAGTATCAAAATGGAAATATGATCTTGTGACTAATAATCATTTAAATCATAACATTTATATAAATATAAATTAATTTTTTTTACACAAAATTAAATGATTTAAAAATTAAAATAATGATAATTATTATTTTTTCCTGAAGTTCTGTGTAGTGTACTTAAGCGGTCGAGAGAGTGCTACATGTCGCAACTTTGAAATCCATCCATTAGAAATATGAAGTTCCATGACCGTTCATTTTCAAAGTCCCTGATTAGGTTAAAGAAACATTTCTAATTTTTTTTTTCTCCAAATCTAATCTAAGACATGATCCTTACATGCTTGATGTGGTAGTTTTTATTTTACTACTTATTCACCATGGAAAGATTACTACATGGAACTTCAAGAAAGAAGAAGTACATGGGATTCACTCCCACAATATGATGTATGAGCAAAGTCTTTTTTTTTTTAATTTAGGTTGTTAATTGTTTTATCTTTCACCATTAATTTCCATATAAAAAAAAATTAATTCTTTCTTTAAAGTAATTTTTATTATTTTTTTAATTAATGTTTTGGAAATTTTAAAAATAGTAGAAAATTCCATTTTGTCCAAATATTTTACAAAGAAATGAGAGTAGTGAAGATTCTCAAGAGAAAAGAGACTACCAAGAAACCCATTTTAAATTACCATCATACCCCCTTTGACTCACAACAAATCAACGCCACCACCCACAAACATAGATTGGTTTTCCTCTCCACACACACACACGCAAACCTGTCGTCTCCGTTTCTTCCTCCCCATCCCAACTGTTCATACGCGTCCTCACCCTGTACAAGCTCTGAAAAAAATGACCATCTCCATCTCCAAGTCCAATTCTCTCCTCTTAAATATCCACTTCTCTTCTCCAACAATCTTCTCATCTCCAAATCAAACCCTAAAACCTACACTTACAGGAAGAACACCACTAACAGATAGAGAACCTAGCCACGATCGCCACCATGACTTGGCTTTCTGAGCTAGGGAGCCGAGTTGGTATCAGTTACAAAAGATCTAACGTTTCGGATTCCAAGAATCAAAGTCGCCATTCTAGTCGCCAAGAAAAGATTATTCCAACGCTTGGAATCCTCGCGTTCGAGGCCGCAAGAACCATGTCACGTCTCGTCTCTCTCTACAAATCTCTCTCAGATGAAGAAGTGTTGAAGCTTCGAAAAGAAGTCATGAGATCAGAAGGCGTTTCTTACTTGAACTCAAAGGACGAAGGTTTCCTCCTCAAACTCGCTTGCGAAGAGAGAATCGAAGAACTTGATCGCTCTGCGATCGCTGTCTGTCGATTAGGGAAAAAGTGTTTTGATCCTGGATTGAATCAATTCGAATACGTTTACGCTGATTTGAAGCGTGGATTGGTCGATTTAGGTAAATTAGATTTTGTTTCGAAAAAGATCGAGAAAATAATGGAAAAGATGGAGAAATTCATCTCTGCGACTTCAGATCTGTATGTTGGATTAGAAACTTTGTCAGATTTAGAAGTATCGGAATTAAAACAGAAACGGTGGAAAAACAAAAAAGTTTCGATTCCTGCACAGAAAGCGAGCTTCGATCAATTGGATCAGAAACTCAATTCGCAGAAACAACATGTTCAACACCTTAAAGAGATCTCTCTCTGGAATCAGACCTTCGATAAAGCAGTTGGTATAATGGCTCGAACTGTTTGCACTGTTTACGCTCGGATCTGTGTCGTTTTCGGACCATACATTTCGGTTCTTCCTACCTTGTCGTCTCGGCACGTGCGTGTCTCTTCTCTGCAAATACACTTCCACTCTAACGAATCTCCCGCACAAGAATCTCCGCTTTGTGATAAATCGGTAAAAGCCGTAATTACCTCGAAATCAGGGCCAATTTCAAAACTTCCACCGAAAGAAGGTTTAGTTCGATTTTGGAGTCAAGAATCCAAACCGTTACCTTCAGAAAGTAACGGATTTCATATCGGTATCAGAGAGAATCAGTATTTCGGTTTCGGTGGAAACAAAAAGAGATGCAAATTAAAGCAACAAGCGGGAGAATCAACAGTAGGAGGATCAGGTCTCGAGTTACGATACGCTAATGTGATAATTCTCTCAGAAAAGTATCTGAATTCACCTTGTTCGATCAGCAATTTCGAGCGAGAGGATTTGTATCAGATGTTACCAGCGAGTCTTAAAATGTTGGTGAGAAGGAAATTAAAAGTACTGTTGAGGAAGGAAGGTGAGTCAGGTTCGTGGAACGATGACTCGTTAGCGGACGGTTGGAGAGATGGGTTGAAGGTGATATTGGGGTGGCTTGCACCAATGGCGCACGATACGATGAGGTGGACGTCGGAGAGAAATTTCGAGAAACAAAATTTCGATGCGAAGCCTACATTGTTGTTATTGCAAACGTTGTTCTTTGCGGATAGAGAGAAGACAGAAGCAGCCATTGCTGAGGTTTTGGTGGGTTTGAGTTGTATATATAGGTGTGAGATTAATAGTTATTATGATGAGTGATTGGTGATGATAGATAGTGTTTAACCGTTCGATTGGAGAAGAAAGGGTTTGTTGATTGGTTTATTTTTGTTGGAGAGAAATATACTTTAAAGGATAGGAAGAACTTATGATAATTCTTTCAGCATCTTTGAAACATGTATAAGTTCTTTTTGTTTAATTCTTGGGTCACTGCGTTCAACACTGCGCTGATGTGGCAGTGTGTAGAAGACCGTTGATCTTTTCAATCGTATCTCAAGGAAAAGTATCTATGGTTTGGAATACACTGCCCGCGTATTGTCTAATGCAATGTCCAATGATATCATTTCAGCATGAGTCGTGATAATTTGACTATCCCAAGTGGTAAACTCAATTGATTACCTGACGTGACAAGTTCAAGAATCGTAGATATGCACTCCTTGAGATACATTTTTCCCTCGAGATACACTTTATTATGGGGAAGTGAAGCCATGCATCCCGAACAGCACAGATCCATGGTTCTTCGAACTTGTCAAGTCAAGGTAGTCGATTGAGTTTGCCACGTGGGATAGTCAGATTATCACAATTCTTTCAACATTTTCCTTTGTTTATAGAATCGTGATAATTTGACTACGTACGTGTCACACTCAACAAGTTCGGGAGCCACATATTTGTATGCCTTGTGATATACAATTACACTTCTCCATAAAAATGCGTATTCCAAGGGAATCATGTATCCCAAGGCACAGGGTATGGCTCCACAACTTGTCATCTCAGCTAAGTTGATTGAATGTGCTACATGGGTAGTCAGATTATCACAACTCTTGTTTACATGGATAATAGGATTACTTTTCTTTTTTCCATTAATTCCATTGTCACCTAATATACTTAAGAGAGAGAGAGGTACGAACAAATCTTACTTGGTTGGAGCTTTGAAAGAGCATAAAAGGTTGTGTTTTTCCTGAGAACCCATTGAAGTGGGGACAGCGGTTCAAGCAGATTGGGAGTTTTGAGATCTTAATTTTCTGAAAGATTGATGACTTAATTACAAAAGTAAAGGAAAAATAAATAAATAAATAAACAATCCATTACAATCTGGTCCACGAGTACTTCCAAAAGACAAGAACCAAAAAAATAAAAGGGCATTAGTCAAGAATACTCAAACACAATGACTAAAAATCATTGGTCAAGGCCTTTTATGTCAGGAAATTCTAGTCAAAACCATAGTTTTAGACTTCAAAACTCGAGTTCGCTCGGATGTCCTTTGAGAGAGTCAAGTTGACGACTCGTGAGTCATAAGTTGATTTGGAGTTTGAACATATCAAATAAAAATTATTATCAAATTTGTAAATATTCAAAAAAAAAATATATTTTTTAAATATTTATATTAAGAAAATATTAAAGTCCATGATCTCGTGAAAATATTAATATTCTCCATCATATTCATTTTTCAATAATAATAATTTTATACGTTAATTCTATCAAATTTAGGATCAATGTCTCCTTGGAGAAATCTATTAAAATGGAATCATGCATAGAAAAGATTAGTTAATCAAGAGATGGCCAAGACCATACTTTATGAAACAATTGTCTTGAGTTCGAATCTCACCTTGAATCTCATCACCTTAGGGGTGACACTGTGGGTTTTATCCTAAGAATTACTTGTGGCCTATATTGGGGAGGTGTGGTAGACAGAACTGTATGTGCCTCAAGGATTATTTGGGTGCTCTAAGAGTTAAGATGGCTTGATGAAAAAACAAAAGGGTTTAGAGATCAAGTCAACTCAAACCTACAGAGCTCAACTCAAAGCGTTTTAAAAGTGTGGTCGAAACACTGAGATATGCCGCTGCACCGCCCTTCCACATACTTCGTGACCCATTAGACTTTCGTAATAAAGTACTGTGTGGCTGTGTGCATCATCCTTGACCCCACCGTACATTTTATCTTAAAAATAAAACCTACTTTAGTTCGGTCAAACTGTGTATGAAACCATGAAAATTTCATATTTTCAACCAATTATCAACTAATATTGCATCCTAGACCCCACCAAAATTTGAAAATAAAAAGTCTATTCAGTTCAGTCAAATTGTGTATGAAACCATGACAATTCTATCTTTTCTACCTAGTAAACAACAAATATTGCTTCATCAATTATTTCTCATAATCAACTAAATATGTATTTAGTGCGCATTTTGAATCAAACTTGTCATCTCATCATTATTACTGTAGAATGATATTTTCTTTACCAACAACACAAGATCACTAAAGTTTTAAATCCATTTTTTTTTCCTTCATTGTCAGACATGATCGGTGTGGTACTTGTCAATAAGATTATGATTAAGTTAGATTTTTAGTTCAAATAACATGAATCATTCATCTAATCTTAGGTAGCGTATCAATTTACAAGTCACATAATATTTAAACGTGCTAGCATTCTGTTTTTCCATTTGCATTCTTTGAGAGTACAAATAGTAGCGTTCGGTTCGCTGGACGTGTAGATTGTAGTGCTGTCTCTACACGTGTGATCGTTGTATCCTGGGAGACAATTGTTCATTGATCCGTGTGCACCAAGTTGAGGGAACAAAATTGTCTTAAGGACATTGTGTTCAACACAAGCCTCAGTCAAACTTCTATTTGTACATTCTCAGGTATCTACCGGTTTACAATTCATACAATGATTGTAAGCTATCCCGGGTATTAATTTAGTGAACTATGCTGAAGTATTAGAAGATATGATGCACTATATGATAAGGTATACTGGGATAGTTGAATCATATTTATGAAGATTATGATAGTTTTAATTATGATAATATGATTTTCTATGAAAATGTGATCAACTATTGATGAAATTCCGGCTCCGACTCACTAGTCATATTAATTCCCAAAACGTGAATTGTGATACCATAGAATTTTTCAATTGATTTTTTTTTTTTTTTTTCAAAGTAACAATCCCCCTGGTTATAAAAAAATGACAATCTCACAGGTTCACTACTTTTTTGTGAGATCCGTCACTTTTATAACTAGTTAGATTGTCACTTTGGACAAAAAAAAAAAAAAAAAAAATCAGCAATCTAACTACTTTATAGTTGTGAGATAGTCACTTGAAAAACCTATGGAATTACTGTTCGCATTTTGGGAATTAAAATGAACAATTAGCGAGAATTAGAATATCGTCATATTCAGCTCGCGAAATGGTAATTTACCTTTTTCTTTATATAAACCCTACTTGTGTTCAAATCTAATTTTTTTGCATCCTCTGATCACTCCTATCAATTTTATATTAAGAGAAATAATTGTGGGTCAAAGAAAGCTCTAATTGAAACTAATGATTGAACCCACATTCCAGCCTATTTTATATTTTCATGAATATATACATTTCTAATTTTTTTCTTTCTTAATCTCAACTTATCCATCTCTAAAGCTCCATAAAGCATAATTGATCTAAGTGTTTGTTCTAAAATTTTATTTTTGTTTGAAATTAAAAAAAAGGTATAAAAAACATGAAACTTTAGTTGGATAAACATAATATTTTAATTTTTGATTTAGGGTATGTTTGATTGCATGGAAAGTGACTTTCCATGGAATTTGAAATCCATGGAAAAATTGTGATGGAAAATAGGTAGGGTTGGAAAATCAAATTCTATTGTTTGATTTTACTTGGATAAAATCATGGGAAAATTAAATGAGAAAAAAAAAAGAAGGAGATGAGGAGGAGAAAGAAATATGAGAGAAGGGAGAGAGGAAGAAGATAAGTGGCGGTAGCGGTAGTGGTGGCGTTGGCGGTAGCGAAGGTGGCAACGGTGGTGGCGATAGCGGCAGTGGTGGTGGCGATAGCGGCGGTGGTGGCGATAGCGACGGTGGCGACGGTGATGGTGGCGGTGGCGATGATGATGGAGGTAAGTGAAGAAGAAGATGAGGGGAGAACATGGTGGTGGTGGTGGTGGTGGCGGAGGTGAGGGATGGAGAAGGAGAAGAAGAGAGAGAAAGAGAGAGAGAGAGAGGAAAGGTGGTCGGAGATGGTGATGACGGTGACGGCGACGGCGATGGTGACGGCAACGACGATGGTGATGGTGACGATGGCGATGTTAGTGTAATGGTGGTGGTGGTGGTGGTGGTGAAGAAGAAGATATGAGTATGAAAAAATTGGAGATGGAAAATATGGGTGGATTTCACTTTCCCATCCATATGGGTGGGAAAGTGAAATCCATGTTTTGGTGGACTTTTTGATTAAGGTGGAAAATGAATTTCCATTTCCATGTGCAATCAAACACTTGAAAAATATCATTTTCCATGGAATTTGATTTTCCACCCTATTTTCCATGTACAATCAAACATACTCTTAGTTTCTTGCAATAGGAAAGTATGATCTTAACATGTCGTAGGACGACTAATTAGTTCAAGTGAGACTAAAAACATATAATGATGTGTTTGGTGCAAGAGTGTCGACTAAAGAAGATGTATACAGTAATGATATATTGTTGCTTGAGATTTTTACAATGAAGAAACTCACATATCAAATGTTCTTAGGTGAGTTGAATCTGCCAATGTAGATGTCCATTTTATTCCACTACAAGAAAGTTGGTTTTTAGTGACGAGTTTTTTAGCCGCGATTTATATATTGTCACTAAAAAGCCATTTTTAGTGGCAAAATTAATTTGCTACTATTAAAAATATTATAACATTAACATTTAGTGACAACTCAAAAGTATACGTCACTAATGCCATGGATGTAAAATTTTGGCTTCCGTAAAAGTGGTCTATAAAGATATTTAGTGGCGACTTATATTTTGTGCCACTAAAGGTTTAGGGTTTTAGTGACAATATATTTTCTGTTATTAATGATTAGTCATTAGTTACAATTATATTTTTCCATTAAAAACATACTATAGGTGTCATATTAACAACATTTAGTGATAGTTCAAATGTAACAACTATAGGTGTTATACTAACAACATTTAGTGATAAAAATAATATTATACTAATAACATTTAGTGACATCTCAAATGTAACGGCTATAGGTGTTATACTAACAACATTTAGTGACAAAAATAAAATATTGCCACTGTAGGTGTTATACTAATAACATTTAGTGCCAGCTCAAATGTAGCAGCTATAGGTGTTATACTAACAACATTTAGTGATAAGAATATAATATTATCACTATAAGTGCTATACTAACAAATATTAAATGACAAATCATATGTAGCGATTATAGAAGTTATACTAACGATTAGTGACGAAAATAAAATATTGCCACTATAGGTGTTATACTAACAACATTTAGTGATAAGTCAATGTAACGGTTAAGTAAAGGAGTTTTTGTAATAAAATTGCAAGATAAGTCTGCCTAGTAAATTTCTTTTGAGATTGACTAGTTGCACACCACCAATTACCAATTGCATCCCATCACTTAAAAATTCACCTTTGCACTCAATTTGGATGATTACACTCCAAAAAAAATTAAAAAAAAAACTGTTGCACTCATTTTTTTTTTTTTTTAATTGTTCTTCCTCAACTTTTTCCATAGAAATTATTGTTGGTTTAGTAATTTTTGCAAGAAATACTTTGTTGTTTTAATATCAAGTTCAAAAAGTTATGTTCTCTTGAAATAAACAAGTTTATATTATATTAATCTATAAACATAGATTAAAAAATAATACCTTAATTAAGTTTGGAGCAAATAGAGAAGATGAGCAAAATCAATCGTAATATGTTTATAATACCTACTACAGATGGGTTGCTCACAAATCCATAAGTAGGGTTGTCCACGAATCAGATCAATTTTATAATATGATCAAACAACATTTTTCCCCTTCATGTATCCAGGAATAACAATGGAACAAAAACTATAAATAAAAAAAAGGAACATTTTATTTCTTGTACAAAGTGTTGAACAGATGCAAAGCAAGAAAATAGAAGAAAAATTACCTACAAAATCACACCTTAAATTTAAAAAAAAAAAATGTTGTTGGCAATTGATGTGATACTTTCTGCCATTCTGCCTTTGAATTCATGATTCATGTTTCATACTTTGATTTCATGATTCGATCTTTTCCTTACTTGCTTAGTCATAACTCTCAATTTTACTAGAAATATCTTAAGCAACAATAAGTTTAATATACCCTTGTCAGTTCGTGGTTTGGTTTGGTTTGGTTCGACACCAATCCTGAACCGAAAATTGAATTGGATTGGTCGGGGTTCTGCATTTTCTTAACCTAGAACTGGAGTGAAAGTTGTTTCAAACTGAATCAAACTAAACCAAATGTACCATTTTGGTTCAGTTCTCAGTTTGAATTAGACCAAATTGCACTCTTAGATTATATAAAATAAAAAGTATATGGGCTTTTAAACCTAATTTATTTATATAAAAAATTATCCAAAACTGATTGAATAGACTGAGTTTAAAATTATAGTATGTTTATAATATCTGAGAATTGAGGTCCAAATCCCATTAAAGAAGATAAACTAGGGATAGCCTGTGTAAGTTAGATTTGGGAAAGGCTTATGATCAAGCAAACTATGGAAAAGGTGAAATGGAATGTAATTTAAATCTATTTCTTTGGCCTGTTTCCATAGGGATTGTTTGCAAGGTTCATAATTCTTACTATAAGAAGCTTACCTAACTAACTCTTAGATCCGGCTCTACCCCATCTCTTCATTTTCATTCCTTAATACCACATTACTAATTGTCGTACTTGTAGTTTCTCATTAAGCAATAAGAGAATGCATCATACCTGTAGACACCCCAATTTGCACGAACCTGTTAGGAAAATCCAAACTTTCTCAAGTTGACTCCAATTTGGAATTCAAACCTCTCAACAAGCCCATATTTTCACGTGGCATCATTTTCATATATACATGCATCATGTCATATAGTTTGCATGTTCAACCTTATCCCTAATCTAAGCTAATTCGATCCGAATCCGAATCCATTCTCCACTGACTAATCCATCACCCATACCCTAATCCAAGTCCATAAACAAGCTACATATCCTAATCAAGCCAAGTCACTCTAAGACCTTAACCCAAGGTCTATACTGCCATTATTCATAGCCAAATTCATCTCCAAACCCATTATCCATTATCTATAATCAAGTTCATCTCCAAACCCACAACCTATTATCCATAAACAAAGTCCATAGCCCTAATACCCATTATCTATAAACTAAGTCCATTTCTTAACCTAACTTAAACCCAAGACAAAGTCCATACTAAACAGATAACTCAAGTCCATTTCCGAACCCAACCTAAGCCCAAAACCAAGTTCATTTTCTAAGTCCAAAAGTAAATCTACTCTCAAAATTCTAAATTTCATAATCCAAGTCCATTCTAAACCCAACACCAAGCCCACCTCCTCAAAGGATGACACATGTTGATCTCCCATAAGCCCTCAATACCTAATGCTCAAACTCTATTGGAGAGTCAACTTCCCCTTGTGAAAACCCAAGAATACCTTTATCAAAAAGTGTAGTCAAACAAAAAATGTTCTTTAATCTTTGGTAATAATCTATAAAGTTGAGAGAACTTCCAATCATACCCTCAAAATGTAAGAATCTTCAAGCACATACATAGAACTCTCCCATTAGTCCATTTAAAAAATACACACCCACCATTGTTTTATGAGTTATTTACAAATAAACCAATGTCTACTTTTCACCTACCACTTCACCTTTACACATGTCACTCCCTTACTCACCCTCCCAAAAGTACATTTTGTTTTCTCATCTCTATTTATTAAAAAACCAAGGATCAAAGAATATTTTTTGGGTTTCTTCATAAATGTCATCTTTACCCTCACACAAATAAAAATTCCAAAAAGAAATAACTTAAGATGAAACTTCCCACCTTAGGGACATGTGGGAGGAAACTAGTTTCCAACTTGAGGGGTTCCAGAGATTGGCTTCCTGTGTAGAGTCAGAGAAAGAGGGATTAAAGAGTAGGCACGAACCTTCTTGGGCTTTATTTTTCACTCCCGAATTTACGGACAAGAAATGGTTGGCAGTGTCTTCTAAACCAAAAGTAGCTGTAATTTGAGAGGAAGGCAGCAATGGGGATAGGGAAATGTCAGCTGCATTTTATTCTGCTGGCTTCGAACCTTGGGACGTCACAATGTCAGACCTCTTGAATGGTGTCATCTCTCTTCATGAGTTCCGTGGGATTGCATTTGTTGGAGGTTTTAGTTATGCCGATGTGCTAGACTCCGCTAAAGGTTGGTCGGCCTCTATCCGGTTCAACGAGCCTCTCCTAGCTCAATGCCAAGAATTCTACAACAGGCCTGATACCTTCAGTCTTGGGGTTTGTAATGGATGCCAACTCATGGCTCTGCTAGGATGGGTCCCAGGATCCCAAGTTGGGGGAGTCCTCGGTGTGGGTGGCGACCCATCACAACCTCGGTTTATCCACAATGAGTCTGGCCGGTTTGAATGCTGCTTTACGAGTGTGATGATAGGGGACTCACCTTCTATAATGTTTAAAGGAATGGAAGGTAGTACATTAGGTGTGTGGGCTGCCCATGGTGAGGGGAGAGCATATTTCCCTGATGATAGTGTTCTAGATCGCATCCTTAAGTCAGACTTGGCACCAGTAAGATACTGTGATGATAATGGGAAGATGACCGAGGTTTATCCTTTCAATCAGAATGGGTCCCCATTGGGGGTGGCTACTGTTTGTTCTCCGGATGGGAGGCACTTGGCTATGATGCCTCATCCTGAGCGATGCTTCTTGATGTGGCAGTTCCCATGGTATCCAAAGCACTGGGATGTGGAGAAGAAAGGCCCCAGCCCATGGTTGCGGATGTTTCAAAATGCAAGAGAGTGGTGTTCTTGAGACAGGTTAGCTTTTATTTATTATTCCCTTTTTGATTGATGATATTCCCCACAATTGATGTTTCTCCTTTTTGGTTGGCTAGTTTTCCTAATTTTTGTATTTCTTCAGAAGTTGAAAGATTAGGAGAGGAGAGGATTTTGTTTTATTGAAGTACCAAAGCTTTCGGTGCTTTCAGAGGTTAGTGAGGGTTCTGTTCTTCCTGTTTTGTCTTGTTTCTTGCAATGGCCATATGTTGATTTGTGTTTTCCATTTGCAGATATTTACACCAGGAACAGTGGAAAATGGGGAATGAAATAATAGTATCTTCCTGTAGTTCTATAATTAATTTCCTTAATTTATGTTCCTCTTGTGGACTGAGTAATTTATTTTTGTTAGAGTCTAAAGTGTTTCGTGACTGTATGGGTGATCTATTAGTGGATTGATCCCTGTTTTCGTTTTCCTTTATTCAGTTATGAATAATACAAAATACATACATACTTACAACCTGTAGAGGTATTTCAGTGGGTTATTGGTTTTTAATTGCTCATGTGGCTAGCTATCTCGAGTTATATCCTTTAGATTTAAGACACGTCTTCATATTATTTATCGTTGTTTCTCATGCTCAATCTTTTCAATTGACTTTACCATATGAATATGAGTGTCTTTTGTTCCATTTCTTATTAGATATTTATGAACTCTTTGCATCCAATGTATTCTGTATGGATATTTTTTTTTTAGATCGCTTCTATAAACACAGGATCCTCTCTGTACGCTATTAATAGATGGGGCATTTTGCTTTGGAGACTTTCTTTAATAATGAAAACTGTGACTTAAACCCTAAAACTCAAACAAAACTTGATTTTGTATAATATATGTTACTTTTACAGCATAAGTTGTGTCCTTAAGATATTGCTGTTGTGAGATTCAAAGTTTCACTCAAAAAGTTTTTTTTCCCTTAAAAATAAGAAAAGAAATCAAACCTTATATGATTGCATATGGGATGGATTGATTACACATCCTTTGTCACAAATCTTTTTTTTTTTTTTTTTTAAAGTATAAAATCATTGGAACATGATCTAGTAACCTTAGGTTTTAAGATGTGTTTAGGTATGCCAGCGTGTCGATGCATGCCTATCTATATACACAAGAGGTACTATCTTCTAGGTGCAATATATATATATATATATATATATATATATATATATATATATATATATATATATATATATATATAAAGAAACGAACAAGAAGTCGAGTTTTAATAATAATGACGTGCTAATGTTTAGTGTTGGTAGGATGATACATACTCTCTGTTGATGTTTGATTGTTCTTGATGGACCCTCGTATAAAGAAGAATTGAGTCCCACCATTTTGATGGTAAAATCAAAATCAAAGAATCTGGAACATACCAGTTCCGATTGTTTATAAGGGAAATGTATCAGAGCTATACTGGATCATCTTTGTTGGCTTTTCTTGTTGGTTTATGTCCAACTTTAGGACATTGATTCATCTTTGTTGGTTGTAAAAGAGTTTGGATTTTGGTTACTAGGAGTAGTCCTATCCTAATGAGATTGTGATTATTGAGCTTTTAAATTTAGAGAGCTACTATTGCTACACCAACTTTTGCTAATGCCACACCATTGGTGGTACTATTGTTCAAGAAAAATCTCAATTCAAATTATGAAGATATAATCGTAAAACAATGGATTGGACTGCCTCTACAATGAATTTCTTAAGGCACACCCAAAGGATGTTAAAAGAACTTCTACTAACATTCCAATTTTTTTACTTGTAACACACCAAATCATATGTGGATGATTTTAATTTCATAAGGATTGGTGTGTTGTGAGTAAAAGTTGGTGTGCCAGTCAAATATCTATGCTTTAACGGTCTGTTTGGATTGAGAGAAGAGAAGGGAAGAGAAAATATGCAATTTTCTCTTCCTTTCTCCTATTTGGATTGTTAAGTGGGGAGGGAAGAGAAGGGCAAAAACATCAAATTTTGTTCTCTCCAAAAATGGAGAGACGAGGAGGGAAGAGAAGAGAGCAAAATTTTCTTTTCAAATTTGTCCTCATCGTTTTCAAAATTTCCAAAGAAACATGATATTGGCAGGCCAACTATTACTAGTTACACCCCAAGTAAACCAACACAATCAAAGTTCAGAAACCCTAGAGATGCTTACGAAGGAGACGAAGATGTAATGTAATGAATCAATTACATTTATGCTTTTGGTTGGATGAGTTTTGGAAGCTTAGGGTTTTCGGACAGGGGTGTCTCTGATAAAGTATTGAAGCCGCAAATCCTTGACAGCCTAAGAGCTCATCACATATCTCAAGTAAGCACAGGGCTATATCACACGGTTGTCGTCACCAACAGGGGCCTTATCTTTGGGTTTGGAGACAATGAGAGGGGACAACTGGGCCATGATTCATTAAGAGGATGCCTCAAACCAACTCAGATTATGGTTCAGGAAACATTGGATGAAGCAGCCTCTGTGGATGAAAGCAGGTGACCACTTGGTATCTCCCTTTGACACTGAATGTAAGTTTTATTGTATTTTTTAATGAACTTATGCAGTCAGTTTTTACTATCTTGTGCTATTTTTAGAAAATCAGACAGTGAAGCAAGAGCAGCTAATTATTGTTGTATTAGCAAACTATGTACCATTTATGAGTTCCTTTGTTCTTGATTTGATTATGTGAGTTGTGAAGACTTTAAATTGAAATTATGAGATTCTTAGGTGAAAAAGTGCTGTATTAATGATGTCTCATCACTGTCTCGATGATTTTACCTAATATTAGTGTTATTTTAGTAGTATATTTCTAGTGTGGCGATGTATTAATATGATACTGGGATGATCTATCATGAGCCCGGGGTTATGGCTGAAAGATTGCCACGGGTACTCTCTTGGCCTGCTGACTCCATGACCTTTTGGCCCACCCTTCGGTGGACCTACACATAAAAAATTTGCTTGATTGATGATTTCTAGCTGTTGGATTTGAATAGTCATTAAGGTTTGAAATCCTAATTCATTTTACACCTGGTTATCATTCATGACAAAAAATGGATAATATGGACAGGATTACGTGTTGGTTACACCTGTAGAAAGCGTCATGTTGGATCAAAATCTCCATCCCATGATGATACTTGGGAGATTAATGTCTAGTGAATTGATTGTTAGGGAACTAGGGCTTAAAAATGGGTTGGGTTCAGGCCGGATATGAGTATATTCATATCCATATCTGATTTTTTATTCGGATTCATATCTGGATCCATTTTATAACCGACTAGCTATAATCATATCCGAACCATTTTATTTTTACCAAACTCATCCCGACTGAGTTAATTGATGTGGGTCTATCAGATAATTTCAAACTGTTCAAACTAACACACTCTGTATGCATGTTGCATGCTTCTGTAATGTAATGAATCCATGTAGTTTGTGCCTCATAAATTGCCATACACATGATAAAAGCTGTGTTTGGGAAATTTGTCTATGATAAAAGGAAGCTAGCTTGCCCATGTACATATTAATAACAATTGCATTTAGGGCATTTCCCATAGTATTGTGCCACTTGTGTATTACGTTATTTATGTCTTATGTTTGGATTCTATAGGCATACTTGGCAGTGTTGCATGGAGGCACATAACCACTTAAATATCATTGTAGCCATTTGAACTCAACCCAACTAACCATTGTGAATATGGTCCTAAGCCACATATCCAAAGAGAAAGCAAGGGTGGGGCATTGTACATATCCACAAAGTCGAGGACGTTCACGTGGATTATTGCTAAAGGTGGAACTCCCTATATTGAAGCTCTTTTTATTAGGTTATATTGAAGCTCTTTTTATTATCAGATTTTTTTTAGTTTCTCTTTCCATATCATATTCCCAATATGGTCTCAATAATTTATATTCCCAATATGTTCTTGATTAGCATCTCTTGTCTACTTTAACCCGATCCATGTTGAGCTTTAATACAGCTAATGATTGGACCTAGTGATGTTTCTAGAGAAAGACAAGTTATCCCAATTATATTTTATTTGTTCATTTATTTTCCCTTTTACATCCAATTGTCTAATTCGTATATATGCTCTGAGGTGGAATGTTCACTTTGTTCTTGCATCAATGTTGCCTTGCTTTAGGAGTAGGAATGGATGGAAAGTCAAGAACACTAGGAAGCAAGTCAATTGCACAATCCCCACTGGAGTAGAAAGCCAGGCTTAGTCTAGAGCAACAAGTGGTTGGAGCAGAAAGAACAACCAATCTGTCCATACCGTCTTGGAGATTTATAGACCATGATCTAGGAACAAAGTCAAACATGCTCGTGCAGCCAACATCTTGTTCTGTGGAAAGTAATAAGGTTGATATGGAGTCTCAATATGAGAATGGTCTCTTCTCAAGCTCACTGTCAAAAATATTTAGTAAAAATTGTAAGTTCTCTTTTTTCATATTAATGCCTGCTCAGTTCTTTTTTATTTATTTATCTTTGTAGTTTTCCTTCAGTAGAAAAACCGTATCGATTGTTTTTGGGGTGCTTCCCCATTCTTTTTTATTTTTAACTTGGCCATTTTTATTTAATTTGGTGGTAAATTTAGGTACACTTCAAAGATGCTTTTGACTGCTATTGATGAACGCCATCAAGGAACTTACGATTTCATTTATCTGCCAATTGACTTCAAGGTAAGTGAAGTTTCTCCACTCTCTCTCTTTTATCTGCCATTCAAGTGTCCATAAATTAGTTTACTGATTAAAGATTGCATAAAATTTTATGTAGAACAAATGCTATGTGGGCTATGGATTCATCAACATGATTAACCCTCTCCATATCATTTTGTTCTACCAGGTACGATCCATTTATAAGTTTTTTGATCGGTACAATACTTTTATAATGTAATAGGTATAAGGTTTCTTGTTTTACTGTTATGGATTTTCTCCCATATGCCTGTGTTCTAGAGGGAGAAAAAAAAAAAGAAGAAACACTGAAAGGAAAATTTGTCTTCTTGCAGGCATTCAATGGTAAGAAAAAACAAGACTGGTTTTTGGTCGATATTGGCCATCCTTCCTTGCTGATGAGAATGGTTGCAATGCAACGTGTGATTACTGTGGTCCATACGATGGTAACAAATGTGTTTCCAATTGTGATCAGCCTTCTCAAAGATGGTATGATAAATTTTCTTTCAATTATGTTTTGATTTCGATGTTATAAAATATCTTTGGAAAAATCATTTACCAAGTAAGATTGATGCAAATATTATTAGGTACCATGTGCCGCGTTCTTTTCTTTGTGACAACATGAACACATTGGTTTTGTTTGAGGAGATTGGTGGAAACCCTTCACTAGTGAATTTTCAGACCATTTCAGTTGGTTTGGCGTGCGGTTTTGCTTATGAGGGTAACCCCTTGGAGTTGTCATGTGAGGATTCAACCATTTCAGCTGTTAAATTTGCTAGTTTTGAACCATAGGGTTCGTGTGGATCTATGGTAAAAGGCAGTTGTGAGTCTGTCAGATAGTTTATTGATCATCCAACAAGTAATTTCTCTTCTTAATTGTATTCAATTTTTATATTCTAAATGATTATTATTATAGGACTAGAGTGGAACACAACAGATATATTTATTTTCAATTTTGCAGGCTTGTATTGGTCAAAAGCGAGTTGTTCGATTGATGTCCCAGAGAAAACTCTTGGATTGACCAATTGCAGCAATATAACTAGGAGGCTAGCAGTGGAGGTTGCCTGTTAGGAAGCTTTTCCCCCTTTTTTTATAATAAAAAATAAAATAATGTAGGCATTTATTTTGGTAGAGTTCCCATTTCAAAATTCTTGTCTTAATTAAGAAAATAGTATCCATGAATTTAATTATCTGTGAATTATGGTAGAGATTTGAGCTTAACAGAAGTTTTCTTTTTTCATTTAATAATAATCTGTCTCTCTCTCTCTCTCTCTCTCTCTCCATATGTATGTATGTAAGTATGTATGTTGTTGTTTCTGTTAGAGGATTCCCTATTCAAAGAGTTCAATTCAGGATAGAATCAGATTTACAAGGTTTTAATATTAACTTTTGTATTGGGTTTTCAGTTTTCACCATTGATTCTAATTTCAAGCCCATGATCCATTAGAGAAGCATTATGCAATTGATTGGTAAGAATCCCTGATTTGACAACCTATAACCTTCGAAAATATGTTATTTGATGGCTTATAGCCGTCGAATATATGGTAAAAATCCCAAATTTGACGGTTTTAAGCCGTTTATAAACCATTCCAAGAAAAACCGAACATTGAAGAGAATCAAGGAGTGCATAAAAACATGTGCAATTCTCAGATCTTAATTCCCAAAGTCTTTTGAATCATCAAAATTCGATAAAATGTTCTATTGGCCCTTCATTTGAGGGTCTATTAGATACCCAAAAAAATCCACAGCAAATCAACAGAAACATGAGAAATTTCTTCATTATCAAATCAACAATTGATTACCATGCCACAATTCAAAGTCGAGGATTGGGTCGTTCAGATTGGCTCTTGAAGCTGTAGAGATTCCCAATAACTCCAACAACACCAACCACTATTGCCAATACTAACATCAACCACGACAAGACCTTCTCCCTATTGTTCAAATTATCTCTTTGTTTATTTAACCTCAACGCGATAAGAGACGGGACTGTGAAACCCAATGAGACCGCCATTGTACAGAGGTGTAAACTTGAAAGCTACCCAAATGCTGGGAATCATAGTAGACCCAATATAGATAAGCCCCAATAGAACAACCGTTAAGGCCAACGACCTCTTTCTGTTCTCCAAAAGTGGACCCGATCCCTCAAATACCAATGCATCCACAGTTTGTCTCAATGAGAAATGGACGACAAGAAAGACGAGTGACATTAAGAAATTTCTTCATTTTCGATTTCTACATCGATTTTTTCGCCAATTGATAGTAATTTTACAGAAGAAAGAGAGAGATCTTACAGAGATCTATGTGATCTTGAACGTTTGATTATTTATATTTTATATCATTGTATAAGTAGAATTTTGTTCTTTAGACTGTGAAGGGTATAATAGTCATTTGACAAGAATAATTTCTCTTCTCTTATCTTCTTTTTCAATCCAAACAAAGTGAAAAGAAACTAGTCTTCTCTTCTCTTAATGAGTTTCTCTTCCCTTCCCTTCTTTCAATCCAAACAGAGCATAACTATTTTCTCTGAGTTAGAGAAGATGATTTGTTACATCATCCGTGCAACAAATTTCGAGGTGGGAGGTTGTGTTACTGTCCTAAAGATCCCTGTATCTTACAGGACAGAGGGTTTGTGATATCCGTACTGTATAGTGAAGGATATGCCATTCAATCCAGAGCATACACGTGTCTATCATATATGCCACACGATGGGATGATTACATGATACTGTTGTAAAGCAAAAGGAGATTTAACGTAGATTGTGGTACCTAGAGATGGATACAATCCTACTAGGGAGATTTATGATGAACTTTTGCTATTTTTTTAGTCTTGATGAATGCATGCGGTTGGTTATGCATCTGAAGTGGCAAAGGGCACATAATCATAGATTGTTTTCATCAGATACACAAGAAATGGTGCCCTTGCCATGTCAATCACATACCAAGACCACGTGCATTCATCATTATTGTTAAATTTTTATGGCAAGTGATTAATTGCTTTCGTTGGACACTGTGCTGATATGGCAGTGCATAAAGTACCATTGATTTTCCTAATTTGTATCTCGAGGAAAGAAATATACGATTCTTTATATAGAGAGATTGATCCAAGAGTAATACATGAAGAAAAGTAAATTAAGATTCACCACATATAAAAAATAGATTTTTACGTGATTCTCTCAAAATTGAGGTATGTTCACGGATCACACCGATTCCATTATGAAAAGAAAAAATTCTGTTGTAGATTAAAAATTTTCATTGAAAAATATATATATATATATATATATATATATATATATATATATATATATATATATATATATATATATTATATGGGAAATGTTCAGCAACAAACATGTTGGCAAAATATTTTTCAAAACATGGGTTAGAGGTTTTGGAATGGGCTGATTTTTGGTGAGAATGATCTCCTCACTGTAGAGATCATCCTCACCAAAAATCAGCCCATTCCAAAATCTCTAACCCATGTTTTGAAAAATGTTTTGCCAAAATATTTGTTGCTGAACAGGACCATATACATATATATATACCCTTATGAAAATTTAATTAGGATTTTACGTAATATCAGTGAAATTACAAAAGTAACCTTAAAAAAATTTCTTTTTAAGGATTCCCTTTCAAATTTGGCATCATGGAGTGTTTGGTTGGGACACCACCGGACTCTAGATCAAAACAACAAGCGACTAAACAAATGTGATTTTATTAAAAACTAAAATTCTCCGAGTCAAAACGAGTCATACTATATCAAGCTGATCTTGAAGACTCGAGTCATGGAAGTAAGTAATTCATGACTAAAATGTGCAAATGAACTCTTTGACGTTGCGGCGGACCATAAAACACACCTTTTTATTATTAATATTCTAATGTGATGGACTGAAGAGAGAGTGTTCAACTTCTATTGTATTTTTAATGTATAAGAAACGTGTTCGCTTTAGTTTCCGGGAAATTAAGGAATTGCAATATCGCTTAGTCGTGGGGCTAATTTGATTGAAATCTGCCAACTTATGTTATTAACACGTGGGAAGAAAATCAGTTCGTAGTCTTTGAAGAACAATGTAGTGGTTGTTGATTAAATTCTGTTTTATGTTTTAGTGTTTCTGTGTGCGTTCCACTCGGATTAAGAGTCAATGGGATGTGTCGTCATCGTGTTGAGTAGTGGGTATATGAGTTTGACCTCTGTTTCCTTTATGTTTTTCTTAGCACTTCAAACCATCTCTTTATCTTAATTGACCTGCCCACAATACATTACATTATTCAATATTGATAAGGTACGTGTTGTTTCACATGACTTGAAATTTTGGACTGGCATCTATCATTTATCACATGCATCCTCTCTCAAGTTAAAGGAGTTAAAAGTGACCCCAAAAAAAAAAAGTTGAATTAGATTGTGATAAATTTAACATAATTGACCAACACGACTTGAAATCAACACGAAATTAATGGATTTGAGTTCAGTTTAATTGAAACTTTTTAAGATTAAAAAAAATAAAAGATGAAAAATAATAAAATGAATTAAAAGATGAAAAATTAAAATATAGTAAAATTATAAGGAATGAAGTGTAAAAGAAATAAAGTATATCTCATAAAATTATAGTTTGAAGTGAGAATTAAAGTATAAAAGTGAAAAAAAAAATTAATATTATTAAAGAATTTTGAGGTTAAACTGGTAACATATGAAAAATAATAAAATAAGTTAAAAAAGATAAAAGAGAAAATATAATAAAATTAAAAGAGTGAAAATAAAGTTAAAAACTTAAAGAGAAAAAAAAAAAAAAATGGACCCACACAAAGGTTTGTCGTTCACAATTGTACCAACTCAATTGTGTTTTGTCCATTGACCTTTTGAAAAGACTCTTCCCTTTCAACTTAATAATTACTTTTATTACAAATTATTTTAAAAAAATATTAATAATATTATTAATTAATAATTTATTGAATCATTTGTTCAACTATTTTGTAGATAAAGAGTAAAGATAATTTTGAAGTTTGCTCATATCGAATACAAAGCCTCCAACTCCTTCTCTCATTTTTCATACCAAGATTCTCTTTGAGAATCTCTAATAACATAATTATCATCGAAGATCCTGAAAGAGAGGAAAAAAGATAGGAAATGAAGCCTATCTAAAGTGATTGAAGCACTGACAAATCATGACCCTGATGATGCCTATTGGATCAATGGGTATCGAATAGGTTCCAAACCTTTAAGGTTGCTTCCCAATGGGGTAGTTCAATGAGTTTTAAACATAAGTGATGCTTCCAATGGAGGTGGCAAGTAATTTAATCTCTCTTACTTTTTTTTTTTAATGAACGTCTCTTTTTAGACATTCGTATGTACCAAAGAGATTCATCCAATTATCTGAAAAGATCAACAACAAAAATATAAAAAAAAGAGAGTAACCCTATATCTTTACCGTCTTGATTCTTATCCATATTTTTTTTTTATTTAATTCAATTTTAAGATGCATTGTGAATTTAAGCACTTGTGTGACATATTTCCTTTAGAGCTAGTTCATATTTTGAGATCGTGATGATTTTCTAACTCGAGTTTTTTTGCATTTGGTCTGTACTTGGCTGATGTCGCACAGAATTATAGATCTTTTTCTTTGTGTATCTTGAAGAAAATGTTCTATAATATGTGTCCTTGCCACATCAATTGAATATAGAGCTAGTGAAAAAAAAATCGAGTCTGAAAATCATTAATTTTTGAGATGATGTGTAGTTTTGAACGAATTGGACTATGTTACATTGTGAAGATTGATTATCTAGAAACCCAACATTAACTTTGTCTTTTCAAACGGATTGAGTGAATTTGATATTTATAAGACGACATAATAATAATCTACACACATTAGGAGTGCACATTGGATCGGGTAAAATCGAGAACCGAACCATTTCAAATTGGGTTGGTACGATTTTAACATGCATTGATAAAAAGAAAAATCAAATGATTCGTTTCGATTCTCGGTTCAGGGGGATCATAGAACCGAATCAAACAGAGAACCGAACCTATATATATATAACAAATAAAATATACTCAATAGAGATTAGAGAATCAAAATCCATTAGGCTTTCATCTCTTCTTCTTTAAGCGTGAAACAAACCCTAACTGTCTTCATCCCTCACAAGTCGAGTTGCCGTCGTCACCTCCCCAAAAAATTGAAGGTAAGATCACACACACTCTCTCTCTCTCTCTCTCTCACACTAATTAGTAAGGGTAACCCAGCCATGGGGGGGGGGGCTCTATATAGGTAAGGAAGCAAACATGAAAAACATATGGGCCAACTGAATTTTTTATAAAATCCAATCAGGAGATCTTGTCAATTTGATTGTGCATGCTTTGGATACTTTTATTGAGGCAGATCTCAAATCCAAGTACTAAGGATTCCTCCATGTGGTCCCTAACATGTCATCTGCACTGTTCGGAATACACAACTGCACATGGGAATCTTTTTGTCACAATTCATTTATAAATGCTTTTCCTAATGTAAAAAATTACTCTCACCAAGCCTTGTTAATTCAACTCCACTTAAATTCTCCCCATGACAAGACTACCATTATTTGCAAGAATTTGATTATAAATTTTAAAAGAATAATTATGTTTTCCAATCTAAAATATCAAATTTCATTAAACTATTATTTATGTTTAAAATAGTGAAAATGCAGGTGAAATAAAAATTCTTTGTAATTAAAATGTGAAGAGTAATTATAATGTCCAATGTAATTATGTATGAAAAATGTTTATTACCATCAATATTATGCCATCTGTATGTTAAAAATCTAAAATCATGGCAAGTTCCCTCACCATTTTCCCCCCCTTCAATAATAAGTTCTCAAGTAATAGAAATAAAAATGTCATAAAAAAATAATTTTATTTTTAAATAATATATTTCTAAAAAGAGAACTATATTGTTAAATAGTATTAAAAAAATATTAGGTAGGACAATGTTCTTGGTTTCTTTTGTGTTATTTTAGATTGTGATGATAAAAGAAAAATAGATTACAAAATGTTAGGGAGTTACATTATTTTCAGTTTTACAATATATTAGTAGAGCAATTGTAATAATTTGATAGAAAATATATGGCATTTTCATCTTTTTATATAAGTAATAATTTAATGGTGTGTCATATTTTATGTCCAACATCATTAGATATTACAATTAGTTTTTCTAATTTTTACTCAATTAGTGCAAAGAAGGGCAATCTGATATTAGTAAAGAAATGCTTTGTGGAAGAAGAGTTTGCAACTACCTTGAAAACTATGGATTGGATGGAATTGTTTCAACTTTGAGGGAGAATATTTTTGTTACTTGAGTTTGCCTCTTGAAGACTCTTTGTTTTATGGGTTTTGTTAACATTTGCTCTAAGTGCAGACATTAAATACACCTTGAAAACTTATATCTGTACCAAAATTGCCTCAACAAATTTTTTCTTATAAAAAAATATCATCAAATACTTATTTTCAAGGTGCATTTAATGCATCTTGACATTTTCTCTTAGGGCACATGTTAACAAAAACCTTTTGTTATTAGAGTACACATGGGCCTATGAATTTTGCCCATTGGCCGCTAACAGGACTCACCCCAAAAAATCAAGGTTTAAGGGAATAGAAAATAAGATTCGGCTCGAAAATTTTCATCCCATTAAATCTAGGATGTCTAGGGCCTTGCCTAGCCTGTCTGACTTGGATCATTATTATAGTATATGCATGTATATTGAATATACTTAAAATTTAAGGGTCAGTTTCGGTTTGATTCCTTAGGCATTTACAAGCATGATCATTATATTATTTTTATTTTAGTTCTTGTGGGTTCTCAAAAAAAAAAAAAAAAAAAGAAATCATAATCAGAATTGCTAAAAAGTATAGGTACCCATCAGATCATTATCAAAAATCAAATAAGTAAAATAATATTTTAAATCATTATAATTTTTTTTTTCTTTTGAAAGATTTACATATTGCCTACAAAAATTGACATATTATCTAAAAAAAAGCACACGGATACTCAGGGGACCAGATTATCATGAATAAAATTGAATCTTTCAGACTTTTGATTAGTTGGAAAAATGCATTGGAGCTAACTTTTGGAAAAAAAAAAAAAA
The DNA here is from genome assembly GCF_017979445.1 of Akebia trifoliata. Taxonomy (NCBI): domain Eukaryota; kingdom Viridiplantae; phylum Streptophyta; class Magnoliopsida; order Ranunculales; family Lardizabalaceae; genus Akebia; species Akebia trifoliata. The sequence continues at coordinate 8,374,879 of NC_141388.1, read as the reverse complement.
AGAATTAAAGAATTATGTAGGAGTGGATAAAAATCAAAGATTATGTCATCAGTTTCAAATGCATGCATATGTATCTCAAATATTCCCCAAAACCTGGGAGGGTAATTTTAAATTACACATAAATAATTTACAAGATTTACAAATCAGAAGAGGAACGTCGAAACGCGTCCAAAGTTTCACCAGACATAGTAAACGTTCGATCTATTGCTGTCGAAGTCTCAATCCCAAAATTACAATCGCATGTGATTCATGTACCGAATTTCTATTCAAAACCCAAACTCTAACGATCACTCACAGAACACAAAACCCCCAAAAACCTAGCACTAATGGCGAAATCTTCCAAAATTTTCTGGGTTTTCGTTTTTCTCTCAAACCCACTCTTTATTTTCTCTCAAATTGATGAGTTCTACTATGGTTTCAGTAGAGAGAACATTAATATAAGTTTAAATGGAGTTGCAGAGATTGAAAAGAAAGGGATTCTTCGACTAACAGACGATACGAATAACGTAATCGGTCGAGCTTTCTACCCATCTCGTCTCAAGTTCAAAAACTCCACAAATGGTTCAGCTTTCTCTTTCTCTACCTCATTTGCCTTCGCTATTGTTCCTAACTCCGTTGCTCAAGTTGGCCATGGCTTCGCTTTTACAATTTCTCCAACAAAAGAACTCAAAGGCGGTCTTCCAGCCCAGTATCTTGGATTACTCAACACGAGCAATATAAGGAGATTCTCCAACCATGTCTTCGCTGTAGAATTCGACACAGTTCGAGATTTAGAATTTGAGGATAAAAACGGGAACCATGTTGGGATCGACATCAACGATTTAGAATCCAACGCTTCTGCTTCTGCAGCTTATTTTAGTGATAATTCGACTAAATTAGAACTTAGTCTCACGAGTGGGAAGACTATTCAAGCTTGGATCGAGTACGATTCGGTGACTAATCTTTTCAATGTAACACTTTCCCCTTCTTCTTCAAAACCCAATTTGCCGATTCTTTCGTATAAAGTAGATATCTCGCCAATTCTCCTAGATTACATGTATGTGGGGTTCTCTGCTTCGACAGGGTTGCTCTCGAGCTCCCATTACATCCTCGGATGGAGCTTTAAGATTAACGGAGTCGCTCGAACCCTAGATCTCGATTCCCTCCCTTCGCTAACAGGACCGAAGAAGAATCACAGGGTTTTATCAATTTGGATCTCTGTTTCAGCCTCAATTTTCATGATTACTGTGATCTTCGCCGCAATCTACTACACCATAAGAATCAAGAAAGCTGATGTAGTCGAAAAGTGGGAGCTTAATGTCGGACCACATCGATTCTCTTACCAAGAACTCAAGCTCGCAACAAAAGGTTTCAGAGACAAAGAGCTAGTTGGGTTCGGTGGATTCGGTCGAGTTTACAAAGGAACACTTCCGAATTCGAAAACCCAAATCGCAGTTAAGCGAATCTCCCCCGAATCGAAACAGGGTTTGAGAGAATTTGCGTCTGAAATTGCTTCAGTCGGTCGTCTTCGTCATAGAAATCTGGTTCAATTACAGGGATGGTGTCGAAGAAGAGGTGATCTCCTCCTCGTATACGATTTCATGCCTAATGGAAGCTTAGATAAGTTTCTGTTCGATGAACCCAAATCGATTCTCAGTTGGAATCAGAGGCTCAAGATCATCAAGGGCGTGGCTTCTGGTTTGCTCTATTTACACGAAGAATGGGAACAGATCGTAATTCACAGAGACGTTAAAGCCAGTAACGTGTTATTGGATAACGAGTTAAATGGTCGACTCGGCGATTTCGGACTCGCTAAATTATACGAGCACGGGTCGAACCCAAACACGACACGGGTAGTGGGCACACTGGGCTATCTTGCACCTGAGTTGACACGGACGGGAAAGCCCAATACAAGCTCAGATGTTTATGCATTTGGTGCGTTGTTGCTTGAGGTCACATGTGGGAGGAGACCTGTAGAGCCCAAAGCGTTGCCAGAAGAGATGATATTGGTTGATTGGGTAGGCAACGCGTGTAAGGATGGGATGATCTTAGATGTGGTGGACCCAAGGTTGAAGGGTGAGTTTGATGAAGGAGAGGTGGTGATGGTGTTGAAGATGGGTTTGATGTGTTCGAACAACGCGCCTAGAGCGCGACCTAGTATGAGGCAGGTGGTGAGCTGTTTAGAAGGAGAGGTGAAATTGCCTGAATTCTTGAATCAAGAAGAAGAGGTCCATGATTTTGTACATTTGTATTCTTCTTCTCTTGAGAATGTGTGCTTGAATTCCTCTACAGAGATTGAAGATGGTGAAGTTAAAGCTCCCCCTACTTCATCACTCTCCATTCTCACCACCTAATAATTATCGTCTTTTATTTTTTTTGTTAGGTCCAGCAAATTCAATGTAACGTTTAGGCAAATTGAATTGTGAAAATATAATGTATTTACTTGTTAAATTTGATTGTCTTATAGTCTATGAATTGTCATAGACGAAGAGTTATTTGATTCTTTTTATCAGCTTTTATTAATCACAAAGTGAATAATAATTTCCTACCCTCTATTTTATATAAAATCCAACTAGGAGAACTTGTCAATTTGATTGTGCATGGATTAGAGACTTTTATTGAGGCAGATCTCAAATTCAAGTACAATTTATAAATACTAAAGATAAAAGGATTCCCCTATGTGGTACCTGACGTTTCATCTACGCTCCTCGGAATATACAACCGCACACGGGAATCTTTTACCACGATTCATTTATAAATGCTTTTCGTAATGTTGAAATTACTCTCTCCAAGCCTTGTTTATTCAACTCCACTTTAATTCTTGCCGTGACAAGACTACCATCATTAATTTGCAAGAATTTGATTATAAATTTTAAAAGAATAATTATGTTTTCCAATTTAAAATATCAAATTTCATTAAAATATTATTTATGCTTAAAATAGTGAAAATGCAGATGAATTAAAAATTCTTTGTAAATAAAATGTAAAGAGTAATTATAATGTCCAATGTTATTTTGTATGAAAAATGTTTATTACCATCAATATTGTGCCATCTTGATGTTAAAAATCTAAAATCATGGCAAGTTCTTTCACCATCTTTTTTTCCCCCTCAATAATAAGTTCTCATGTAATAGAAATAAAAATGTCATAAGAAAAGAAGTTTATTTTTAAATAATATATTTTTAAAAAGAGAAGCATATTGTTAAATAGTCAAAAAAAAAAAAAACAAAAAATTTTAAATTAGGTAGGACAATGTTTTTGGTCTCTTTTGTGTTATTTTAGATTAGGCTGATAAAAGAAAAATAGATTACAAAAGGTTAGGGAGTTGACATTATTTTTAGTTTTACAATATAGTAGTAATGATTGGATAGAAAATATATCGCATTTTCATCTTTTTTATATAAGTAAAAATTTAAAGATGTGGGATATTTTATATCCAACATCATTAGATATTACAATTATTTTTTTTATAATTTTTACTCAATTATTGTAAAGAGGGGCAATCTGATATTAATAAAGAAATAATTTGTGGAAGAAGAATTTGCATCTAACTTGGAAAGTATGGTTGGGAGGAAATGTTTGTAACTTGAGTTCGCTCCTAGAAGACGCTTTATTTTATGGGTTTTGTTAAAATTTGCCCTAATTGGATACATTAAATACATTTTTAAAATTTAAATTCCGTACAAAAATTGCCTCAACAAATTTTTTTATTATAAAAAAAAATACTATCAAATACTTATTTTCAAGGTGCATTTAATGCACCTTAACATTTTCTCTTAGGGTACATATTAACAAAACCCTTGTTTTATTAGAGTACGCAAAAATTTATGAATTTTGCCCATTAGTCACTAATAGGACTCACCCCAAAAAATAAAGGTTTAAGGTAATACCCAAATTTTTATTCGTATCTCGAGAAAAAATAAATAATTAAATTTTAAGAAAATTCTGAAAGTGAGTCTTTGGGTAAAATTTTAGAATATTTTTATATTATTTTTAATATAATCTGACCTCACCATTGGATTCAAAATGGTCAGAAAACATATTTTAACTTATAAGCACACTCAAATGCAAGTCTAAACGAAAAAGTTGTAAAATCCTCGATTTTCGGATTGGACCAAGTTAAAAAAAATGAATTTTTGTTAGAACAAGAATTTTAAAAATATGATCACACGATTGGATCCGCAACGAAAAATTATAAAAAATTGAGTATTTACTCGTCATTTTCGAAACTCGGAAAGTCAAATTATAATATAAAAAAACATAAATAACTACAATTTTCAGGTTAGATGGGGCAAAAAATGTGAATTTTTGTTAAAATGAGAATTTTTATAGACAAAAAGTATTCACTCGTTAGTTTTTGAGTCCGGATAGTTGAGTTATCATTAAATGAAACAACTTCCAAAATGACGATTGCATCCCGATATTTATGTAAACGAATTTCTAAATATTTTTACTATTTATTGTCTCTTAAACCCGTCAAAAACCAATCAAAGACATTTTTTTAAATTGTTGGTTTCAACCAACTTTCCACTCGAGATTCATCACGATCGGATCTCTATCGACGTTCGACAAAGAAGAGAAAAATATTTGCAATGTCAAACTCCACAAACCCCGTCTATTTTCTTTTATTTTTCTATTTTTTCCCAATGTTTCATTGAAAAACTGTTGAAAACATAATGGGGTTTCAACCCTCTGACCTCCAATTTAAACCGTTTAGAATTCAAACCATCCTCCGCTAAAGAAGGGAAAGAAGACCCCGTCATTGAGATCTTCGAAACTATCAGGTTTGATTAAAAAATCAGCCGTATCAAATTTCAATTTTTTTTCGCACTAGTCGTCTCGATTTCTACGCAAGTTTTTCTATTCTAACACCCAAAGATTGGTAAGGGCTTATAATTCTTATTAATAACCATAGATTGTGAAAATTACATTTAGGATTTTTAACGAAAATTTATGATATGTTTCAAAAATATAGAATTATTTTTATTATCTCAAATTCAAGCCACGACTTTCATGTTTAATATGTTTAATTATGTTTTATAATAAATTATATGTGGGTCAGACATTTCACCGAATTATTTTCTCCAGTTTGTCATGTGCATTATTTGGACCCCGTGTTGAATGAATTTTTATAATTTTAAAATTTAAATGATAAAAATGATTTAATATCAATGAACTTATATTGAGTGGATGAATATTAGAAAATGAATATTCTGTTCGAAAAATTGAAAAGTATGAAAATAGAAAAAGGAAAAAAGGGATAAAATGGTAAAATGTTAGAATCATACCTGAGAAGTAATGTCTGCATTTTACATTGTGATGCTATATGTGGGAAGATGAACAGATATCCAGGGTTAATTTACTTTTTGTTGTCACGAGATGACTTGCATGTTTATTTACGATTATGCACTGTGTACTGTTATTTATTTTAGGCCGTTGGGCCACAATTGCATGTTAAAAAATTGGATATCCATTCTCAAGTCTGTAATATTAATTTCTTATTTATTTTCAAAAAATAATATATATATGTGTGTAAATACTTGAAGGGATAATCTGTTATATCATCTGAAGTGATATACTATCCTAGGATGTACGATTGGGACAATTAAGCTCATAACTAGTATATGATGCATATGAAAGTGGAGTTACAACTGGAATATGAATTTATTCATTTCTTTATCAGTGAAGTTGTAATGTTAAGATGGTCGTACACGAATGAGATTGTATAATGAGAATTACATGTATGTTTGATAGGCATAGACAAAGATGATTAGTCAGTGATCACTAACAAATTAGAGTAGTTAAACGTTCTAACATATTAAAAAGAGATCTATTGCTTACGGTCACGTCAAATAGCTAGCTTGAACTAGATAAATGGTCTCGTAAATGTGATAATGCATCGACCAATCACAAAATCATGAACTAATACTTTATAATGGGAACATCATGTCTCAATTGGGAGTAATCCAATCATAGAATCTCAACTCTCTAATTCTACTACTCCACCATCCTGTATTATGTATCGTTGCTTTATGTTAAATTGTACAATGAAAAACATGTTTATTATTTTAATTTTGTCAATTAGATTTGTACAAAAAGAAAATATTATAGTAAGTACTATTAATTGATGTAATGTGAGTTTTAAAATGTTTAGCTGCTCATCCCTAATTGTAGGTACCAATTAATCGTAATTCATTTTGTAAAACTTTGCATGTATTGAAATGATTTAAAATGCTTACTTATTCATGTTAAGATGAGATTATTAACATAGATTATTTACTTTTCTATTGAGTAATCATTGTTATTCACTATTTTCTTATAATTTTTTTAGTTTTAGAACTTGTAGTTGGTAAGACAAGCATAGAACCGAAGATTGAGGATCACTTGGTTGGTCAAATAAACGATCAGAGCTTGTTACCTGGTGAGTATTGGAGCTATACCCCCTAATAACGTCAGTTCATTCAAATGGTATTATAGATTTTGGATTAAGCATTATAACATTTGTTAAAGTGAGGAGTTTCAATAGAATCATGTATATTATTTACTTCTTCCTCTCTCTGATCTACCTTATGTTGTTAGATGCATATAGACTTCTACTATTATTTTATTTTTGTATATATATGCAAGATATCATGTGTATGGTTTGTCAAGCGAAGCGATTTAAATGCCTAATGAGTATTGGAGCAATACCCCCTGATAACACCAGTTCATCTAGGTGGTATTATAGATTTTGGATTAAGCGCTAGGACTTTTATTAAAGTGAGGAGTTTCAATAGAATCATGTATATTATTTACTTCTTCCTCACTCTGATCCACCTTATGTTATTAGATGTATATAGACTTCTAATATTATATTATTTTTGTATATATATGCAAGATATCATGTGTATGATTTATCAAGTGAAGCGATTTGAATGCCTTGAAATGCTAACATAAACAGAAAAAATCATACCGAAATTTCGATGCCACCTAGTACCTCGAGATTTAACATAGGACTTTGTGTTAGTGTTTCGGGGGTGCCATAGATAGAAAATAAGATCTGACTCAAAAAATTTCAACTCATTAAATCTAAGTAAGCTAGGGCATTACCTAGCTTGCGTGACTTGGATTATTATTATAGTGTATACATGTATACTAAATATACTTAGAATTTAGGGTTGTCCAAGGGTCATTTTCAATTTGATTCCTTAAGCACTTAAAAGCATAACCATTATATTTGTTTTGGTTTCAGTTCTTGTTGATTCTAAAAAAAAAATGAAATTATAATCGAAACTGCTAAAAAATACAGGTACCCATCGAATCCAATTATCAAGAATCAAATAAGAAAAAACGTATATTAAATCATTATAAACATTTTTTCTTCCAAAAGATTGACATATTACCTAACAAATTTGACATATTATCTACAAAGAAAAAAAACACGGGTACCCCATGGGAATTGATTATAAGTAATAAAATTTAATGTTTCTTACTTTTGGTTAGTTGGTAAAATGGCTTTGAAATTGACTTTTGGAAAGAAATTAAAGAATTATGTGAGTGGGGAGAATAAAAATCAAAGATTATGTCATCATTTTCAAAAGCATGGGTATCTCAAATATTCACCAAAACCTGATAGGGTAGTTTTAAATTACTCATAAATAATTTACAAGATTTACAAATTACAAGAGGAGCTTTATTGGAAGTTGAAACACGGCCAAAGTTTTACTTGAAATTGGAATTGTTTCATCTATTACTTCCGAAGTTTCAATCCCAAAATTACAATTGCATGTGATTCATGCATCGAATGTTGAGTGTGATTTTGTTAACGCATAGTGAGCGCGCAATCCTATTGGAGGATTGCTTGGAATTTTTTTTACAGCAGTCCCTCCATCTTAATTTATTTTACAATCCTTGTACTCTTTATTATTAATTAAATACAAATCCAAACATTGTCCTTTTCAATTGAAATAGCAAAACACTTGTCTTACTAATGTAGTAAGATTTTAATCCTTACTAAGGGTCGTTTTACTCATATTGATAACCATATCACCAATCCAACACTATCACAACCCTCTAAGTTTCATCAAAAACTCAAATCAAAAAAATAAAATTCAAGCAACAATTTTTTTTTTTGCTTAATCCAAGTTGTTGAAAATTGATGGTTACTGAACTTTCAAATAACTCCCAAACTTAAAATTGAAATACAACGGTGAAAGTTAACTATTTTTTTGGGATTTGTATTTTCAAAGTTTATATGCCTTTGTCCACTACAATATTGAAGCATCCCATCATTTTTTGGATGCCACAAGGTGAACCCAAGGTTAATTGAACATAATAAAGTATTTTAGAGAAACACTTTTCCTACTAACTTAGCAAAATTTGAAATCTTACTAAAGGTCGTTGAGCTCAAATGAATGATCAAATTGGCAATTTAATACCAAGGTTTTCGATTATGAAAAAAATTAAAAAAAAAAAAAAATTTATGTAAAACAAATTATGCTTTTTGAATGAAAATGATTTCCTTGAAAATTTAGATTAAAAAAAATCAATAATGAATGAAAAATATTTTTCTAATTAACTTACAAAAATAAAAGGAGGTGTTTCGACCTTTTACTATGAGAGATATTTTAAGATAGGTGTTATTGGCACCCCAACTTTTGTTTATTACACCCCAATTAAAAATAAAGAAAATAATTGAATGGTTGAGAATAAGTAAAAGTTGAGGTGCCAATAGAATCTCTCTCATTTTTTTTCCTATTCTTTTGCTTATGTTCTTTTATTTTGGATTTAGGATTTTATATGAACATTTTTTTAATAGTAAAAACTACAAAAATAGTTTGAATGGGTGTTATAATATTTTATTATGTTGAGATTGTAATTTGAGACAAATCTTAGTAATAAATAAAAAAAATAAGTGAATGGTTGAGAATAAGTAAAAGTTGGGGTATCAATAGAAACTCTTTTTTTTTTTTTTCCTTAGAATCTTGTGTTATGTTTAAGATTTTATATGAACATTTTTTTCAATTGTAAAAAACTATTGAAATTGCTTGAATAAGTGTTATAATATTTTATTCTGTTGAGATTGGAAGTAGAGACAAACCTTAATAATAAATAAAGAAAATAGGTGAATGGATGAAATAAGCAGAAGTTGGGGTGCTAACATAAACTCTTATTTATTTTTTCTTAGATTCTTTTGTTTTAGGTGTAGGATTTTATATGAACATTTTTTAATTGTAAAAAACTACTTAAATTATTTGAATGAGTGCTATAATATTTTATCATGTTGAGATTGTAATTAGAAGCAAAACTTACTAATATTTGAAGTGTGTGTTTTGATCTTTAATTGGGATGTGATAATTAATTTAAGTAATTGTGATGTAATAAGTAAAAGTTGGAATGTCAATAACCCCTCTCTTAAAATATGTCTCATTGTAAAATAGTTGAAACACCTGCATTTATTTTTGCAGTTTAATTAGAAAAATATTTTTCATTCATTATTATTATTTTTATTTGAGTTTTTCGAGGAAATCATTTTCATTCAAAAAAAATATAATTTTTTTTTTATATTATAAATTATTTTTAATTTTTTTTCTTTTTCTTTCAAGATCAGAGACCTTAGTTTTGGATTTGCTAATTTGATAATCCATTTGAGCTGAATGATCCTTAGTAGAGTTCAAATCTTATTAAGTTAGTAGGAAAAATGCTTCTCTAAAATATTTTACTGTTTTCGACTAATCTTAGACTCACCTTGTGACATCCAAAAATATGATCACATAAATATTGTCAAGGATAAAAGTATATGAACTTTGAAAAAATAAATCCCAAAAAAATTATTTTTAATCGTTGTATTTCAATTTTAAGTTTGGGAGTTATTTGAAAATTGGATAATTTTTAAAAACTAATATCAAACCTAAAAAAAATTATTTTTTGAATTTTATTTTTTTGAATTTGAACTTTTCGATGAAATTTAGAAGATCGTGGTGGTGTTGGACTGGTGATGTGATTATCCATATATGAGTAAAAAGATCTTTAATAAGGATTAAAATCTTATTACGTTAGTAAGACAAGTATTTTATTATTTTAATTAAAAATGACGTGTTGAATTTGAATTTAATTAATAAAGAATATAAAGGTGGTAAACAAAATTAAGATGGAGGGAATGCTCCAAAAATATTTCAAACTATCCTCCATGTGATTGCGCTTCTAAACGTCAACAATTTGCCCGTCAACGAAAACGCACTCCAGAGTTCTATTCAAAACCCAAACCTCTGACAATCACTCACAGAACCCAAAAATCTAGACTCTAATGGCGAAATCTTCCAAATTTTTCTGTGTTTTCGTTATTCTCTCAAACCCACTCTTTATTTTCTCCCAAGTCGATGAGTTCTACTATGGTTTCAGTGGAGAGAACAATAATATAAGTTTAGATGGAGTTGCAGAGATTGAAAAGAGAGGGATTCTTCGATTAACAGACGATACGAATCACATAATCGGTCGAGCTTTCTACCCATCTCATCTCAAGTTCAAAAACTCCACAAATGGTTCAGCTTTCTCTTTCTCTACCTCATTTGCCTTCGCTATTGTTCCTAAGTCCTCTGCTACAGGCGGCCATGGCTTCGCTTTTACAATTTCTCCAACAAAAGAACTCAAAGGCGGTCTTCCAGCCCAGTATCTTGGATTACTCAACACGAGCAATATAAGGAGATTCTCCAACCATGTCTTCGCTGTAGAATTCGACACAGTTCAAAATATAGAATTTGAGGATACAAACGCGAACCATGTTGGGATCGACATCAACGATTTGGATTCTAACGCCTCTACTTCTGCAGCTTATTTTAGTGATAATTCGACTAAATTAGAACTTAATCTCAAGAGTGGGAAGACGCTTCAAGCTTGGATCGAGTACGATTCGGTGACTAATCTTTTCAATGTAACACTTTCCCCTTCTTCTTCAAAACCCAATTTGCCGATTCTTTCGCATAAAGTAGATATCTCGCCAATTCTCCTAGATTACATGTATGTGGGGTTCTCTGCTTCGACAGGTGCGCTCTCGAGCTCCCATTACATCCTCGAATGGAGCTTTAAGATTAACGGAGTCGCTCGAACCCTAGATCTCGATTCCCTACCTTCGCTAACAGGACCAAAGAAGAATCACAGGGTTCTATCAATTTGGGTCTCTGTTTCAGCCTCAATTTTCATGATTACTGTGATCTTCGCCGCAATATACTACACCATAAGAATCAAGAACGCAGATGTAGTCGAAAAGTGGGAGCTTAATGTCGGACCACATCGATTCTCTTACCAAGAACTCAAGCTCGCAACAAAAGGTTTCAGAGACAAAGAGCTAGTTGGCTTCGGTGGGTTCGGTCGAGTTTACAAAGGAACACTTCCGAATTCGAAATCCCAAATCGCAGTTAAGAGAATCTCCCCCGAATCGAAACAGGGTTTGAGAGAATTTGCGACTGAGATTGCTTCAATCGGTCGTCTACGTCATAGAAATCTGGTTCAATTACTGGGATGGTGTCGAAGAAGAGGTGATCTCCTCCTCGTATACGATTTCATGCCTAATGGAAGCTTAGATAAGTTTCTGTTCGATGAACCCAAATCGATTCTCAGTTGGAATCAGAGGTTCAAGATCATCAAAGGCGTGGCTTCTGGTTTGCTCTATTTACACGAAGAATGGGAACAGATCGTAATTCACAGAGACGTTAAAGCCAGTAACGTGTTATTGGATAACGAGTTAAATGGTCGACTCGGCGATTTCGGACTCGCCAAATTATACGAGCACGGGTCGAACCCAAACACTTCACGGGTAGTGGGCACACTGGGATATCTTGCACCTGAGTTGACACGGACGGGAAAGCCCAATACGAGCTCAGATGTTTATGCATTCGGTGCGTTGTTGCTTGAGGTCACATGTGGGAGGAGACCTGTAGAACCCAAAGCGTTGCCAGAAGAGATGATATTGGTTGATTGGGTGCGCAACACGTGTAAGGATGGGATGATCTTAGATGTGGTGGACCCAAGTTTGAAGGGTGAGTTTGATGAAGGAGAGGTGGTGATGGTGTTGAAGATGGGTTTGATGTGTTCGAACGACGCGCCTAGAGCGCGACCTAGTATGAGGCAGGTGGTGAGCTATTTAGAAGGAGAGGTGAAATTGCCTGAAGTCTTGAATCAAGAAGAAGAGGTCCATGATTTTGTACATTTGTATTCTTCTTCTCTAGAGAATGTGTGTTTGAATTCCTCTACAGAGATTGAAGATGGTGAAGTTAAAGCTCCCCCTACTTCATCACTCTCCATTCTCACCGCCTAATAATTATCGTCTTTTTTTTTTTTTTGTTAGGTCCAGCATATTCAATGTCACGTTTAGGCGAATAGAACTGTGAAAATATAATGTATTTACTTGCTAAATTTGATTGTCTTATTGTCTATGAATTTTCATCGACGAAGAGTTATTTGATTCTTTTTATCAGCTTTTAGTAATCACATAGTGAATAATAATTTCCTACCCTCTATTTTATAAAAATTCCAACTAGGAGAACTTGTCAATTTGATCGTGCATGCATTAGAGACTTTTATTGAGGCAGATCTCAAATTCAAGTACTATTTATAAATACTAAAGATAAAAGGATTCTCCTATGTGGTACCTAACGTGTCATCTGCACTCCTCGGAATACAAAACCGCACACAGGAATCTTCTTACCACGATTCATTTATAAATGCTTTTCGTAATGTTGAATTTACTATTTCCAAGCCATGTTTATTCAACTCCACTTCAATTCTCCCCGTGACAAGACTACCATCATTTGCAAGAATTTGATTATAAATTTTTGAAAGAATAATTATGATTTCCAATCTAAAATATCAAATTTTCATTAAAATATTATTTATGTTTAAAATAGTGAAAATGCAGGTGAAATAAAAATTCTTTGTAAATAAAATGTAATGAGTAATTATAATGTCCAATGTTATTTTGTATGAAAAGTGTTTATTACCATCCATATTGTGCCATCTGGATGTTAAAAATCTAAAATCATAGCAAGTTCTTTTACCATCTTTTTTTTGCCTTCAATAATAAGTTCTCATGTAATAGAAATAAAAATGTCATAAGAAAAGAATTTTATTTTTAGATAATATATTTTTAAAAAGAGAACCATATTGTAAAATAGTCACAAAAAAAAAAATAATTAATTTAAAATTAGGTAGGACAATGTTCTTGGTCTCTTTTGTGTTATTTTAGATTGGGCTGATAAAAGAAAAATAGATTACAAAAGGTTAGGGAGTTGACATTATTTTTAATTTTATAATATATTAGTAGTGCAATTGTAACGATTTGATAGAAAATATATCGCATTTTCATCTTTTTTATATAAGTAATAATTTAATGGTTTTGGATATTTTATGTCCAACATCATTAGATATTATAATTATTTTTTCTAATTTTTATTCAATTATTGCAAAGAGGGGCAATCAGATCTTAATAAAGAAATGGTTTGTGAAAGAAGAATTTGCAACTAACTTGAAAAGTATGGTTGGGAGGATATGTTTGTTACTTGGGTTTGTTCGAGGAAGACTTTTTATTTTATGGGTTTTGTTAACATTTGCCCTAAGTGGAGACATTAAATACACTTTTGAAAATTTATTCCCGTACAAAAATTGTTTCAACAAATATTTTTATTATAAAAAAATATCATCAAATACTTATTTCCTAGATGCATTTAATGCACCTTAACATTTTCTCTTAGGGCACATGTTAACAAAACCCTTGTTTTATTAGAGTACGTAAAGGCTTATGAATTTTGTTAATAGGATTCACCTCAAAAAATAAAATTTTAAGGGGATAATGTAATACCCCAATTTTTTTTATTTGTATATCAAGATAAAATAAATAATAGAATTTTGAAAAAAATTTAAAAATAGGACTTATGATAAAATTTTAGAATTTTTTTAGTCATTTTTAATGAAATCTGACCTCACCCTTATATTCAAAATTACTAGAAAACATATTTTAGCATATAAACACATTCAAATGCAAGTCCAAACGAAAAAGTTACAAAATCCTCTATTTTCGGATTGGTCAAGTTAAAAAAAGAATTTTTACTAGAGTAAAAATTTTAAAATCCGATCGTACCATTGGATCTGTAACGAAAAGTTATAAAAAATTAAGTATTTACTCATCATTTTCTAAGTCCGAAAAGTTGAATTATCGTAAAAAATGGAAATAACTTCAATTTTCAAGTTGGATCGAGTTGAAAATATGAAATTTTGTTAGAACGAGAATTTTTTAAATTTGATTTCATCATTAGATTTGAAATGAAAAAGTATAAAAAAATAAGTATTCACTCATCAAGTTCTGAGTCCGGACAGTCGAGTTATCATTATTTTCGCCTAATCATTTTCATCATTAGATTTGAAATGAAAAAGTATAGAAAAAAAAGTATTCACTCATCAAGTTCTAAGACATTTCACTTAATTATTTTCTCTAGTTTGGTCATGTGACTGCTTGGACCCCGTTTTGATCAAATTTATATAATTTTAAAATTTAAATGATAAAAATAATTTAATATTTAATGAACTTATAATGAGTGGATTAATATCGAAAAATGAATATTGTGTTCAAAAAATTAAAAAATATGAAAATAGAAAAAGAGAAAAAGTGGATGAAATAGTAAAATGTTAGAATCATACCCGAGGGGTAATGTCTGCATTTTACATTGTGATGTTATGTGTGGGATGATAAACGGATATCTATGGTTAATTTACTTTTTGTTGTCATGAGATGACTTGTATGTTTTTTTACGATTATGTACTATATACTGTTATTTATTTTAGGTCGTTGGGTCACAATTACATGATAAAAAATTAGATATCCATTTTCAACTCTGTAATGTTAATTTCTTATTTATTTTCAAAGAATAATGATATATATATCTATTTTATGAATTGTTAAAGAATTTGTGAATACTACAAGAAATAATTTATCATATCATCTAGAGTGATATACTATCGTAGGATATACGGTTGGGACAACCAAACTCATACCTGGTATATGACGCGTATGAAAGTGAAATCACAATTAGAATCTAGATTTATTCCTTTCTATATTTATCAGTAACGTTGTAATGTCAAGGTAATCGTATACGAATAAGGTTATATAATTGGAATCACATGTATGCTTGATAGGCATAGACGAAAATGATTAGTTAGTGATCACTAACAAACTAGAGTAGTGAACGTTTTAACACATCGAAAATAAATCCATTGCTTATGGCCACGTCAAACAGTCAATCTGAACTAGATTAATGGTCCCGTAAGTGTGGCAATGCATTGACCAATCACAAAATCATGAACTAATACTTTATTATTGGAACATCATGTCTCGATTGAGAGCAATCCAGTCATAGAATCTCAACTCTCTAATTTCACTACTCTACTATCGTGTATTATGTATATGTTGTTTTATGTTAAATTATAAAATAAAAAACATGTTTATTATTTTAATTTTGTTAATTAGATTTGTACAAAAAGAAAATGTTATAGTAAGTATTACTAATTGATGTAATGTGAGTTTTAAAATGTTAAGTTGCTCATTCCTGGCTATAGGTGCTAGTTAATCGTAGTTCATTATGTAAAAATTTGCATGTATTGAAATGATTTAGAATGTTTACTTGTTCATGTTAGAATGAGATTATTGACAAAAATTGTTTGCTTTCCTATTGGGTAATCATTATTACTCACCATTTTCTTATAATTTTTTTAGTTTTAGAGCCTATAGTTAGTAGGAAGAACATAGAGCCAACGAGTGATGATCACTTGATTGGTCAAATAGACGATCAAAGCTCGTTACCTGACGAGTATTGGAACTATACCCCTTAGTAACGTTAGTTTGTCCAAGTGGTATTATAAATTTTGGATTAAACGTTAAGACTTTTGTTAGAGTGAGGAGTTTCAATAGAATCATATATATTATTTACTTTTTCCTCACTTTGATCTACCTTACGTTGTTAGATGTATATAGGCTTCTGCTATTATTTTATTGTTGTATATATATGCAAGATATCATGTGTATGGTTTATCAGGTGAAGTGGTTTGAGTGCCTTGAAATGCTAGCATAAATAAAAAAAATCATGTCGAAATTTCGAAGCACTACATAGTACCTTGAGATTTGACATGGGACTTTGTGTTAGTATTTCGGGGGTGTCATAAATAGAAAATAATATATGATTCAAAAAATTTCAACCCATAAAATCTAGGTTGGCTAGAGCCTTGCCTAGCTTGCCTGACTTGGATTATTATTATAGTGTATACATGTATACTAAATATACTTAGAATTTAAGGGTGTCCATGGGTCATTTTCGATTTGATTCCTTAGGCACTTAGAAGCATAACCATTATATTTGTTTTGGTTTCAGTTCTTGTCGGTTCAAAAAAAAAAAAAAAAAAACTAGAATCGAAACTTTTAAAAAATACAGGTACCCATCGGATCCAATTATCAAGAATCAAATAAGAAAAAAAGTATTTCAAATCATTATAAACATTTTTTCTTTCAAAAGATTGACATATTACCTACAAAATTTGACATATTATCTATAAAAAAAACATGGGTACCCATGGGAATTGATTATAAGGAATAAAATTTAATGTTTCTTATTTTTGGTTGGTTGGTAAAATGGCATTGAAACTGACCTTTGGAAAGAAATTAAAGAATTATGTGGGTGGGGAGGAATAAAAATCAAAGATTATGTCATCAGTTTCAAAAGCATGGGTATCTCAAATATTCACCAAAACCTGAGAGGGTAGTTTTAAACTACTCATAAATAATTTACAAGATTTATAAATTACAAGAGGAGCTTTATTGGAAGTTGAAACTAGGTCAAAGTTTTACCTAACATAGGAATCGTTTGATCTATTGCTTTCGAAGTTTCAATCCCAAAATTACAATTGCATGTGATTCATGCATCGAATTTTGAGTGCGATTTTGTTGACGCATAGTGACCATGCAATCCTCTTGGAGGATTGCTTGGAATTTTTTTTATAGCAATCCTTCTATCTTAATTTTTTTTTACAATCCTTTTCAATTGAAATAGCAAAACACTTGTCTTACTAATGTAGTAAGATTTTAATCCTTACTAAGGGTCGTTTTACTCATATGGATTACCACATCACCAGTCCAACACATTCACAGCCCTCTAAGTTTCATAAAAAATTCAGATAAAAAAATTAAAATTCATGAAACAATTTTTTTTAGCTTGATCCAAGTTTTTGAAAATTGATGGCTACCGAACTTTCAAATAACTCCCAAACTTAAAATTGAAATACAACGGTGAAAATTAACTATTTTTTTGGGATTTGTATTTTCAAAGTTCATATATTTTTGTCCACTACAATATTGAAGCATCCCATCATTTTTTGAATGCCACAAGGTGAGCCCAAGGTTATTTGGATACAATAAAGTATTTTAGAGAAACACTTTTCCTACTAACTTAGCAAAATTTGAAATCTTACTAAGGGTCATTGAGCTCAAATGAATGATCAAATTGGCAATTTAATACCAAGATTTTCGATTATGAAAAAAAAATTAAAAAAATAATTTATGTAAAACAAATTATGTTTTTTGAATGAAAATGATTTCCTTGAGAATTTTGATAAAAAAATCTAAAAAAAAAAAAATCAATAATGAATGAAAAATATTTTTCTAATTAACTTGCAAAAATAAAAGGAGATATTTCGACTTTTTACTATGAGAGATATTTTTAAGATAAGTGTTATTAGCACCCCAATTTTTGTTTATTGATAAGAATGCAAAATGTCATATTTTTCTCTTTTAATATTTAGTCATTTATATATATTTAGTGCCTAAATATACTGATTATTCTTTTATTTTGATTTAGGATGCAAATGGAGGTGTTAAATGCAAAACGAAATTAATTGGGCGATTTTGGACAGTTTCAACATCGCTTCGTAATTTAGACATAACTCTCTAATCCGAACTTCGATTGAGATGATTCAAAATGCTATGGAAATCTGAGAAAAAGATCTACAACTTTTGAGTTTTGAGTTTTAAGAGATACTGGCTGTATCAAGGTCAAAATTGGATTTGAAATTGCTGCACGTGCACTGTTGACAAGAATTTGACACGAATTTGACGCAGTGTATTTTCGAAAGTCTTTAAATTTGGTGCACGAAAATTCCAACTGAAATCACCACTTTCCTAATTATATTAGGACTTTATTTTATTTTTAATAATTTTTCTTTAATTAGTCAGATTTTGATATTGTTATTTGAGGATAATATTTAGAATATTTTTAGGAGATTTTATAGGCTTATAAGAAGGAAAAAAAAAGAACGTGTAGAAGAATAAAAAAGGGAGAGACTTGAAAAAGGATATCTCTTTCATCTCTCTCTCTCTCTCTCTCTTTCTATTATTTTATTTTAATCTTTTCTTTAGGAAAGAAGTGGCTGAAACTTGGGGAATTAGGGACCAACGAGTTGCCTTCAAGAAGGAGAAGTTGTTGAAATTTTTTAGCAACGAAGAAGGAGAAGTTGTTGAAATTTTTTAGCAACGTTATTGCCAAGAAATTTACAACGTTGCTACTTATATTCGTTTTCAATCATCAACATCATCGCCGTGAGGAACATCACCACCAACATATCTCAAACTTCTTTGGTTGTGTTAAAAAGTGCAACCCTTATGACTTTTATTTATTTTCATTATTTCAACCCTGGTTGCTATTGGATTAAAGAACATCTTGCTGAATTCTTAAGTTGAAAATTTTTAAGTTAATGAGTTAGTGACTTTCAGATTCATTAATTAATATTTTCGGATTGGTGATATGTAGACACATGAATCAATGAATTTTAATTATGTATGCTGAATTTTCAGTTCGGTCATATTGAAAACTTTGATATTAACGGTCATTGAAGGTATAATTGTATCTCTAATCACCTAATTGATTTGGGGTATGATTTAAAAGTGGCAAAAACTATGAACAATAGTTATGATATGAAAATTTCATGTTCTTTAGCCATGGACTTTTTCATAAGTTTGAAGAGTAGGTTATTTAATCATAATTCCTTCTAATCTTAATGATTTGTTTAAGAAGTTGTAAAGATACGCTGAGTATTAACTTGATTGTTTAATTAAATTAACTAGGTGATGGACTTTTCCAAAATCCTAGGGTTTATCTAAGAAGGAATTTATAAGATGCATGATCTCTTTAAGCTTGCACTTTGATTCAATTTGGATATGTAATTAAGGCATGAAATTCATTGTCTATGTTGAAGTAATTTGATTAGTCATTTAATGAATTTGATTTTCTTGAATTGTGAGATAAGATGATCAATTGTAAATATTTATTTCTTTAATTTTAATTTTAATTTTTATTATTATTATTTTTTAAATCCGAATTGCCACTACAAATCACTTTACTACAATCTTTTATAGGGTTTATTGATGACTAAAAATATGGTCTATCATTTATTACACCCCAATTAAAAATAAAGAAAATAATTGAATGATTGAGAATAATTAAAAGTTGAGGTGCCAATAGAAATTCTCTCATTTTTTTTCTTTTCTTTTGCTTATATTCTTTTGTTTTGGGTTTAGGATTTTATATGAACTTTTTTTTAATAGTAAAAAACTACAAAAATTATTTGAATGAATGCTATAATATTTTATTCTGTTGAGATTGTAATTTGAGGCAAACCTTAGTAATAAATAAAAAAAATAGGTGAATAGTTGAGAATAAGTAAAAGTTGAGGTGCAATAGAAACTCTCATTATTTTTTCCTTTGATTCTTTTGTTTTATGTTTAAGATTTTATATAAACCTTTTTTTCAATTGTAAAAAACTATTGAAATTGTTTGAATGAGTGCTATAATATTTTATTATGTTGAGATTGTAATTAGAGGCAAACCTTAGTAATAAATAAAGAAAATAGGTGAATGGTTGAGAATAAATAGAAGTTGGGGTGCCAATAGAAACTTTCATTTATTTTTTCTTAGATTCTTTTATTTTAGGATTAGGATTTTCTATGAACCTTTTTTAATATTAAAAAGCTATTGAAATTATTTGAATAAGTGCTATAATATTTTATTCGGTTGAGATTATAATTAGAGGCAAACCTTAATAATAAATAAATAAAATAGGTGAATGGTTGAGAATAAGTAAAAGTTGGGGTGCCAATAGAAAATCTCATTTATTTTTTCTTAGATTCTTTTGTTTTAAATTTAGGATTTTTTATGATCCTTTTTTAATTATAAAAAACTATTGAAATTGTTTGAATAAGTGATATAATATTTTATTATAATGAGATTGTAATTTGAGGCAAACTTTAGTAATATTTGAACTGTGTGTTTTGATCTTTAATTGGGGTGTGATAATTAATTTAAGTAATTATGATGTAATAAGTAAATGTTGGGTGTCTATAGCCCATCTCTTAAAATATCTTTCATAGTAAAAAGTTGAAACACTTACTTTTAGTTTTGCAATTTAATTAGAAAAATATTTTTCATTAATTATTATTAGTTTTATCTGAATTTTTCGAGAAAATCATTTTCATTCAAAAAAATATAATTTTTTTTATTATAAATTATTTTTAAATTATTTTTTTCTCTCAGGATCAGAAACCTTAGTTTTGGATTGCCAATTTGATAATCCATTTGAGTTCAATGATCCTTAGTAAGATCTCAAATCTTACTAAATTAATAGGAAAACTACTTCTATAAAATATTTTACTATTTTCGATTAACCTTGTACACACCTTGTGACATCCAAATACATAATCAGATGCTTCAATATTGTTGAAGACAAAAGTATATGAACTTTAAAAAAAGAAATTATTTTTCATCGTTGTATTTCAATTTTAAGTTTGAAGTTGGGTATTTTTCAAAAATTAACATCAAACTTAAATAAATAAAAAATTGTTAAATTTTTTATTTATTTTTATATTTAAGCTTTTTAATGAAATTTAGAAGGCTGTGGTAGTGTTGGACTAGTGATATGGTTATTCATATGAGTAAAATCTTATTACGTTAGTAATACGAATGTTTTGTTATTTTCAAGAAAATGACGATGTTTAGATTTGAATTTAATTAATAAAAATATAAGGTTTGTAAATAAAATTAAGATATTAAGTGAGAGGGACTACTGCAAAAATATTCCAAGGAATCCTTCAGTGGGATTGCGCCAATAACATCGCATTCCTGAATTTCTATTCAAAACCCAAACCTCCAACGATCACTCACAGGACACAAAATCCCCCCAAAAACCTATTCTCTGATGGCGAAATCCTCCAAATTTTTCTGGGTTTTCATTATTCTCTCAAACCCACTCTTTATTTTCTCCCAAGTTGATGAGTTCTACTATGGTTTCAGTGGAGAGTACAATAATATAAGTTTAAATGGAGTTGCAGAGATTGAAAAGAGAGGGATTCTTCGATTAACAGACGATACGAATCACATAATCGGTCGAGCTTTCTACCCATCTCGTCTCAAGTTCAAAAACTCTACAAATGGGTCAGCTTTCTCTTTCTCTACCTCATTTGCCTTCGCTATTGTTCCTAAGTCCTCTGTTCCAGGCGGCAATGGCTTCGCTTTTACAATTTCTCCAACAAAAGAACTCAAAGGCGGTCTTCCATCCCAGTATCTTGGATTACTCAACACGAGCAATATAGGGAGATTCTCCAACCATGTCTTCGCTGTAGAATTCGACACCGTTAAAAATATAGAATTTGAGGATATAAACGACAACCATGTTGGGATCGACATCAACGATTTGAAATCTAAAGCTCCTACTTATGCAGCTTATTTTAGTGATAATTCGACTAAATTAGAACTTAATCTCAAGAGTGGGAAGACTATTCAAGCTTGGATCGAGTACGATTCAGTGACTAATCTTCTCAATGCAACACTTTCCCCTTCTTCTTCAAAACCCAATTTGCCGATTCTTTCGTATAAAGTAGATATCTCGCCAATTCTCCTAGATTACATGTATGTGGGGTTCTCTGCTTCGACAGGTGCGCTCTCGAGCTCCCATTACATCCTCGAATGGAGCTTTAAGATTAACGGAGTCGCTCGAACCCTAGATCTCGATTCCCTCCCTTCGCTAACAGGACCAAAGAAGAATCACAGGGTTCTATCAATTTGGGTCTCTGTTTCAGCCTCAATTTTCATGATTACTGTGATCTTCGCCGCAATCTACTACACCATAAGAATCAAGAACGGAGATGTAGTCGAAAAGTGGGAGCTTAATGTCGGACCACATCGATTCTCTTACCAAGAACTCAAGCTCGCAACAAAAGGTTTCAGAGACAAAGAGCTAGTTGGTTCGGTGGGTTCGGTCGAGTTTACAAAGGAACACTTCCGAATTCGAAATCCCAAATCGCAGTTAAGCGAATCTCCCCCGAATCGAAACAGGGTTTGAGAGAATTTGCGTCTGAGATTGCTTCAATCGGTCGTCTTTGTCATAGAAATCTGGTTCAATTACAGGGATGGTGTCGAAGAAGAGGTGATCTCCTCCTCGTATACGATTTCATGCCTAATGGAAGCTTAGATAAGTTTCTGTTCAATGAAGCCAAATCGATTCTCAGTTGGAATCAGAGGTTCAAGATCATCAAAGGCGTGGCTTCTGGTTTGCTCTATTTACACGAAGAATGGGAACAGATCGTAATTCACAGAGACGTTAAAGCCAGTAACGTGTTATTGGATAACGAGTTAAATGGTCGACTCGGCGATTTCGGACTCGCTAAATTATACGAGCACGGGTCGAACCCAAACACGACACGGGTAGTGGGCACAGTGGGCTATCTTGCACCTGAGTTGACACGGACGGGAAAGCCCAATGCGAGCTCAGATGTATATGCATTTGGTGCGTTGTTGCTTGAGGTCACATGTGGGAGGAGACCTGTAGAACCCAAAGCGTTGCCAGAAGAGATGATATTGGTTGATTGGGTGCGCGACACGTGTAAGGATGGGATGATCTTAGATGTGGTGGACCCAAGGTTGAAGGGTGAGTTTGATGAAGGAGAGGTGGTGATGGTGTTGAAGATGGGGTTGATGTGTTCCAACAATGCGCCTAGCGCGCGACCTAGTATGCGGCAGGTGGTGAGCTATTTAGAAGGAGAGGTGAAGTTGCCTGAAGTCTTGAATCAAGAAGAAGAGGTCCATGATTTTGTACATTTGTATTCTTCTTCTCTAGAGAATGTGTGTTTGAATTCCTCTCTAGAGGTTGATGATGGTGAAGTTAAAGCTCCCCCTACTTCATCAGTCTCCATTCTCATCGCCTAATAGTTATCGTCTTTTTTTTTGGTTCGGTGCGGTAAATTCAATATAACATTTAGAAGGATCAAAATGTGAAAATGTAATGTATTTACTTGTTAAATTTGATGGTCTTGTAGTCTATGAATTGTCATCCATGAAGAGTTATTTGAATCTTTTTGTCAGCTTTTAATAGCCACCTAGTGAATAATAATTTCCTACCCTCCATGGCTTGTCTATCGATTCTAAGATTGTAGAATTGCATATTGGGATATGCTTTTGTATCAAAATATGTGAAAGTGTGTAGGAATCATCAGGGTGGAGCCAAGATTTCCTTCTTGTGGGGCAAATTATGATTGGTTGTATAATTGAAGAACTTGAAGATGAATGATTTTAAAGGGAAATTCAGGTTTTTTTATTAGAAGTTAAAGAAAAAAAATATTTAAGTCATTTTCAATTAATATATGAGAAGGCCCGATCAAAAGACCATGTCATCAACATCAAAAAATTGAAGGGAAAGGGGAAGGGGAAGGGGAAGGGGAAGGGGGGGGGGGGGGGGACGAGGGTAAAAATTAGATGGAGGTGAGGGTGTGGGGGCAAATGAGGAGAGAAGTGAGGGAATAGGGACAAATTTGGCATGTAATTAATTAAAAATGTAGGGGTGTCTTAAAGTTCTATGAGAGTCAATAGCCGCCACTAATTCCGCCCCAGGGAATCATAAATGCTTTTTGACTCATATATATGGTTCCTATACACTTTCATATCTGGATTTATGACATGAGGTACAATCTTGAGATCACTTCTCGCTTTAATTATGTCACAATTATTCCCTTCTAAAAGAAATTCAATCTCTTTATAAACTTTTACTTTTCTTCCAACTATAAGTTATTATTGAAAAAGAATAATTTGATAATTTTTATTCATCACTAACAAATTAAAACAAACCAACAAACAAATAAGTTATTGTATAGATTTGTTAACACTTGCATGATAGAATATATTTTTCAGAAATTACATATTAATTAAAAGAATTACATTCTAATTAAAATTAATGAAGTTTAATTTGATCTTCCAAAGTTGGTTCAACTGTGTGAGTGTTGATACTAAGACCTGAGTTCAAAACACAACCTCTCTCACTAAATTTAATTTTTTAGTCAGTCCCTCTCTCACTAATTATTGGTCATTAATCTCATTTATCTAACTAATTGAAGAGAGTTTCTATTGGAAAAACAACTTTTATTCATAACATACCAATTTACATCTTGGCTATTCAAGTTAAAAAAGATTGGTGTGCTATAAGTAAAAGTTGGTACACCAGTACAATCTCTCTTTTAAGAGATCTATATAATCTCAAATCAAGTTTATAGCCATCATCAAATTGGCACGTGGTGTTAGTTAAGAATACTGTCATTAAGAGTTAAAGACAAGCAACTTTTGGGTCCCAGATGTGATTTGAGGTTTGTTTTTTGGTTGGATTTTTCTTGATGTGAGAATGATGGATTTTTCTTTTTAAAGAGGAAAATTAAATTAATGAAATGGTGTATGTGCAGGAAAAATAAAATTAAGAATATATTTCAATCGTATATCCTATATGGATTGAATTTTGAAAAAAAAAAAAAATTATTTGAGTCCCAAAGTCAATAATGGAATATTGACCCTAAGTCTCACGATGTTATATACATTGAAAAACCCATAAATTCAAGAACAAGATATGAAAGATTGGGTGATTGTTGGAAAACAAAAGATAACATGTAATTGATTATGATGAGATTGATGATCATGATCTTTGAAAGTCACGAAGAAAATTGTGAATGCATTGAAAGAATATTAAACCATATAAAAAAAGAGGAAATTTTATTGAATTCTTTACACGATTACGTTAAAAATGTATTACTTGAGAATTTTACTTAAACATCAGAATCTCTTAGGTTTTTACCGCATTAATGCCCAGGAACAGGAAATTGGGGATGGATCGTACTAAGAATCTTGATAAGTAAGATTTAAGGAAAAAATTTCCTACGTATTCGAGCCCTTCTTTCATAAAATGTACTTGATCTGAACAACTCAACTATTAGTCTAGTATAATAGTTTTTACCATATGCATATAAAGGGCTGGTCTTTCTTTGAACTGAGCAAATAAATATAAATTCGATCGTCGATCTGTTATGAAATTTGTTCAATCTGTACAAACAAGGCTTACTCAGTTGTATAAAAAATGAGTATTAGATGTGGGTTGGGGGTTAGAACATGGTTTTAAATCTTGTCGGAGATCGAGATGACTCGCCTGAGTCATCTCGATATCTTCCATGAACAAGATGGATAGACATGACGACTCACATCTGTAGAATCTCACAAGATAAACGAGTTGACTTGGACGATATTTTGAAAATCTCGATCAAGTCAACAATACTCATCCGAGTCAATTTGGATTTTCTATATTTTAATGAAAATAATTAAAATTTTTAATTTAAACATTTATTTTCTAAATAATATATAATTTTATAATATAACATCTTCTAATTACCTTATTTATAAATATAAAAAATTAGAATTATTTTCATATATATAAGGGCAACTGGGTTTAATCCCCTGGTCACACCTTAGAGTTTCTATGCGCCCCTTCATATAAAATGGTATATTTAATTGATGTACATGTGCAGGTGGATGGTGCTTGCGGCTTGCAAAAGCAAAATAATATATATATAGGAAAAACCGAGTTAAGTGGTTTATCTCGTCCGAGACAACTCTATCTCATCCATGGATGAGATGAGGCATCAAAGTGAGACGTGAAACTAGAAAAGTCTAGTCATCTCCTCTAAACTAGAAAAGTCTAGTCCTCTTATCTGTGACTTTGTTAGCAATCTCTCATTTAATTCTTGAAAAATTCATGAATTTTTCATTTTTTTTCAATGAAAGTATCATTCTTCGGATTATTAAACTATTCTAAATAATTCATGCATTTTAAGTTTAAAAAGAATAAAACACAATTTTTACGATTTTTATGACTTTCAGGGATTTTTATAAAACTTGGTGAAAAAAAAAAAATGCTATTGTAACTTGTTGTATGTTGCAAAGTGTAAACTTGTAAGTTGTGATGTGTAACTCAAGTTTGAAGTGGCCATGCTTCAAAATTTTGGAGGAATCCATCTTTTTACATAACAAATGTCCATTTTATCTTTAAAAATAATAATGACATGACCCTCTACATTTATTTGAGATTACACATTAATTTTTCAAATTGATGATTTGTCCATTGACTTTGGTCTTCTTTTATAAACCAATGGAACAAGGACCTCAATGCCCTCATTATTACCATCCCAATATATCATTACCTTCACCATCAATATTAACGTCACTATCATATCACCGAATTTTTGGTTTTTGAATTTTTGAAATGAGATGGATAATACACATGAAGTATATGCCGCATATTTTTTATTTATCGAATTTTAGACCGGATTTTTGCAATCCAAGATCAAATAGAACTCGAATTTTTGCCGTATTCCAAATTACTAACAAAGAATTTCTGTACCCATTAGTCCAAGAGTGGCCCATTCTTAATCTAGGTTTGGGCCAGATTGAGCTCTATTGCATCCTGGCCCAGTATGTATGTGGTTAAGTCCAAGTCATTAATAAGACTGAATTTTTGTTGTGTTAGTCCAACGTAGAGATTATGGGGCAAATCAATTACTGGTTCACTATGACAATTAATGTATAACCGTCATTTGGTTGACCTTGACAACAAAAATAGCCTGATTGGAAAATTCTAGCCATTTGATTTAAGTATTTTTCACTCAGTTGTCCATCTAAAAAGCACGTCACCAGGTTTTAGTGATTATTTGAGACACCCCTTTATATTTTCAAAATGATGACATTCCCCTTGACTGTAATCTTCTCTGAGAGACTTAACATAAAATGACGTAAATGAGACAAGCGAAGAGCATAAGGTTTTAAACTCGTGGGATTGACTCGAAACACAGTCCAATTGACTTGACTGGATTGAGTTATTGAACCAGACTGGTATCATGTAAGAAAGAGGAAAGCACAAAAACGTGTACGATGGTGAGATTAAAAGCCCAGGTATTTATTTACTTTTACCAAAATAGATATATTGATTATGAAAATAGGGTCATTTTATTGATTTTAATTTCATTCAGAAGAACTCTTATATGAGGTTCACAAGAAGGGTATAAAAGTAAAATTATGAAAATCACCGCCATAGGAGGTATCTATTCTGGTAAAATAATATAAACCAAAATGGGTTTGAGGAACCTTTTTAATAAATATTTTAAGTGTCTGGGCAAGTAATTTCACTAAAATACTCACCCATTTTGGTAAAATAACTTACTCAACTTTGTTAAGTTACTGTGAAGTTTTATTATTGTTTCATGGAAAGAAAATAAATTTAAGTTTCAAACTATTAAAAATATTTTGGGATATTTTATAAATTTGGTATACATTTATACGACTCACTACAAGTCACTTTATTTAGGTTTGAGGACAATGTGAAAGAAACATTACATGTATACATAAGAATGTTGCCACATAATTAAAATCAGAAAGTCGATATGAAGATGTGTTTATGGAGTGTTATGTGATTAATTCATCCGAATCAAACAGTTTTTTTTTTAGGCCGATTATACATTATGGAGTTAAATGTTCGAAAATCAAGAAACAATAATTATGAAAATACAGCCTCAATATGTAACAAAATAAACATAAACTGATTGAGATGGTCTGACCATGTACAGGGGATGTTGATTAATAAAGAGTTTCAAAAAGAGAGAAGAAGATCTAAAACAACATGAATTGATATGATAAGAGTTTCAAAATGAGAAGAAAATCTAAAACAAAATAAATCGAGGTAGTAAGAGTTGATGTGAATATACTTACAATATCAGCACATGTTAACCAACAACTAATGTTGAGCATAGTGGCCAAGGCCTCCCTCCAAAAAGGGAGAGGTCTTGAGTTTTAATCCCCTTTGTTGGGCATCTATAAGGATTTATCCCAGCTTACCTGGTATGCGTGGTTTGTAGGGCATTGCATGTAGTTTGGTGAAGGCCCGATCAAACTGAGTTAGGCAGAATTCCATGCTTTACGCCCTAATAGAGGTCTGCAATGAGCTCTTGTGTTAAGTTGAGTTGGGCTTTACCCTTTATTCGTACAACTATCAAAGTGAGGTCGCATGCCCCAGTGTAACGGCCATGTACTCTGACACCTAGAGTTTAGGTGTAACTCGCCCCGGAGTCACCCGGGAGCCCCTATGTAATGCTATGTAAGGCTCGTTATGAAGCCATGTCAGCCCCCGTACCAGGGCATATCTGTTAGCTTAGGGTACGTGTCAGCCCCGTGCCAGGGCATCCTTGTTAGCTTAGTGGCATTTTAGTAATAAGGGAGTATGACCGGCCTCTACTTTTGATGTTCCCTTCTGGAAATCTAGTAAAGACTTAGCATACACTTTGTAGGAAGGGTGTCAGTGCTGTCCCAATCCCCGGCCTACACCCACGTTGTTGAAGCCTTGAAGCCCAGCTCCGTGGAGGTCCCGCGTGTCAGGGATCATCAATTGCTTGTAACGCATCTATTTGCTTTTATACCGCGTTACACCGTGTAATCAATATTATATCAACAAAGTTGCCTTCGGGCTTTATCTCGTGTTGCCTCGTTTACTTGTTTGCTAGCTACGTGTGTGTGGTGTACGATCATTTTACAGGCTTGCAAGTGGATTTGACCCCCTTGCGCCGCACGACCCCGCTTCGAAAGAATAGGGCCGTGACAGTTGGTATCAGAGCAGCAGTTGTTTGAGCACAGTTGGTATTCCCCCTAGCTATTCCCCCGAGATTCCATTAGTTCACGCGAATAATGGTAAGAGGAACTACTAGTACCGCGGATCAACCCGCTCCAAACACACCAGCACCACGTACAAACAAGGAACGCATTGAGGTATTAGAGGAGAAGGTAGGTATGCTCTCCGGGATAGTTGATGGTATTGCGCAATTGGATGATCGACAGAACACGCTGGAGGAAAGATCCGAGACGTTCCGAGCCAGAGTGACTGACCTCGAGGAAGACACCCGAGGATCCATAGCTACATTACAGGAACAGATCACGGAGCTCACTACTAAGGTAGGCCTCCTGGTAAGAGCCGTTGGTAACGAGCGGCCTACCGGTGGTGATGCTCCTCCCTCGCGCTTGCGAGTCCCCGAGCCACGCGCCTTCAGTGGTGCACGCGATGCGAAAGAGCTCGAGAACTTCCTGTTTGATATGGAACAGTACTTCCGTGCAGCTCGTCCGGATTCAGAAGAGGTAAAAGTAACAACTGCTTCTATGTATCTTGCAGGTGACGCTAAGCTATGGTGGCGAACAAAGTACACCGAGATGGAGAGTGGCCAATGCTCCATCGATACATGGGAAGACCTCAAAAGGGAGCTGAAGAATCAGTTCCTACCCGAGAATGTGGAGTTCATTGCCCGCAGGAAGTTGAGGCAACTCCAACATACTGGTACCGTGCACGACTACGTCAAGCAATTTTCCGCATTGATGCTTGATATCCGTGATATGTCAGAGAAAGACAAGCTGTTCTCGTTTACAGAAGGGCTTAAGCCTTGGGTTCAGACAGAACTACAGAGGCAACGTGTGCAAGACCTCACGACTGCTATCGCCGCAGCTGAGCGGTTGACGGATTATTCTCCCGATGGGAATAAAAAAGAAGGTATCCAATCAGTCGAAAGGGTACTCTCAGCAGAGTGAACGCACCCATGGGTCTTCCAAAGGTAAAAATGGAGGATCTAGACACAGTCCAAGCAGGAGATCCCATCGGGATTCCTCCCCTTCGAAGAACACCGGTACCCAGTCCAACAATCACCGCAACAAGATCCAGTGTTACTTGTGTGGTGGTCCTCATAAGACGTTCAATTGCCCGCAGAGAAGCAAGTTGAATGCACTGTTAGCTTCCCAGAGTGACCCTAGTCACGAGAGTTCAAGTGAGAAAGATGAGGATGAATCTTCTCATATGGGAGCTATGCATCTGTTGAATGCAATGAAACAGACCTCTGAGACTAAGACGATCCGTCAGCGTAAGGGTCTCATGTATGTTGATGTGGAGATTGGTGGTAAGACCACCCAGGCAATGGTTGACACGGGAGCTACGCATAGCTTCATTTCCCCTGCAGAGGCGAAGCGCCTCAATATCCGGCTCGAAAAGGATTCAAGCCGTATGAAAGCTGTTAACTCCAAGGCCACTCCTATACAAGGTCGGCCAAGTCCGTGGCCATCAAGATAGGTCCATGGAAGGGTAAGCTAGATCTTCTCGCAGTTCCCCACTCGATGAGTTCCGAGTTATCATTGGGATGGACTTTCTACGACAGAACAGGGCCGTTCCGATGCTATTCGCCAACACTTTGGGCTTGCTAGGTGAAAGTCCAAGCTTCATTCCTCTCTCTACAGGTAAAGAAGAGGGAAAGATGATCTCAGCCCTTCAGCTGAAGAAAGGGTTGAAGAAAGGTGAGCAAACGTTTCTTGCTACCTTGCTAGTTGAATCTGATGATCAGGACCATAGTTCAACTCCCCCATTGGTTAAACAGGTTTTGACTGAATTTGATGATGTTATGCCGGAAGAGCTTCCGAAGACCCTACCGCCACGTAGGCCGATCGATCATCAAATCGAACTAGTACCTGGTACCAAGCCTCCTGCAAAGGGGCCATACAGGATGAGTCCTCCGGAACTAGCTGAGCTACGCAAGCAACTTGATGGACTTCTGGAGTCTGGATTTATCAGACCTTCGAAGGCACCTTATGGGGCGCCTGTTTTATTCCAGAAGAAGCACGATGGGTCATTACGACTTTGTGTAGACTACCGAGCGCTGAACAAGGTTACCGTCAAGAATAAGTATACGATTCCACTGATTGCCGATTTGTTTGATCAACTTGGGGCAGCCAAGTACTTTTCCAAGTTGGATTTGAGATCAGGGTACTATCAAGTACGGGTTGCAGATGGTGATGAGCCGAAAACTACCTGTTCTACCAGGTATGGTGCTTATGAGTTCTTAGTCCTGCCCTTCGGCCTTACGAACGCACCTGCGACATTCTGCACCTTGATGAACGACCTCTTCAGACCGTACCTCGACAAGTTTGTTGTGGTATATCTCGATGACATTGTGGTATACAGTTCTACCTTAGAAGAGCACGTTCAACATTACGCAAGGTATTCAAGTGCTTCGCGACAATCAGTTGTATGTTAAGCTAGAGAAGTGTTCATTCGCCCAAGAGCAGATTATGTTTCTTGGCCACGTTGTGGGTAATGGACAGATCCGGATGGACATGGAGAAAGTGCGAGCTATTGATGAATGGAAAACCCCTTCTACTGTCACAGAACTCAGGTCATTCCTCGGTCTTGTGAACTATTATAGGCGTTTCGTCCAAGGTTATTCCAAAGAGAGCGCACCTCTCACAGACCTGTTGAAGAAAGATCACACTTGGTCCTGGTCGGACAAGTGTAATGAGGCGTTTGAAGACCTCAAGCTTGCTGTTATGCAAGACCCAGTCTTAGCTCTACCCGACATCACCACCGCCGTTTGAAGTTCAGACAGATGCATCTGACTTTGCTATTGGAGGAGTGTTGTTACAGGATGGGCATCCGTTGCTTATGAAAGTCGGAAGCTCAATGATGCTGAGAGACGCTATACCGCACAGGAGAAAGAGTTGTTAGCCGTCGTCCACTGTTTGAGAGTTTGGAGACATTATCTTGTTGGGGTCACAAGTTCATGTGAAGACTGATAATGTGGCTGTGAGCCATTTCCTGACTCAAAAGAAGTTGACACCGAAACAGGCTCGTTGGCAAGAATTCCTCGCAGAGTTCGACTTGGCCTTGGATTACAAGCCAGGAAAGAACAATAACGTGGCCGATGCCTTGAGTCGCAAAGCAGAGCTAGCAGCACTTCAGCGACAAGTTTCTCAAGTTACCAGCACTTTACAACAGAGAATTCAGAATGGTTTGAACAGTGATCCCCAGGCGAAGGCCATATTGGATATGGTGCAGAAGGGGAAAGCACGCCGTTTCTGGCTTCGGGATGGGTTGTTATATACCACAAAGAGCCGCA
The DNA here is from genome assembly GCF_017979445.1 of Akebia trifoliata. NCBI lineage: Eukaryota > Viridiplantae > Streptophyta > Magnoliopsida > Ranunculales > Lardizabalaceae > Akebia > Akebia trifoliata. The sequence continues at coordinate 8,342,568 of NC_141388.1, read as the reverse complement.
TGTTTGTTCCACGTGCGGACGGGCTAAGACGAGAACTGATGAGGAAGTGTCACGACACTCCATGGGCTGGCCATCCGGGCTGGCGCCGCACATTAGCTCTCTTGGAGCGAGGATACTACTGGCCGAACATCCGTGATGATGTGTTAGACTATGTGAGGACCTGCCTCATTTGCCAGCAAGACAAGATCGAGAGCGACAAACCTATTGGGCTGCTGGAACCGCTTCCAGTCCCCCAAAGGCCTTAGGAAAGTGTTTCTATGGACTTTGTCACAGGTTTGCCGAAGGTTGCAGAGTATGGATCCATCCTTGTGGTTGTGGACCGTTTCTCTCAAATATGCTACATTTATACCGACCTCGACATATTGCTCAGCAGAAGAAACAGCGCACTTGTTCCTCAAGCATGTCATCAAGTATTGGGGTGTGCCCAAGAACATTGTCAGCGACAGAGATTCAAGATTTACAGGGAGATTCTGGACCGAATTGTTCAGATTACTTGGGTCTCAGCTTGACTTTTCGACCAGTGGACATCCACAAACAGATGGGCAGACTGAAAGATTTAATGCCATGTTGGAGGAATATCTTAGGCATTTTGTCACTGTCAACCAAAAGGATTGGGCGAATCTACTTGATGTCGCACAGTTCTGTTTCAACCTTCAGAAGAGCTCTTCCTCCAACAAGAGTCCTTTTGAACTTATTACTGGCCAACAACCGTTAACTCCTCATACTATTGTTTCAGGATATCAGGGACAGTGTCCAAGGGCGTACAAGTTTGCTAAGTTTTGGCAGGACAACAATGAAATTGCCAGATCTTACCTTGAAAAAGCGTCAAAGCGGATGAAGAAATGGGCTGATGAACATCGTCGACCAGATCGTTTCAAAGTTGGTGACTTAGTTCTACTCAAGACAGATCAGTTGAGAAGGTTCAACCGAGTACACAGCGAGTACACAGGGGTCTACTACAGCGTTATGAAGGTCCAATGCTCATCCTCTCTCGAGTCGGCAAGGTCTCCTACAAGCTGAAGTTACCGCACTGGTTACGCAACATCCACCCTGTCTTCCATGCCAGCTGTCTCAAGCCATCCCATGCAGATCCAGCACGCAGCATTCCAACACGTTCACCTTCTCGTTCAACAATCCAGCCGGAACGTGTTGTCGACCAAGTTCTCGCCGAGCGTCAAGTCAGCAGCAGTTCAAGCAAGCAGCAGCACATGGAGTACTTTGTCACTTGGAAGAACTTGCCAGAATGTGAAGCCACCTGGGAAAGAGCAGAGAACCTACAACCATTCAAACAGAAGATTGAAGAGTTTGTCAGGGACAATGCGACGAGGACGTCTGCAGAATAGGTGGGGGAGACTGTAACGGCCATGTACTCTGACACCTAGAGTTTAGGTGTAACTCGCCCCGGAGTCACCCGGGAGCCCCTATGTAATGCTATGTAAGGCTCGTTATGAAGCCATGTCAGCCCCCGTACCAGGGCATATCTGTTAGCTTAGGGTACGTGTCAGCCCCGTGCCAGGGCATCCTTGTTAGCTTAGTGGCATTTTAGTAATAAGGGAGTATGACCGGCCTCTACTTTTGATGTTCCCTTCTGGAAATCTAGTAAAGACTTAGCATACACTTTGTAGGAAGGGTGTCAGTGCTGTCCCAATCCCCGGCCTACACCCACGTTGTTGAAGCCTTGAAGCCCAGCTCCGTGGAGGTCCCGCGTGTCATAGGATCATCAATTGCTTGTAACGCATCTATTTGCTTTTATACCGTGTTACACCGTGTAATCAATATTATATCAACAAAGTTGCCTTCGGGCTTTATCTCGTGTTGCCTCGTTTACTTGTTTGCTAGCTACGTGTGTGTGGTGTACGATCATTTTACAGGCTTGCAAGTGGATTTGACCCCCTTGCGCCGCACGACCCCGCTTCGAAAGAATAGGGCCGTGACACCCAGGCACCCCCCAGGAGATTTGGGCAGAGCTATGGTGCTCTAAGAGGCCAGTTGCCTCGCCCTTGCTAGTTGGATCTATGAGTCCGGACACCCCCGTCATCGGAAAAAAAAAAAAGGTTACTTTAGATTTTTTCTTTTTGATATCATGGGTATCCCCACCTTTCGAATGGGACTAATCCTGCGGTCACACACACCACCCCCTCGGAAAGTCCTACGTGCAACAGGTTGAGTTGAGGCTCAACCTGACCCTAGAGGGTGGCCCCAAGAAATTCATAGCTTCGTGGGCTTTCAAACACTTGACCTACTCTTCCTAAGGAGCTTATCAAGGCTCGGCTTGCCACTAGGCCAACCCCTTGGGGTTTACTTTAGACAATTAAATGGAAGGTTATGATTCATATGCTGACCCTAAATTTAAGGACAAGGCTTCGATCTATCTTGTGTTCTTACCTTCTATTTGTACTCCTGCTTGGTGGGAACATAGACAATGAATGACAGACTCTTTAGCAGAGGTTGGTTCCAGGCCAATTATAAGAAATTTGCATGTCAAAGTTCTGAAAAGTGGGATAAAAGGACCAACAAAATCATGGGTTGATGTAGTAAGAGTGATATCAACATTTATGAAGACGTGGATTGCGAATGATATCAACATACTTGAATAGAAGGAAGACATGCCTACAAATAGAATTGAATCAATGTTCTCTATGTCGTATCCCCCACATGACTATCATTTGTATCTTCAAATTCCCGACTTAAAAATATAGTCTAGTTCGCCTGGAAACACATGGTTTGAATAAATTACAAATTGATGCGCTCCAGGTATCTTGAAAATTTCTTGGAGTATGAGAGACTAAAGGCAAGCTCCAGTTCAATATACCCAGTCAGCATCAGCTGGAGAAGGAGAGTGTTTATCTGACAAGAATGCTGTGGTGCCTTCAAGGTCCACAGAAGAATCGGCTCTTAGAGCTATGGTAGGTGAACATATCTGAATCTGAAATCAAACATCTCATACAAAGAAACAGTGGAAATAGACTATCAAGAGATATAACAGTTTCGGCCATGGAGAAAAATGAGAGTTAATTTTCTCTCGTTCAGGTTTTGGTCTCTCAAATATCTATACGACCATACAAGTCAGTAATATGCCCATAAACAAAATTGACAAATTTATAGGGAGAGCAGAGAAAATTTTGAGGACAAAACTTAACAATGAACATTCCACCCATTCAAGCTGTCCAATTCATGGCGACATGTTGGGATGAACTTACTATAAAAGCATGACTATCAAATCCTACTGACGTTATGTGCAAAGACACAATTTAAAAATTAAGATCGTCTAATTGATTGAACGGTTCAGGTCAAAAGGCACTGCCCAAAATGCCAAGTAAATCATAGTTCACAGTTTATGAAACAACATAACTATTATTCTAAACCAGATTAATGACCAATAAAGTTCTAAAATAACACTGAACTATTATGAAACAACATAACTATTATTCTTCACCAGATTAATGACCGATAAAGTTCTAAAATAACACTGAACAGTTCTGTCCTAACTTTCATTTAACATAAGAGGCCAAGCATTCACCAATATTTACAATTCTAGTTTTATACTAAAATATCATCTCAAGAAGCAACCCATGACACAATCAATGTTGACTCTTACCTTATCAGGTTAAGTGTTAATGAAATGTCACACACCTGACACCATCACCACCTACATCCTTCCAGACTCATCTCCCTCATCATCTTTGACTCCGTTTGGTCTCTCCTGATATTCGAACCCTGCTCCATTTGTGTAATTAACAGAATTAAAAAGCTTTTATTACTCAAAAAAATGTCGGAAGGGTTGTCTTCCTAGGCCTACACCGTCAGATGGTCCTCAAGATAAGCACATTATACAACCCAATAACCATCCAACAGTGTGAGCCCTAGGGAGGACACCCTCTGGAGGTTGACAATATGTACCTGCAACCATGTATTCGGGCTCATCATTTGGAGAATCCAACATCATCATATTATTAACTAAAGGCTGATCAAGTGCCATCCAATCTGAATCCCCATCTTCAAAGAATTCCTTCTTCATGGTTACCCAATCTTCAGCGAAATCAAAGCTGTCCGAGGAGATAGGATCCACGGGTTCCGGTTCTTTATTTTTTCCAAATTGTCTGTAATTGTCATATAAATTTTTTTGATTCTTCAATTGTGTAAGATACTAAATTATGTAATTGTTAATGTTCAAAGGCTGATCATGTTACTTACATTTGCTGCAATCGCAAGTTGTACTGAACAAAGACAAGGTCACGGAGTCTCTGATGCTCAAGACGGTTTCTTGTTTGCTGTACTTGTTCAAAAGCAATAGCACTGCGCTTGCACACACTAGCACTGCAAGTTTGACTAAGAATATGGATAGCCAATCGTGCCAAATTTGGGCAACCCCCTCCATATGTAGCCCACCATTCAGCTAAGAACATAAAGAGTTCAAAAGAATCAGCTTAATTTGCAATAATAATATTAAAAAAATCTCAAACGTTAAATCAACGCATGTAAACACTAAAGTTAAATTTGACAGAAGAATTCATACCTGGAAGCAGAGTATGTCTAGCTCTTATAGCTATCTTTCTGCCGAAATCCCCTTCAGCGTTCTTGTATGATATCAACTCTCTGTTGATTTTATCTTGAATGTTTATATCGGGCACTAACCTCTCAATGCAATCAAACATTCCTGATGGGATCTTATCACGTGCATCACCTTCAAGGCTATAAAAGAACCTTGGATTAAGGAAAAACCCAGCCTCATGAAGGGGATGCTGCATTTGTCGATTCCACCTACTATCTATAATGTTCCAATACACCATGTATTCCTTGTTCTCAACCAATTCCACCTTAATAGCTTCTTTCACACGGTACATGCCTGCAAGAATGTAGCCCATCGCAGGTCTGTTATCACTGCCAACCATTCTCAAAACTCCTACGAGCGGGTCAGTTAGACGAACAACTACAGAGCACCTCGACCAAAAGGACTGATTATAAATGATTTCCATTACCGCAATACCCTCTGGTTGTTTCAAAAATTGGCAATCCATCCACTCTTGGGAAGAAACCATAGCTTGCAAATTATCTTTTAGATTCACCATGCATTTCAATGTGGTAAAGTCGGTCGCAGAGCGGGTCATGACCGGTTGAATCAAATCCCTCCCACCCGTATACCTTCTCATCATATTCAAAACAAGACTATGGTTGTAGATAAATCTTGTTATTGATTTAGCATGCTCAAGTGTTACATTTATCCACTCGATTTTCCCAAAATCCTCAAGCATCAAATTTATGGAACGAGCAGCGCATGGGGTCCAATACATAGTACGGAAAGTTGCAATCAACCTTTTCCCGGCAACAATGTAGTGGTCCGTACTATCGGTGATCACTTGCAACACATTATCTATTCCAACTTCTTCAACCACACTCTTAAGCAAATCATAGAGTGGATCTATGGATCCAATTATATCGGTTGCATCAACAGATTTGAGAAACATTGTTCCTTCAGGACAATAAACGAAAAAATTTATCAAAATTCTACCGGTTTCTGTCACCCATTCATCAGCCAAGACAGAACATCCCGTCTTTCCCCATGTCTCCCTATATTTTTCTAATACACCATTCATTTCTTCAACCGTATACTTCAAGATCCATCCTCGAAGGTCATGATATGAGGTCGGTTCAAGCCCTGGTCCTCTTGATGCTATTGCATCGATCATTGGTTGGAAGTAGTGTGAATTTACAGCATCTAAAGACACACCAACGTCATAAAGAAACCGACCTACTGCCATATGCACTAGTTCCTTCTCCCTTGTTGACCTTAAGTTAAGATCACCAACTGGAAGCATAGAAGCATTAGGAGTTACAGGAAGCGGGGAAGCATTCTCGGGTCTACCTCTCTTCCTTCTGTCCGAAATTCTATTTTTCATTCCTTCATTTCTCCTTTCAAACACACCCATATTCGATTCAAGAGTGTCAGGGTGAGCTAGCAATTGAAGCCCGGTATTCACTTCACATTGATTACCAAATGTGTCCATTTCATTACTACCCGGAGTAAGACTCCTAATATCTTCAGCTATCCTTTGTTTCTTCTTCTTTTTAACCGTAACTCCATCCAAACTTTGTTGCATAATACGCTGAACCTCCAATGGCACTCTAGAACAACACGACGCGTTACCTTTTTGGCATGCGAGATGTTCTTTAATTCTATGAATCCCACCGCCCGAAAATAATTTAAGGCAATAAAGACACTTGAGTTGAACACGTTCACCATTCTTAAACATTTGGCAATGTTTCCATGCGGGATCGTGTTTTAGTGAACTAATTGGTATGGGTTCAGACCCAGATGCCATTAACAGATCCAATGTTGAAGACTACCACAGCAAACACTTTCCCAAAAAGCAAATTTAACTAATTAAACAGAAACTATCTCTATTTCTTAGCAAAAAACTAATGTTCTTGACATGATATTTTACCAAAATAACTGAACAAAAAATAACTGTTTTTTCTAACAAAGAAAAAGGGACTATAGTACGTACTTGTGTTGTGTTTCTATTATTTGAAGTCGCCCAAAGCCCAGAGAGAGAGAGAGAGAGAGAGAGCAGTTTTTCTATCGCGCATAGAAGGAAATAGAGTGAGAGCCGGTTTGCTCGTTTATAAACCGTAGAAGAGGGTCCAAGTCTAACCGGATGAACCGGTTAGGTCGAGGAAAGCGGGTTTTGTTTATCTCTCGAGCCGAATCGATTTTACCGGCAAAAACCGGTCGATAAGCAGTGAAACTCTTGGTTTGACCGGTTTTGAGAAAAGAAACCGAAATCTCCAGCTGTAGTGGCAGAGAGCCGGAGATGGTTCGGTTTCCGGTCAGACCGGCCGGAGAATGGCTGTGCTGATTGAACCGGTGATTTCTTCAAGCTTTTTGAGAGATCTGGTTTTCTTCTTTTATCTTTCTCTCTGTTTTTTTTTTCTTCCCCTTTGTTTGAGATCCGATTGATTGAAGAAATGCCTGTGAGGGTAGTGGAGAGTTCGGCGCCTTCTCAAGTTTCAGGTACTGATGATTCGAATTTCTTTCGATTTTTAATAATTTTTTAATTTGTTTGTAATATTTAGATTTCGATCTGCTTTCTACAATCTACAATATTCTCCTGTGGATCGGTCTTTGAATCTGTTTTATCTATAAAACACAAGATTTCTGTAGATGTTTCTGCGATTCTGTGGTCTTAATTTATTGTTGAAGAAATCGTTTCTTCGATAGGGTTAGAGTTAGGGCGAGAGTGTAAGTCACGGAGATTTTTTTGAAAGATTGTTTTTTTTTTTTTCCTTCCACTATGAGAAATCCATTCGTTTTTAAAACAATTTCCATGAGAAACACTTGATCTGTTCGTGAATTTTGGACAGAATCGAAGAAGAAGTAATATTATGGATGAGACTGGAGTTGAGATCTTGATATTTTTATTTAAATTGATTGATTGATATTGGTGACAATTAAAATGTTATTGTAAGTTTAGATAAGATTGTATGGAGTTGGATAATCAAGCATAAAATCAGTTCAAGATTGTTTTTTTAAATATCTGATACATGCACCAACAGTTTATCAGTATGAATTTTTGACCTAATCATGATCTCCTAAATGATGGCCGCCTGTTTTTCTTTTTTTTCTTTTTCTGTAGATTTTATAATTATCCTTTCGTTATGGTGTCATCCAGTTATATCTAGCTTCTAGGTGTAAGTTTCTCTTCATTTTCTTTAACTGCAATCTTGTTTGAGATTTGGTCTCAAATGGTAGCCTTGTGTCATTGCTTTAGATTTTATCGTTATCGTTTCTTTTTGGTGTCATCAAGTTATATAATTTCTAGGTGTAGACTCTCTTAATTTTCTTGATCACAATCATGTTTGAGATATGGTTTGATTTCTCTTTTCTGTCGTAACATGTTCTTCTTTTGGTTGATATTCTCTGTCAAGCTTTCGTTGCTTTATTATTTATATTGGAGGTTCTTCTCCATCTTCATCATGTTCCAAAAAAGAAGGAAGTACTTTTAATTTTTCTGAAAATGAGTTTTCTTAGATTATCTGAACCGATACTGAGTTAACTTGGCCAATACGGACAATCTGGGTTTGAGTCATGGTGTGCCGAAATTTGGACAAAGATCAAGTCAAGTAGGTTGAACCAGGCTGAAGCTTAATTGGAGCTAAGTTAGCGCCTAGTTGGATTGATCCCCAATTTGCTAGGTATCTTTATGCTTGTCCTATACCATGCTCAGAAATGAATGTAGATGAGTTGAGGATTCTTGGATAGATGAGTAGGAAGACTACACTAGATAAGAGAAACAAATGCATTCTTGAAAATGTAGGAGTAATAACCCCTCAATTGATGATAAAATAAGGGAGTAGTCAATTGAGATGGTTTGGTTATGTGCTACAAACAGGGGCAGAGCCAGGATTTTGCCCATGTGGGGGCAACTAAGAGTAGAAAAAAAATTTGTGGGGGCAACTTAGAGTGAAAAAAATATTTTGTGGGGGCAACTAAGAGTGGAAACTTTTATTTGTGGGGCAATAGTGGTGGATTTTTTATCCACTGCTAATATCTGTCGCAATAGCTAATTGATCTTTATACTTATAAAAAACATCTATAGACTTTTAAAATTCTTGTGGGGGCAAGTGCCCCCACTGTAAATCCTCCCCTTGCTACAAAGACTGATGATATGCAAATTGAAACTTAAGGATGAGGTTTGTTTTCTAAGCACACGTTTAGAACAAAAGTTAGGGTTATGCTCTAGGTGTCTCACTTGAATGCATAGTGTAGCACCTTTTTAATGTTTATTTCCTGATTGTTAAACTATACACTTGAGAGACTCCCATATTGAACCTCCCCATCACCAATCACTTTTAAAAATCCCAATTTCATCTGTTATTGTATTCACTGTCCACTTTGGTTCTCTTCACAACCAAAGACAATTGTGTAGCATTTTTCTTGGCATCCCAATACCACCACTCTCCTTACCCCCTCCCCCTTCCCCTCCCCCTGTATTGAAAATTAGAGTTTCTTCACAACCAAAGACAATTGTGCTTCTTGGAAAGTCATTTTCCTCATTCAACCTTTAACTTCAAAGCAGTCTAGGTAAGCATGAGAGGAAGATAGTGAAAGAAATCGAGATTTTGAAGTAATTTTTTTTTTTTTCCTTCTATTGTGTGAGATGGTACACCTGACAATCAACATAAATATCATTCTATTTCCATGATACAAGTAAAAGGAGGTGAATGCTGAGCATTATTATCATTGAATTTGGATTACAAAGTTCATGTTTCTAGGTTATGATCAAGCTAGTGAGTATTGACTAAGAGTTGGTTTAATCTTATCTTTGCCTCTTTCAAGTTTTGACACATGCATTTCTAACAATTTTTTTTTTTGTGTTTTTTGTTTTGGTGACATGCCAAGGTGCAAGTCCTGGACATGTTGTCCCTCCAGCTTGTACACTTTTAAGCGTCGGGCAGGTGAGTCTGACATTTTTTGGTAAAAAGAGTTCATTAATTTATATCAATCGAATCCTTATCTCCACCCAAATATTGATAGAGAAAAGGAACGTTTTTGGGATGAGGGTTCTGTTCTTGTTCTTGTCGGGGGGAGGGGGATTTCTCCAAAACCATCTGAGCCTCTTCCAATTTAGATTTTTCTTCAGGTGTGTTTCAGGCACACTTAGTGTCTAAAACTCACAAGTTTGAGGACCACTGCATTATACACATGGTATACAGATACTAGATAGTTAATAAATCCAGATTTGGCTTAATCAGATTATCAGTATGTATCTCACACATACATATGGTGAAGACCTTTTTGCATTGCTATATTAGCTATTTGATCTTCGTGGAATAAATTTTTTTGTGTACAGGCCTTTTCTGGGACTCAAAATGTTTCAAGTTCAGAAAAGGATGAAGCGTGGAGGGTTAATGTTCGGATCCAAGGTTGTGACCTTGATCATGGTTATCTATGCGGCACTATGGAAGCACTTAATGTTCCTTTGGCAGAGACACCAGTAAGAAACGTCTTTCCTCTATCTCAAAACAAAATTCTTTACTCCAAGAATCAACCAGGGTTACTGTGCTCATGACATTTTTTTTTTTTTTTTTTCTATGTATGCCCTTTTGTTACTCTCTAGTTGGACAGGATCTGTAATGTGAAAATTTCCCGGCAAGAGTCCTGCTATGATAATCTTCCTCATAATTTATGATTGATGGAAAGTAGTTGAAATTTCTCCACCATGTGAATTGGGTGGGTCTACAAGTATGTCATTGGTGTTTCTTCTTCCACACATTTTGTCTTTTATGATGAGCTGCCTGTATATTTTAGTTATTTGGGTCTTTCTGGAACTTTGTTGAGGCAATATTCGTTGCTTCAGAAAGACAGTGAATTACCCTAAGATGGAGGGAGGACCCACTACAACATATGCACACACATACACATGCACTGGACACATCTTTTGTGGCATTTCAACTATCAGATAGATTCTGACTGTTTTTAAATGGATTCGGACAACGATTGCAGTAATGGTGAAGATAGGGTTTTCAGTGTTTCGTATAAATTAGGGCATCGGAATTCAGATTTGGATCAATGTTGATCTAGACTGACAAGAGTGATATCAATCAAATTTGATTAAGATCATTCTTGAACTAATAAGAGTGGTATCATTCCGATCTGATTTTATAAACAATATATACAAGATATCAAAGTCACATCTTATATTTAAACATTAACATACTTCATACGTTTTATCAGATCAGGTGGTCGAGACAGGATTGATATAGAACCAAAGAATAAGATAGTAGGTTGTATCATATCAGATCCAAAATCATCAATTCACCCCTTAGTTTTTTGGATTGAATCCAATAAGATTTCAGATTGATCCGTTTCGATTCACTGACATCTCTTAGTGTTAGGATGAAAATTGACGAGAGGGCAAGAATGTGGGTTTATTTATTTATTGAAACTGTCATAATTCTTAGTTATTAAAAAAAAAAACAGTAATAATTCTTACCTGTTGAAAAAAAATCCTTATACTTCTATAACCTGGTAGAGTAGAGTGGGAAGATTGAATTTCAACCAAACTTTAAGGAAACTTTTCATTTTGTGGTGTATTTTCAGGTAGTGACATTTTGGGAGGGTGAAATTGTTGATACCAAGAACTATACTTTCTTCACTGGCAAGTGGGAAGCAACGTATGGTCCTTTCTTTTACTAACTTGAGCATTGAGGCCTTTGAAAAACTACCAGTGAATTGTTTTGTCTTGATAACAATATTATAGCTTAAGCATTGGGTGCATTCCAGCTGTACAGATTAAGAAAAATAAACTCTCTATTCAGTTCGGCATTTCTATTTACTGTCAACAGGCCAGCGGATGACATAAGGCACTGGTCCAAGTTTATATCTTTTTCTTCTTTATTGGTAAGTAAGTATCTCTTCCATCGGCGACAGTTCATGGCTTTGTTCCTTCACTAGCAAGAATTAAGTTTCTACTGAATGGTTCTTTCCCTTTTTTTAGAGTCAAGTAGAGGTTGATGGTGGTAAATCTTTGGATCTGAGTAAATATCCCTTCATATTTATGGTATTCTATTTCTACTCTCATTATTTTATTTATGTATTTTTTTTTATGTCCTCTATGAAAGAAAAGTTTTATAAAATGATAACCTTGCCATTCTCTCCAATTTTCTCATGCAGAGATGGAAAGAGCAATATTTTATGAATGTTGGAATAGACTGTGGCTTGACCATTGCTGGCTTTTACTACGTTTGCTTCTCTTGTAGCGATGGCTCCATCAATGGCTTCTACTATGACCCTAACAGCAGGTACACAAAATACTCCATTTTAAACTCTCTTTCTCTAGAAGAAAAATGGAAGTGTTCTGCAGTGTAGTTTTTCTTTTTTTCATTGAGAACAAATACCAAGTATGTTAGACTAACACTTTCCCAATTAAGGAAAAAAAGCCTTACTAAGGCTCATCCACCATCAAAACTAAACCTCAAGATTTTGTTACGAATCTTGAGGTTTGTTTTGACGGTGGATGAGCCTTAGTGCAAGGCTAGTTGGACTCAATATGTTACTTATCCCAAAAAAACAAAAAACAGAAAAACCAAATATGTCATGGGGAGGTATCCTTGTCCAATCATGGTTTTAAAACTCATTTTGATGTCTCTTGTCCAATTTATTCGAGACGTCTCGTTCAACAAGGACACAATAGACTGACTTTTGAGATACACAACAGGTTTGAGACGACTTTGTCAACCTATCTCGTTGGTGGACGATACTGAGACGAATTGGACAAGTCGTCTCGGTCAGGGGCGGAGCCAGGATTTTCCTTTAGTGGGGGCAAACTTATAGTTAATTGGAGGGGGAGGGGGCAAAAATTGGAGGGAGATGTGGGAGTGGGGGCAACAGGGTCAAACAGGGCATATCAGTAGTTCAAAATACAGGGGTATCTCGGTCTTGTACAAGATTTAAAACCATGCATCCAATCAAGGAACTTTCTCGTTTGTGCATTATAATATATACCATCATTGACTTGTAAAAGTTTAGGATTGTTTGGATGCACCACATAATATGCACCAGCTGTGTTTTGAGATTACATGCGCAGACTGCGCCTACTACAACCTCATAATTTATATTGTCCACAAAACACCAAGTGTGTGTTTGATAGCATTTCAAAAAGTAGCTTTTCACAGTTTTTGCGGTTAAAACTCAATTTCGTGCCGCGATTTGCATTTGATAGCACTTCATAAAGCAGCTTTTTTTGTTTTGTTTTGTTTTTACCACAGTTTTGACGAGCGGAACATATGAGCTTCTCACAACTGCGTTTAAAAACGAACAAGTAAAATGACCGTAATACTCTTCATCAAATAATTTATTTCCAACATAAGTCCCACAACGTAAAACCCAAACGCGCTCTCTCTCTCACTTTCTGTTTTTGTTCAACCTAAACCCCACAGCAATGGTGATCTACGATTGACGCCATTGACGACGGTGGTCTAAATTGGCAAGGTCTTTTTTCTTTTTCATTATGTTTTCTAAACTATTTAGTTTTGTACAATGTAGTATACAGCAAGCTATTGATGAGTCTGTTATTGATCCAACCTGTGCAGCCCATTTCAGAAGCTCGAGCTGAAGTCCACTAATGAGGGGCGATCAGGTTTCAGCTTTTCATCATATCAATTGCAATAAAACTGAAATCTCAAAATCATTTTCATTGACAAGTTGATGATTGAAGCTGGGTATCTTGCCAATCATTCGTCCTCGTCAATGAAGGCTCTGCAGTTGATTTAAGCTACTACCCATGTTTGTTTATTTGCTGGTACGTATTTTCCAAATTTCAGTTCTTTGAAAAAGAATGAGAGAGTTTGTAAAAGATAGGACCAAAATAGTATGTCATATGGAATGTATCTGAACATCATTCGAGATGTGCATATATTTATACTGACTTGGATGAATGGTGTGTGAAAGGCATTCTTAATCAGGTGAACCTAACCATCTCATGGCTATGATCATTGATTTGATCACTCTGATTGTTTTGCCTATGAATTTATATTAGGAGGGTTGGGATACATTAAATGGTGGCGTGACGCTCATTTTTGCATGACTTTTGATTAGTATGCACAACATTTAAAAGTTTGTGTTGATACCACTGACCCATGTTCACCTGCTATAATTAGCTTTGCTCATCAACCCCCCACCCCACAAAATAAAAAAATAAAATAAAATTACTTGGAGCATTTGCCTATTCTATTTAATGTTCCTCTTCAGAAAATATAAAATAATTTAATTTTATGAGATATTTAAGAACTGTTTGATCAATCTCCTTAGAGCTACTCCAATTTATACCGTACTAGTTTCGACCCTCTCTCAACTACAGTTTTGGATAGTCAAAGCCATTTGAAGGGTCTTCAATGCAGTCATTATCTCCTTTATTTTGGAGAGTTAAGTTTTCAATCACCATAATAGAGGATAAGTTTCAATTCTTCATTTTTTTGGTTTCAAAAGATTTCATGCCCCCAACTGTTATTTTGGAGAACCATTTTGAAATTTAGGGTCTCCAATGTAGTCACCATCTCCTCTCCATTTTGAGTTGAATTAAAAAAATATTAGAAGTATTTATGGATGAGCATTTTGGATAAACTTTAAAAATACTATAATGGAATGGCTAATTATCATGGAGTTTCTCTTAGAGTAATTCCAAGGGGAATATTCAAAATTACTCTACATAATAGATAACCATTTATTTATGGATGGTTATTTTTGATATTCAAAAGGTATTCACTCCAACCATGTTATCCAAAATGCCTGTCTATAAATATTTTAATATTTTTTTTAATTCAACTTAAAATGGAAATGGAGAAGTATAGTTCATGAGAGACCCATAAAATCTAAAAAGATTCCAATATAATCTAGGATGGGATGGAGAATCCAAAATTATTAATCAAAATGGATATTAAAAATCCCACTCTCCAAAATGGAGAATACGATGGATAGTAGATTGGAGACACATATTTTGAATTTAATTCTTCAAAATAACAGTTAAAAAAAATAGATTGAAATTATTCTTAATTTCTCCAAAAATTAATCACTATTCAATTGAACTGTCAAGACAATGTGACTGAGATTTGAAGAAGAGATGCCTTGACACTCGAATTACCAATAAATTAATTCATCACAACTTGGTGATTGTCGTTGTTATTTCCCAAATGGGTTGGCGGAGCAATCAATTCATAACCCCATGAGAATTGCTATTTCGAGGAGTTACTGGTAAGTTCGATCACATACATTATCAGTTTGTTTTGCTTCATTTCATGAAGACGGATGGTTATAAAAAATAAAAACTATTTCGCGCGCCTTCATGTCTGCCACGTGTAACGTGCATACTGTGTAAGTTAGCAAAGCTCCCCTCACCCTCACCCTCACCCTCACCCCCAACTACGGAGTAAGTAGTGCCAACTGTCTGACAACAATGTAGGAGTTATTATTGGTAGAAGAAGGTAAGGACGTGGGCCCACGTGTATATAGTAGTGGGCCATAAAGAGCCCCCACCAACTAGACTCAAGTATGCTGAGTCAGACACAGTGGGTGCGTATTAAATTAGGGTACACCAGCCTCATTGCTCATCCTCGTGCGCTCACGTAATTGGTTACTGTAAATACTCAAAAAACGGTTCTTAGCATTTACCGCATTTCATGAGGTATGCGTCCCGCTTTTTATTTCACACGCTCGCTCTCCATTTTCTCCCTACTAACCTTCCTCACTCTTAACCACGGTTAACTTCTCTCCAACCCCACACCTCTATAACTACCTCCCTCCACCACTCTCTCTCTCCAACTGCTCTCTCTCTCTCTTTGACAGAAACCGTTTGATTAACGTACTACACCCTATAACACCCTATAGTGAGAAAAGTTCTCATGTCAGACAATTTCCTCCCCCACAGTACACACTCTTCACTCTTCTGTTGTTGTTACTGAGTTTTCAATAATAAAACACATTGGGGATTTATTACGAAATTATAAGAGAAAAATAATATGGAGAGTCTGCTATGTGAAGAGGATTGGCTAAGAACTCCTCCTCCTCCTCCTCTTACCCCACAACATCACTATCCTACTACTTGTCACAAGGAGCGCAATTTAGACAACACTACCATTACCATGGAAGATGACGAGAATGCCCTCATGGTGTTCTTCCACAAGGAGGTCACCTACATGCCTCAACCTCGACTTCAATCGTCTGATTCATTGCATGCTAGGATCAGAGCCGTTCAATGGTTCATCAAGGTCTGTCATATAATAATATATACCATTTCTATTATCTTCAACCAAAGACTAATAAATCATATATATATATATATATAGTTTGATCATTTTTAACTTTTTTATTTTTTATTTTCAGACTTGTCGTAGGTTCAATCTCTCTTTCGATACAGTATTCAACGCTACAAATTACCTTGATCGATTTATTTCTATAAATCAAAGCAATGTTAGGAGTGTGGCTTTGATTGAATTGGTTTCTGTTGCATGTTTATCCATTTCTGCCAAGTTTGGTGAAGTCTACATACCTCAATTGCATGAACTTCAGGTGGGTACCATTTAATTTTATTTTAAGGAACTTTTATGGCTCTTCTGTTAATCTAACATTATTTCTGCTTTAAATTAACTGCAACAACTATTTTGGACTAATCTGGTGTTTGTGGTTGAAGATGGATGATTTAGACCATTCATTTCAACCGATCATGATCCAACAGATGGAATTAACGGTGTTGAAGGCATTGGAATGGCGCCTCGGGTGCGTCACATCCTACTCTTATATGGAATTGTTGTTGAATCATCTGGATTCCCTCCAACCTCACTTTCGCTCGACTTTAACTTCTCGTCTCACCGAGTTGCTTCTCGGGGCTCTTACAGGTATTGTTTTCTTTCCCTTGTTTCAAATAAAGAATGCTATACTTGGAATTATTTTGATCATATATATCTGATATTTGATTGAAACAAATCCAGATCCAAAATTCATTGAGTTCAGGTCATCCATAATTGCAGTATCAGCACTACAATGTGGTCTAGAGGAACTACTTCCATCAAAATTCGGTGCCTATCTCTCTGATGTCCTTAATCTCATCCCTCAAAATCAAATGGTAAACATTTCAAGAATCTAGTAAATTAAGTTTTATTTTATTGAAATAGGGTATATTTTAGGGTTATTTACCAAAACAAAACATGTGCTAAAAATTGAAAATTTACCAAAATGGAACATTGTTTATTTTAATTTCGAAACCACTAATTTATCATTTGGGAAAATTTTCACTGTTCTATAAAACAAAACTTTTTTTTTATAAGAGTAATGCTGAGGTGACATTGGGATTTACTGCTATTCTCACATTTCTGACGTGGAGGTGTGCACATAACCGTAGATTATTTTTACTCATATCTCGATGAAACATATCTATGGCTGTGTGCGCACCTCCACGTTGTGAGACTCGAAGTAAATCCCAATGTCACCCCAGGATTTTTCCTTTTTTTTTTTTTTTTTAAACTGTTTTATTGAAATTAAAATGGGGAAAGGATTTACTGTTTTGTAGAATAAGAAAAAAAAAAAAATTCCACTTTATCAAAAAAATTTAATTATGAAAATGGTAATTTATCATTTTTGGAATTAAAATGAATAGTGCTGTTTTTGGAAATTTTCAATTTTTGTCAACCTTTTTGGGAATTCTCTCTATATTTTCTCTCTTTTTTCTTGATTTAATTTTGATGATGCAGGATGATATTGAAAATTGTCACAAGATGATGGAAGAGCGAGTGGCAGACCCGCTTCATAGTTTATCGGTCCGTGGGTACTCCTACTTCCCTTCTAGTCCTGTAACAGTAATGCCAATGCAACGAATCGATACATTCAATTGCTACATTGATCTTTCTCTCTCCATGGTGTCTGCTTTGAATTCGAACTTCCCATCAAATCCAAAGAAGAGAAAGAGGGGAGAGGATTGTTGATCGATGGCAAAGTCCCAGATACAATTGGAGTCACATTTTGTGATCCTTCATCTTAGGGTTTGTAATCTACACTACCGTGTTTGAAAGCTCTCAATGGTCCATATTATTCTTAGATGTCATATTGGTCTCTATTTCCAGAAATCAGTTCCCAATATTGCTTTGTTTGTAGAGTCGTGCTGGGATGACATTTTTGGGATGACAAAAATGACATTTTGACGTGGTGGCGTGCACATAACCGCAGATATTTTTTGTTTATATCTCAAGGACAAGCTTCTACGGTTATGTGCACGCCACCACGTCAAAATGTCATTTTTTTCACCCCCAAAAATGTCACTCCCGTATCAGTGTTGTTTTTATTTGTTAAACATGTAAGTCTCCAATAAAAATGATACATAATGGATATGAAAGCTTACAAGAACAACCTTTAGCACTTCAGCCTAGCAAAAATAGGCCTCGCCAATTGGGTCCCAAGGTCGCATTATACAAAATTGGGCATTTTTAATCCCATAAATATTATTATTTTAACATCTCATAGCTGCAAAACTGTTTATTGTTGATAATTATGCGCGTTACTAGGAAATACATTTTGAGAGAAGCTTTTATTGATAAATTACATGATATCGGTGACTTGTTTCGTTGAAGCAAAATGATCAGGCCTTTTTCTACACTCTGAGAGTGCTACTAGTTGGCTTGTAGTATTCTTCCTTCATTTTCTTCTTCAACAACTACAAACATAAACCCAAAAGATGTGGTTAGAGAGGAAGAGAATTGCTAGGGACACCAACAAAGCCCACTTGCTCATGGTACATAATTTGAATTTATTTATGAGAATATAAAATGAGGAAAGAAAAGATAATAAAAATATACCTTCATAAGCATTCATGGAGACCGGAAGATTTGTTGATGACGTGTTCTTTGTCATCGACATCTTTGACTCTTCTTCCCTCCCAAGTAACGAAGAAACAGCCCCTTTCATCTTCTCGACCATGCCTATATCGCCAAGCTCCTCCTTTGGAGTCATTGCCTCTGATATCACCTTTGAAAGTGCCCTCTCTTCTTCTCCAGGTTCCAGCTTCTGTACCAAATATTCCTTCACTGATACCCCTTTGTCCCATTTAACACCATTGCTACTCGTCTCGTCGTCTCTTGGGGCCAATGCCGCCGATGTTGCAATTGCCATTTCTTGAATCTTAGAAGTGATCTTATGGGTTGCTTCCGAAGCCATGGCATATGCCGGTGCAAGCTTCTCTGTTACTGATTCAGTAATTGTCTTGCTAGTGTTCTCTTCTCTGCATTCTTGTTCTTTGGGTGTGCTGCTTAGTACCAGAACACGATTCTCTGAAATTATGGGGTCTGCTCTCGGGTGTTGTGTTGCCATCTCTTTACAATCCTCAGGTGCTACTTCTGATTCATACACTGAAAATTATATATAAAAAAAGGTGAAAATTACACATTGTGAATTATTATAATAAGACTTTAAATTAGATTCAATGACATAAGTTCAATGTCATCCTGATTCAATCCATGGGAATCAAGCCAATGTGCCTGATGCATCCCAACCAAATAAAAAGGAAAAAATATTTATAGGATCACAGTAGGAATACTATACTCTTATGGAACTTAATGTTTAATCAAGAAGCTCTATGTTGTTAGATTAAATGTAAGATAATGATGTTGAGATGGATGAGTGAAAATACTATAAAAAATGCACATCAAAATATAAGAGGGATAATAGACATGAACTAGAGAGTCAAATGTTTTGATCCCGTTCAACAAAAACCAATTTGAAAGTTATAGAAAAGCGAGTGACAAGAATATAAAACAAATATGAAGGTAGCAAAAGCAGATATGAATAGACAAGACTCATTCAACCAACCCCACATCTTTGGGATAATTAGGGCATCAATGTTGACACAATATGAGTTATGGATCTAAGCTCTTGTAACACTTTATATATATATGGGTCCCGTTCGGCACCCTAAGTTTTACCACACACTTTAACAAACGCGTTTTGTCCTACATGGGTTAGAAGTTTCGGAATGGGCTGATTTTTGGTGAGGATGATCTCTATGGTGAGGAGATCATCCTCACCAAAAATCAGCTCATTCCAAAACTTTTAACCCCATCAAAAATGATTTACAAAAAATGGACGGTCCACGATTTTTGAACTTGTAAACATGGGGCTAAACATTTCGGAATGGGCTGATTTTTGGGGAGGATGATCTTCTAATCATAGAGATCATCCTCACAAAAAATCAGCCCATTCCAAAACTTCTAACCCATGTAGGACAAAAAACGTTTGTTAAAGTGTGTGGTAAAACTTAGGGTGCTGAACATTTCCCATATATATATATATATATATATATGGGTCCCGTTTGGCACCCTAAGTTTTACCACACACTTTAACAAACGCGTTTTGTCCTACATGGGTTAGAAGTTTCGGAATGAGTTGATTTTTGGTGAGGATGATCTCTATGGTGAGGAGATCATTCTCACTAAAAATCAGCTCATTCCAAAATTTCTAACCCCATCAAAAATGATTTACAAAAAATGGACGGTCCACGATTTTTCAACTTGTAAACATAGGGTTAAACATTTCGGAATGGGCTGATTTTTGGGGAGGATGATCTTCTAATCATAGAGATCATCCTCACCAAAAATCAGCCCATTCCAAAACTTCTAACCCATGTAGGACAAAAAACGTTTGTTAAAGTGTGTGGTAAAACTTAGGGTGCTGAACATTTCCCATATATATATATAGGGGGGCGTTCAATGGCCAACTTTTTGGCAAAACATTTTTCAAAACACGAGTTAGAGGTTTTGGAATGGGCTGATTTTTGGTGAGGATGATCTCTACGGTGAGGAGATCATCCTCACCAAAAATCAGCCCATTCCAAAACTTCTAACCCATGTTTACAAGCTGAAAAATCATGGACCGTCCATTTTTTGTAAACTGTTTTTGATGGGGTTAGAGGTTTTGGAATGGGCTGATTTTTGGTGAGGATGATCTCCTCACCGTAGAGATCATCCTCACCAAAAATCAGCCCATTCCAAAACCTCTAACTCATGTTTTGAAAAAAGTTTTGCCAAAAAGTTTGCTAAAAAGTTTGCCATTGAACGCTACCCATATATATATATATATAGGGTCCCCTTCAGCACCAAACATTTTGGCCAACATTTTAGCCAATCATTTTTGTCGTACATGGGTTAGAAGTTTTGGAATGGGCTGATTTTTAGTGAGGATGATCTCCTCACCGTAGAGATCATCCTCACCAAAAATCAGCCCATTCCAAAACTTCTAGCCCCATGTTTACAAGTTGAAAAATCATGGACCGTCCATTTTTTGTGAATCATTTTTTGTGGGGTTAGAAGTTTTGGAATGGGCTGATTTTTGGTGATGATGATCTCCTCACCGCAGAGATCATCCTCACCAAAAATCAACCCATTCCAAAACTTCTAACCCATGTTTTGAAAAATGTTTTGCCAAAATGTTTGGTGCTGAACATTTCCCATATATATATATATATATGGGAAATGTTCAGCATCCTAAGTTTTACCACACACTTTAACAAACGTTTTTTGTCCTACATGGGTTAGAAGTTTTGGAATGGGCTGATTTTTGTGAGGATGATCTCTATGATTAGAAGATCATCCTCCCCAAAAATCAGCCCATTCTGAAATGTTTAGCCCCATGTTTACATGTTGAAAAATCGTGGACCGTCCATTTTTTGTAAACCATTTTTGATGGGGTTAGAAGTTTTGGAATGAGCTGATTTTTGGTGAGGATGATCTCCTCACCATAGAGATCATCCTCACCAAAAATCAGCCCATTCCAAAACTTCTAACCCATGTAAGACAAAACACGTTTGTTAAAATGTGTGGTAAAGCTTAGGGTGCTGAACGGGACCCTATATATATATATATATATATATATATATATATAATATATATATATATATATATATATATATATATATATATAGGGGGGCGTTCAAGGGCCAACTTTTTAGCAAACTTTTTGGCAAAGCATTTTTCAAAACATAGGTTAGAGGTTTTGGAATGGGCTGATTTTTGGTGAGGATGATCTCTACGGTGAGGATATCATCATCACCAAAAATCAGCCCATTTCAAAACTTTTAACCCCATCAAAAACAGTTTATAAAAAATGGACGGTCCACGATTTTTCAACTTGTAAACATGGGTTAGAAGTTTTGGAATGGGCTGATTTTTGGTGAGGATGATCTCCTCACCATAGAGATCATCCTCACCAAAAATCAGCCCATTCCAAAACCTCTAACCTATGTTTTGAAAACTGTTTTGGCAAAAAGTTTGCTAAAAAGTTGGCCCTTGAACGCCACCCATATATATATATATATATATATATATATGTTAACATTCTCCAACACTTTTTTTCTAATAATACTCCTATTCATTTTATCTTTTAGTGAAAACATAGGGATATGTTGGTCTTTTGTGCAATAAATATTTGTTTGCATTGATTGTCAAATCATTTATTGAAAAAAAAAAAGTATTGGAAAATGCTTAATTATGTTCCCACGAGATCTTGAGCATTAGCATTCATATATATATATATATTATATATATATATATATAGGGTCGCGTTATTACGACCCCCTTTGCGACACACCTTTTTGTCTTATATGGAAAAAATGTTTGGAATGGGCTGATTTTTTGTGAGGATGATCTCTATGGTGAGGGGATCATCCTGGCAAAAAATCATCCCATTCCAAAACTTCTAACCCCATCAAAATTGATTTACAAAAATTGGACGGTCTAAAATTTTTCAACAAAAATCGGACGGTCTAGAAGTTTTGGAATGGGATGATTTTTTGCCAGGATGATCCCCTCACCATAGAGATCATCCTCACAAAAAATCAGCCCATTCCAAACATTTTTGCCCATATAAGACAAAAAGGTGTGTCGCAAAGGGGGTCGTAATAACGTGACCCATATATATATATTAGTAAGGGATGATGTCGATATTACTTGGTGCTCCATAGTATTCAGAATCTTCTTCTTCATCTTCATGGTCATCATCAAAGCTAACACCCCATTCAGGTGTAGTGTTATTGTCGTGGTCTTGCTTCTTCTTAACCAAAGTATTTTTCCATTTCTTAGCCTTCTCCTTCACCTTTGTGAGAACAGATTTCTTGGTATGTTGGTCTTGATCCTCTTCTTGATCATGATTCTTCCCAAACATAGGTGTTGTGGGTGATTGACACGTGTGATCATTACCTATTGTACACATAATCCACAATCTTATCTGATGTAGTAATATTTCAAACAACAAACACAATGCATGAGATTTGAGATTAATTACCATGAAGTAGTTGTTCCACTGTTAGGTCGGATGCGCGACTGTTGGGACTCTTCACGTATCTTTTCGTGCTGTCGAGTTGAGCCATGGCTTTCAAATGTTTTGTGTGTGAGAGAGAGAGAATTTATGGGAAGCTAAGGTGGGTGTCAATCTTCAAAGGCCTAAACAGTTGGATGCGAAATTCAACACTCGGTTCTAGTATATGCCACGTGTCACTAACCCAATGGATGAGAAGTTGGTGGGTTCCATTGTCCCAAGTGGCAAGATGGAATGTTTTAGCTTCCAAGTGTCTTAACGAAATTGTCAACCTGGAATTGAACAAACAAGTATATCCTCTAGCTCTCCTTTATTGGTGGTGGTCTTTCTGCTTAAGAAGTAACATTGATCCCTTGTTTGTGGGACAGTATCAAATTGATCTTGGTCGTACAAAAAGAAAGTGGACCCACATTGTAATAACGTCAACGTTTCTGAGTCTCCTAATGGAGCCCACGGTTGATGGAGAAAAAAAGAGTAAGATTTTCTAGAGATCAGTTTCAAGGGATACACATTTTCGTAGGGATATATATCTCTTGAGAATCCCTGACATCCCAACAGTGCCTCAACCCAAGGATCCGAGTCCAAGACCATAATAAAAAGAGGTGTTCAATCTTACTCATGTTTTAAAACTCGGTTTCAAGTCAAATCTTGTCTCGTCTTGTCCATGCTAGATATCGAGTCATTTCGAACGAGTTTTCAGATACATTTGAGACGTCTTGTTCAACAATAAGAAAAATAAATGTGGGGTTTTAAATCTCGTCCGATACATTAACTTGTATGCCCGTCTCGCCTTGCCTGATACCGAGATAACTCGAGTGATACGTCTCGATCTCAGACGAGTTTTGAAATCAAGATTATACGCAAAACTAAATTCATAAAACTAGACAGTCCCATCTTTGGTCAAAACACCATCCAACTTAGAGAATAGAGTCAACAGATGCTCAATCTTGAATTGGAAGATTACTTGATTATGAATCCAAGATGTGTCCTTTCACACTTTTAGAGAAGCCAATAGGCCTGCTCATCTAATCGCCTCTTTTCAGACAAGTGAGGGTTGCCAAGAGCTTGATTGTAATTCCTTGTCAAGTGATCTTCTGTCAATCCTTGGTCAGGATGGTAGAGGTATCTTATACCCGAAGTTGTAGCTAGTTTGGTTCTATCTTAGACCCGATAACTTTTCAACAAAAAAAAAAAAAGTTCTCTAGAGTCTAGATACATCTCGAGTGCGACGTGTATGAGCTATTGCATTATTTTATTTTATTTTATTATAAATATTGGATATGACTAGCAAGACCACAGTATTCTACCGACATCTATCACGCCCAGTACAATGATAGATTGAGAAATAACACAAACCGAATATGAATGGATTAAGAAGAGTGATACGATCAAGTAATAAAGTGGTAGAATAAGAGGTTAAAAATCTATAAATAATGAAGATACTTCGAATGTAAATGAAGAACAAAATGCAATTTATACCACAGTAAAACTTTACTAACTTGACTTTGAGAGCTTGAGATGTAATCGACAATTCAAGCGATGAACCAATTAAAATTTGATGCATTCTCACTTTAGTATGTTATTTTATGTTTGTTTGATTATGTGCAATTAAATTATGATTGTAATCTAGGTGGATTTTCAAATTTTTTCCCTAACATAATGTGTATCTTCCCATCATTCCCCTCGTCAAACGCACGAATGAAAAATTAATATAGGAAAAACGTTTTCATGTAATGACGGAGATAGTTTGAAGCAAAAAATCTAGGATCAAATAATTGAAATAAGGGGATAATAATACCAATTTTTTTCATAAAGTGGTTAACTTCCACAAAAGTAGTAATCAGATTAATAAACTCTCCATCAAGGGTATCATGGTGGAAGGAAAAGGGGAAATTAGGGATGGAGTAATAGGTTATTACAGTGATCTACAAAGGGAAAGGGAATCCATAAGATCCCGCCCAAATAACCTAAAGTTCAATACATTAAACCAAGATGAAAGAGCGTGGTTTGAAAGATCAATCGAGAATGAGGAGGTTAGATTAGTTCTTTCTTCGTTGAGTGGGGATAAGGCTTCAATGCCGGATGAATTTACTATGGAATTCTTTAAGCATTGTTGGGATATCGTCTCCAATGACTTCATAAAGGTTATCTAGGAGTTACAAGAGAAGAATTGTCTTAACTATGGTTTGAATATCACTTTTGTGACTTTGATCCCCAAGGGAGTCGGGATGGATAATCTAAGACTTCAGACCTAATAGTTTAGTGAGCTCAATGTACAAATTTATATCCAATGTGCTAGCTTCCCGATTGAAAGAAGTTCTATCTAAACTTATCAATGATGAGAAAAAGGCATTCATTAGGGGGAGACAAATTGTAGATGGAGTGTTGATGGCTAACAAGTGTCTTGATTTGATGATTAAAGACAAAAAAAAGGGGATGATTGGGAAAGTAGACCTGCAAATGATTTATGATCACGTGAGTTGGGATTTCTTGGAATATATGATGGGGAGGATGGATTTTGAAGCGAATTAGATTAGTTGGATCATGAAAAGAGTTACTACGGTGTCTTATTCGATTTTGGTCAATGGTAGTCCACCCGACTTTTTTAGAGGATCAAGGGGATTGAGACAATGTGATCTTTTATCTCTGTTCTTATTTCTTATAGTAGCAAAGGCTTTGGGTAGATTGTTCAGAAGAACGTTAGATTTAAGGAAGTTATCGGGCTTTAGGGTGAATAATAACGGACCTCTGATTTCTCATTTACAATTTGCAAATGATACTTTGATGTTTTTAGACCACTCTAGGGATCAAGTAAGAGTGCTTCAAGTTTTATGATGTTGTTTTGAGACAATTTTAAGATTACATATTAGTCTACAGAAAAGTAAATTTTTTGGGGTAGGCGATTTAAATGATCTTCAGATGATGGTTGCAACATTGGGTTGTGGATATTATACTTTACCCACATCTTATTTAGGTTTGCCCTTGAGAGCTCCTTACAATAGTAAGAGAATTTGGGAATGTGTGATTAAGAGATTGGAAAATAGGTTGAGCACGTGAAAGACCAAATAATTATCCAAATGGGGGAAAGTAACTTTGATCAAAAACATTTTGACGAGTATCGTGATACTTCCTTCCCCTGTTTTCTTTACCTTAGTTTGTGAAAATTAGAATGAAAAGATTTATGAGAAATTTTCTATGGAATGATAAGAATAGAAGGAGAAAATCTCATTTGGTCAGATGGAAGTTGATATGCATGCATAAGAAAAATGGGGGGTTAGGGATTAGAGGTCTAAGACTGGCTAATAGAGCGCTCTTAGGTAAGTAGCTTTAGAGATTTAACGAGAAGAGTTGTAGGTTGTGGAAGAGGGTTATTCAGGGTAACTACGATGAGAAGAGGTTAAGTTGGTATAGCGGTGAAGTTAAAGGCACGTATGAGTATAACGTGTGAAAGGGGATTCTTAATGTGATAGACGACTTTGATAGAGGAATTAGATTCAGAGTTGACTCAAGGACAAAATTAAGTTTTGGAAAGATAGTTGGTGTGGCATCTTATCTCTGTCAACTCAATTCTCGTCCTTATATGCTTCGAAAAAAAACTATTCGATACATCACTGTTTGATTCACAGCGACCTCACTACTACTTGGGATCTGTGATTCAAGAGAAACTTTAATGATTGGGAGTTAATGGAGGTAACATCTTTATTTGATCTCTTCAATTCTTATCAACTCAGGGGGATCGAAGAGGATAAGTAGGAATGAAAAAAAGCTAAGGATTCGAGATTCTCTATTCGTTCTTTTCATAAGTCATTTCTTCATTTTTCCTGAGCATTTCTTCTTAGAGTTTATCATTTAGTCTAAGTTAGTTCTTTCTAACATTTCATTTTTTGTTTGGTTGACTTCTTTGGGGAGGATTTTAACGATAGACAATTTGATCATCTGGGATCAAATCACTCCTAATTTTTATCTCATATGCTCGAAGGATGGGGAATCTATTGACCACACCTTAATTCATTGTTATGTTTCTCATGATATTTGATTTCTTTTCCTTAGGCAATTCCAGATAAGTTGGGTTTTTTCTTACAATTTTTTCTCGTGCTAGAAGGGTAGGCAAAAAATGTTTTCTCCTTCAGAAAAAAAAGGCACTTTTTGGTTATTCTTCCCTCAGCTATTGCTTAGGGGATTATGGAACAAGAGAAATAATAGAGTGTTCCAGACTAAGGCGAAAAGCTCTCATAGTGTTGTCATGGAGATCTTAGGCTACTTGTACTTTTGGTCCAAATTGAACAAAAAGTTATTAGGGATTACTTTCGATGATTTTGTTTTTAGATAAGATTATTTTTATAACACTTAGTGCTCTTCCCTTCTTTTAGTTCTTCTTGTTTTTCTTTTCTGATGGGCTATCTCAACCTTTTATTTTTGTATTTTTGTATTCTTTTCATTAATTTGACTACCTATTTTTTGGTTTACAAATAACCAATAAGATTTATATGTGATTCTAACTAACAAGTGTTGGGTGTAGTGACCAGGGCCTCCCTCCAAAGAAAAAAAAGGGAGAGGCCTTGAGTTCAAACCCCTATATTAGTCACTCTCAAGGATTTATCCCAGCTTACTTGGTATGTGTGGTTTGGTGGGATATTGCATGCACCTGAAAATTTTATGTGAGATATGGTAGCTCGTCCCTACTAGTTGGGCCTATGTATAGATACACCCGTCATAAATAAATAAATAAAGCTTTATTTGTGATTTCTAAGCATTAGATAAGAAGTATTTCCATGATAATTTCTACTCCTTCAAATTGGTTATTGTATGGGTACTCAAAATCTCCAATGGCTGGAAATCACCGATCAAAGTTTCAGTTAGTGCCCCAAGCGCTTGTTGGTACGTCACACCAAGCTTTTGGGCTTCAGAAGAAATGCTTAAATCTAGGCGGTCCTATTTCATGGGTCGATTGGCTTGGACGTGTGCCACGTGGGTATTATGGAATATGGATTTACTGAATGTACAATGAGGTGCAAAGCATGATAGCATTGTCCTCAATATAAGTTGGATAAGATAGGACTTCGGAGATACATCAGTGGTGAGAGTCAGTCGTGTGGGTTACAAGACCACAGAAGAAGAAGAACAATGGCCACCTTACCAACACCATCCCTTCTGCAACCAGCAGTTGCCCTTACATCCCATCATCGTTCCCTCTTCACTAGTTCTAATCAAAGGCGCAGAAACCAAAAACCCATCTCTTTCAGAGTCCAAGCTGCAAAGCTTCCTGCAGGAGTAAGTTGTTTGACACATCTTGTGGTCATCTCCTTTTGATTAATGTTACCAAATGGGTATTCTTGGAATTTTCAGGTGGAAAATCCCAAAGTGGAACCAAATTTCACACCCCCTTTTCTTGGATTCACAAAAACAGCAGAAATATGGAACTCTAGAGCTTGTATGATTGGCCTTATTGGAACATTTATAGTAGAGTTGGTGAGTCTTTTTTAATAAAAAAAATTCATACGAAGTTTGGGCTTTATTCTACTTTCTTTGTTTTGTTCTGTTATTTATTCGGTTTGGTTTGTTTTCAGATATTGAACAAGAGTATACTTCAGATAATTGGAGTAGATGTGGGGAAAGGACTTGATCTTCCTCTGTGATTACCTATATTTAAAGTATAACTATGTACTTCATATAATTGGTGTTTGTATTTGGATCAGTGACTATTGTTCCATCATTTTGAAAATTCATCCTTGATATATGTATTTCTACCTTCAAACAGCCCATCAGAGTCCATACTAATTGTAAAATACAGAATCACGTCAAATCGATTTCCTTTTAGCGTAGTAATAACTATTATCATATATGAAACATAACAAATTCAGAACTTACATCCACACTTTAAATATATTGTGAGATAGTGAAGGGTATGGACGAATTAATCCATAGGCATGTCAAATATACCATAACCATTAAAATTTATATACTAAAACTTAGATACAAGTTCACTTGTGTTTACAGACATGTTTATTGTATCATAGTGACTGCAAACTGCATTTTTAAGTGTTGTTCCTGTAAAACTGTGAAGATTCTCTAGCCTGCATTGTATACTGGTGGGAAGTTACAAAATCCTGCTGGTTCGACTGTCTACAATTGCAACCTTAGACGGCTCAGAGATTTCGAGTGCTTCGGCAAGTGAAAGACGATGATTTCTCCATGTAGTTTCCGCCCAATTCCTCATTCGCTCTCCTTCTCCCTTTCTGTTCTGCTGTACACAAAGAATTTCTGCATACCCACCTTCACATGCATAGGCAGTTGATTGGCTATATTAGTACATCTTTTCTTTGAGAGCCATTGTATAGGCATCAAATACATAATAAAACATGAAGAAAACACAGATAAATTAAAATTTGAGAGTCTGGGAATGAGGAATCCTTGGTGGCTACTTTCAGATTTCAGGTGGTTAGGTTGTGATCAAATTCAAATCTGCCTAGTTTATCCCACTTAAAGAAGTTCTTTACACATCTGCAGGATTCTCTTTCAATGATTTTGTCTTTAGATGGAACGATCTTTGTAATCAGTGATGTTTTATTTTGCTTCTTGTTCTTTGTGAGGCCTCCTCGGCCTCTTTGTATTTGTGTTTTCCTGTATTTGTTTTTTCCTATATCAATATATTACACTTTTCAAAAAAAAAAAAAAAAAAGTTCTTTACACGTGAAAGAGCATGATTTCAGTGTCCTTGAGTGACCGTTTACGTGTCATTGATGCCTACCGTTCACATGGTACTCCTAGGCATCCTCTCCAAAGTTCAAAATAGAGTTTATCACACCAATCCAACCAAGAGTGTCCGCTTATATGGCTAAAAATGGGGGGGGGGGGGGGTATTGGACTGATTAGTACCATAAGGTAAGGATTATCTGGCTAAAAGTAGTGAAGAATAAGGCACAAATAATAAACAAATGGAGGAAAAGGTCAAGAGCTTGGACTGATTAGTATCATAACTTATGGATTGTCGAAGAGTTCACCCCAACTTAAAGGCTAGACTCCATAAATTGGTGAGCCATGTGGATGATATAGGATGAATGGTATGCAAAAGTACAATATATCACCAACATAACTCTAGTAGAGACTAAATGTAAGGCTGACCTTCTCATGTATTTGAAGCTCTATATGAACAATAATTCAGGGACAGTAATTACAATGCACAATTAAGATGCTCGATCATACCTCTTGCAAGGGCCACTATATCTCTTCTTTCTACCTTCGAATCTGAACCTGTAATGATCAAAATGGACAAAAAGTCTCTTGGTTTGGTTGAATACATAGAAAACAAGGGTATGGGTTCCAGTCATAAGAGTGATGGCTCTCTACCTTCGGTCTCCAAGGGCGGAGCTTTAAGCAAATCTATTGCTCTTCTATAGAGCCCCTGCAGATGATAAGTTTAAAGTTTAGAATGTAATTAAAAATTTATAGTTGTTTCATTTTCTTTCCTTTTTAAGTCATGGTAATAATGCCTGCCCACCATTATTTCATTATAACAGACCCTTGTAAATCCTCTCAACTACAAAGTCATGATGCAATCAACTTGGGAAAAAAACATAGGTAAGACGCTGAGATTTCAAAACTTTTTTATAATGGACAGCTTAAGCACACATCAATCCCAACCTCTTGAATCAAAATAGAACTCGAATGCTCCATCCTTGCTTTATCTCGAAACATGAGAGCTATGCAGGTTAAGATGACCCCCACCTTTGGATGATTCAAACCTACATCAAATTACAAAATCCCATTACATATCTAACATTTTGTTCCTTATGTAGACATCAAACAAAATGCTGAAATTTTTTGCATTCTACTCTCACTTAAATAATTGAAGATAAATAAGTAACCAACCGAAATGCTCTTCAGCTTTCATTAATGCCCTTGTCAGTATCTCCTCTGCATCATGGAAGTTCCTGAATGAACACATATGTGAGAGCCATAAGAAAATACCCTAATAAACTTACACCCCAAGATTCATGCTAATCAAAAGCTTACCCTGAATGGGCTTCTAGTTGTCCTAAAGCACAGGTAGACCCCAACAGAACTTCCTTCGAGACCATATTACAAGCTGCTAAACCAGATGGATCATCAAACCCTTCAGTCTCTGGCACCCCTTGAATTGCTTTCTGGTAAAATTCCTTTGCTAGTGCAAAATTTCCCATGGCATGTAATAGTTCTCCATGCGAGAGTGCAACATTCCCTATATAAAAACTAATTAGACTAGATGCTAATGCAACCAAAAGTCATCAATCCAAAGTGCTAATGGTCTCCTCCTCCTCCTTGAGTAAACTCTGTATGGCTTCACGATGTCCTCATCAACAATGCACCAGTTAAAGTCCGTGACTGATAATATAATCAACCTTGGGATCAAAGCACAGCATTTGCCCACTTTCCTTAACGAAAAAGATGAAAGAATCGATAAAAAAACATACAAAGGTCAACAAAACCACCATACCATAGCAATCTTTGTCCTCCAGAGTTCCTCCAAAGCACTTTCCCGCTGTAAAAACAAAGGCAGCTCATCTTTCAGTCATATATGCAAATAGAAAGTGTGCAATGTAGAATTGAGACAACAGAAACAATAGCTAACGACATTGTCAAACTGACCCGTTTCAAAATCCCCAAGCACAAGCTGTGCAAGTCCCTTAACGGCTTTAGCCCGAGATATCAGAACCCCAAATTCAGAACTATCACTACCACCATTTTCCGGGTTTATTTTCAAAAGTTGCAAACATTCATCTGCGAGCATTGACGAAGTAACATCCTATATATATAGAAGGTACTCTAAATAAAAATTGAAACTTTTTAAAGCCCAATTATGAAGAAAACTATTAAACTAGTATGAACGATTAGAAATCCAAACCTGCCCCATTTCTAGGTTGAGTCCAATCAGACCTTCCATGGCAGCAACTGCAACCACATCAAGTTCTAATCAAAGAAATTGATACCCATCTCTAATCAGACCCTAAAAATACAATAAATAAATAAAATCTACCTCTAATACCCAAAGAAGAGTTTGAAAATTCTTGAATTTTCTGGAGTTTCTCCATAGCTTCATTGAAATCTCCTCTGTAAGGAGGAAAAATAGATGTCTAAATGATCCAAAAAAATAATGCGTATTTCAAACTAAGAACAAACCTTTCTGATAATAAGGTAGCCATGGCGAGTAGGACAACTCCCCTTGTGGTTTCAGAAGAACTATCTGCCCCTTGGCGTACGTTAGCAGAGAGGCACTGCTCCAGTACTAGGAGACCTTGGGCGTAGGATTCGCTAGATTTCTGAGTTCTTGCGAGACCGAGGGCATAGTTTATCATCTGAAGTGCGATGGGATCGACATTTGGGTCATTTGTCGCGTAGAATCTGAAGAGAGAGGGAGAGAGAAACAAGGGTTTCTGTGAAGGGAAACCCAATCGGACACGAGTCGTTCCAGCTGCGATGGTTGCGGCCTTTCCAAGCTTCCATGCGAGTCGAAGCATGGTTGGCACTGATACAGTGCTGCTTCTGTGTTCTTCTGAAATACAAATGGAGGGAGAGAGAGATAAGTTTGGCGCACGTTAGTCAGTTATGAAGCGCATGGTGGTTAGGTGTCAAAGGAAGACGGTTGTGTCGTGACTCGTGACTCGAGCGAGATGTCCACTTTAAATCGCCTATTTCATTGACTCGTCCGAGAGGGGCGTCATATATATTTTTTTACTTTATTTATTTATTATATGAGTATAAATATTTTATAAATAATAAAGAGGCCAAGATAACCCAAATAAGAAAAAAAACAAAGAAAATGAGAATAGCAAAAGCAAAACTAAGAGTTACACAAATTATCTCATCTAAAAATAAAATCTTCGAGGAAAACCCCAAAAAACTCTTTGTTCAATTTAGCCCAAGAGAACAATAATCCTAAAATCTTCATAAATACTTTATGTGCGTTGTTCTCCTTTATCTTGAAACACCCTATTATTTCTCTCCTTTCAAAGACCACTATGATTGGAAGAGAATAATAGTAGTCCACAAATAATACCTCTTTTTGTGAGAGAAGATATTATAAATCATGAAGGTCTTACGAAGAACTCAACTCATTTGAAACAAGGAAATAAATTAAAAACAAATATCTCAAGGGAGGGAATAATGAAGAAGAGTATGATCCACGGATTCTCCATCACTCATACACAAAGAGCAACAATTTAGGGATGATCTACTCATAGGAGATCAAATTGTCTACATTAAGAATCCTCCATAAGAGGGTCTCACGACTCTTTCTAAATATAAATATAAATATTAATCAATTTTAAAATGAAAATATTTATTATGCATACATAATGAGATTTTATATGGTAACATTTATTATCTAAAATTTCTATTACTTATTAATATATAATATTTGTTAAATTTATTTAAGTAGATTTGAAAATATTTGACTCGCCCAATATGAGACTACTCAACTAGTTGTCTTGAACAAATCAACTTGACTCAAATTAGATCAACCATGCAATAATTTATGATTATTTTTCCATTTATATATAAAAGTATTTATAATTTTTTTTATAAAATAAGGTATATTACAAAATTTTCAGTCATAAAATTATATTTTATTTAGATAATAATTATTTAAATTAATTCAAATATACAAAATCCCAATTGACTCTGTCAAATTTTACTGACTCAGTCCAAGATTTCCAAAAGAAAGATACTTTAATGAAAATAAATAAATTATATATATATATAAATTCTTATTTATATCAGAAGACGATGTGAAGCCTGAGATACAGTGTAAATCTGTTTCAGACAACATTTGAAACCATGTTCAATAATGGCCATTTCCATGCAGTCTGAAGATTAATTTGCTTCTCAATGCAATAATATTGATTATGGGATGGTATGGATGGTTCAGAAGCCCTGAGCTTAGGAAATTTGTTGCTCCCGTTTATAAAATCCAAAAGAAAGAGAATCAGCAATTATAATACAAAATTATTGAAAAATTTGCCAACAATAATTAATCGTTTTTTTTTTAAATTTTACAACAAAAACAAGCTTCGCAAGCTAGACAATTCCCACATCATCATAGTGACAGACTTTTCGCACTGAAAATGATCCTGTAAAACAAACAAGGAAGGAATGTTGAGGATATGTAAGTGCAGAATCTTCGAGTACAATTGCCACGAAATGTGATTTCCCACAAGAGTGCAGAAATCAGCAATCAAATGGGTTTCCTCCAATAATCAATCACTTTCTTATAACCTATTTCAGATGAGAAAGGCCTCAGATTTGTATGGCTTGCTCAATAACAAAAAATGGAAGTAAGATACAGCTGTTTCTTGTCCTAAAGCCCCAATTCCTTCTTCAACTGAGCTAGAGTGGCTTCAATTTCATCAATGTTATCTTCAATGCTGCTCTCCTTTCCAGCATTGTTTTGATAATCAGCTCCACTCGCTTCTGACCCAGATTTTTCATGTGGATTTCCCTTTAAAGGCCCTTCATTGCTGTTTTCTACTTCAACATTTGGATCAGTGATGTTCAGCTCTTTCTCTAGAAATTCCACAAATTCTTCACCTATGTCCTGTAAAATGAAAATTACTATTAAGTGTGTTTCAACTCTTGTCTACTAGTCATCGACACAAGTTCTTTTAGACATTTTCAAGTAAAAAAAGATAAAATATTTTTTATATATAGAAAGTTCTGCATTTCTATTAAAAGGTTTACCGCCAATTCTTCCCACAAACTCTTAGGCTTCCCTTGTGACCCAGCACTTGCTTCCCAGTTCTGGAATTCTGCTTGGAGGTCTTTAAAAAAGTCCTCTGTAATGATACCAACAATTCAGATTTTCACAATATAAAAGAGAGATGTGACACGAACAACAACAAAAAAAAAAAAAAAAAAAACGCCCAACAAGATATTAAAATGATGAACGATAACTTTTTGGCCTCCAAGAGAGCATCTTCGAAAGAAACAAAAAAAAAAAAAAAACTACCTATCGTTATTTGAACATCCCTCAAAAAATTACCTGCAGAATAAACCGGGTTGTGCATAAGAACTTTCAGGAAAAAACAAGGGGAAAAAGTCTGACCCTTGTGAGGATAAGATTACATTACAGAATAAGGTCAGAAACGTAATTGTATCCCCATTTTGTATGAAGACCAAATTAAGGCCAATGAGGAAATATAATTCTGGTTTAGGTAGTCGACACTTTACCAACAACATGGCAATACACATAGGTCACATGCATAGCTGTGGGACCCAATATTTGATGGGTTCTACTAGGATGATCGAGACAATGCCCAATTCCACCACTCTTAATGTGAGCTATGTGTACCACTATGTCATTGGTGGACAATCCTTAAGACCTAGCCTATTAATACCTAGGGTGTAACTTTTTCTTAAAAAGATCAAATAGATTTCAAGAGAGATATAAATTACCAAATCCATAGAACTCTTCGTCATCTTGTGCATTCCCGCTTCGGTTTCTTTCTGCTGTAGAATAGGAGTAATCAGATGAGTGACTTCCAAAATCATATTTGCGCCGAGATTCTGAGTTTAGCAATGTATTGTATGCGTGTTTTATTCGCATGAACTTTTCTTGGGCATTAGCCTGTAAATACATCAGAAACACTTGACATAAAACAAATCTTTCTTTTTTTAATAAATACAAGCAGATAATTAGTGCATCACAAAATAATAAGAGAGCAAAAGATAATTAACGGAAGATCAAATGTTTGTGTCTACAGATGAAACCAGGTCTACACTTGAGATTTGAGATGACAATAATTTTTGTTTTCCTTTTCACTTAAAATCATACCTATAATCATCAAAAGCCTTATACCAAAACATTGAGGTCAGATAAACAAATCGTGTTTGACCATTCAATCATTCTTTTTTATTATTATTATTCTGTCCAGAGCAATTCCTTCTATTATTGAAAGTGTATTCATATCCCCTTTCACTATCTCAATCCACATTCTTTAGGGTCTTCCTCTCTTAGCACCTTCAACTTGCATATTCCTTTTAGCACCTTCATTTAACCATCTCAATCAAAATTTTCTTGGCTTATCACCAATTAAAGCTACTCCTGTTGTATGCCAATCCAATAATCATATTCTGCTTACAGCCTTCCTTCTGGAAGTAAGGCTAGCCTCACACATGAGGCTCTGTAACAAGGGGCCTTCCTATTAACATCCATCAAGCACCTCTTCATGTTCACAACTCACAAGTACCCAATCACTGTGCCTCGTGCACGTGTAAGCACATTAAGCCAACAATGCTCAACAAGAATATACAAGACATAGTACTTCCTGTATGAAAGTATGACTCACAAGCATAAAACCAAATATACAACAAGTGGACCGAGATGATTAGCTCGAGTCCTTGGGAGTACTTATCTTAAGGCATATGATCATGTCAATTGGGCTTTCTTGAAGTACTTGATGCCGCGTACGGGTTTTGGAGAGATGTGGGTTGAGTGGGTGATGAAATATGTGACCTCGGCCTCTTTTTCATTTCTTGTGAATGGAAGCCCAGCTAGTTTTTTCAGGAGCTTGCAAGGATTGAGACAAGGGGATCCCTTATCTCCATTGTTGTTTGTGTTGGTTGTGGAAGTGTTGAGTAGATTTTTGATAAGGGTGACCGCAGTTGGAGAATTATCGGGGTTTTCAATTGGTGGGGCAGATTATAATGTGGCATTCCTCCAATTGCAGATGACACTCTGGTTTTTCTGGATGTGTCAGATGATCATGTTAGGTATTTAAGGGGCGTGTTGTATTGCTTTGAGACGGTTTCAGGGTTTAAGGATCAATTTTAGAAAGAGCAAGTTGTTTGGGGTTGAGAGTGAGGTAGTGGTTTCTAGATGGGCGGCCATGTTTGGGAGTCAACAGGAATCTTTACCGACTATCTATCTGGGCTTACCTCTAGGAGCGGAGTATAGGTGTAAGTCAATTTGGGATTTCGTGGTTGAGCGCATGGAGAAAAGGTTGAGTTCATGGAAAGCAAAGTACCTATCTACGGAAGGGAAACTCACTTTAATCAAGAGTGCATTGGCAACCATTCCGATTTATCATCTATCCCTATTTACGATCCCAAAAAGTGTGGAGGAAAGACTGGAAAAATTGATCAAGAACTTTTTATGGCATGACAAGAATGGAGATAAGAAACTGCATTTAGTGAAATGAAGGATGGTGCGCGATGCTAGGAGGTATGGGGGTTTAGGAATCAAGGGATTTAAGATTTCCAATAACACTTTATTAGGACTATGGTTGTAGAGATTCGAGGTCGAAACCAATAACCTTTAGAGGAAGACCATTAGGGCCAAGTATGGGGAGAGTTCAAACGGTTGGGAAAGTGGGGAGGCTAAATTGCCGTATGGGTGCAGTTTTTGGAGAGGTATTATGAAAGTTGGATCAGAATTCAAGAAGCGGGTGTGATTTAGAGTGGGAAAGGGAGAGAGGGTCAGACTCTGGGAAGATTGGTGCTGTGGAGACTTAGCCCTTTGTTTTCGTTTCCCTCATCTTTACAATCTTTCCTTAAAAAAAAGGGAAGCCATGTGCAACTTTCTTGAACCTCGAAGGAAATGAACCTGCGTGGGATTTGGGATTTAGGGGGGATTTCAATGACTGGGAGATGCAGGACCTTCAAGAACTTACAATTCAGCTTGATCAAGTTAATTGAGTGAATACGGAAGATAATGCAAGGGAGTGGATCCGTACTAAAGGTTCTAACTTTACTATGAGCTCCTTCGCGGCAAGTATGAACATTTTTACAAACTCCCTTCTAAATTCATTTGGGATTCAAAAGCTCCCTCTAAGGTTTGTTTTTCTACTTGGGCAGTTTCCCATAACAGATTATTGACTCTTGACTACCTAATCAAAAGCGGCTTCGTGGCCCCCAATTGTTGCTTCATGTGTTATTCAAATGGAGAATCGGTTAACCATATATTACTCCATTGTGATTATTACTATCTCATTTGGTCCCATTTTTTGCAACTTTTCAAAGTGCATTGGGTTAACCCAAATTCGACATTATCTACTTTTGAGGGTTGAGATTCTACCTTGTTCTTGGGGAAAAAGAGAATCATTTGGAACTTACTTCAATTTGCAATGACCTGGGTTCTCTGGTTGGAAAGAAACAAAAGGATATTCAAAGGGGTTGATTCTTCTACGAGAGATATTGTGTTGAATGTTTTAGGGTTGTTATTTTTTTGGTGTAAACTTTATCCTGACTTTAAAGGGGAATTTTTCGAGGAGTTCATGCATCAATGGGACTCCTTTTGTGACAATTGATCTTTTGTTCTGGTTGGTCATCTCGACAGATCGTTGTATCTTTCTTCCTTTTTAATGAATTTATACTTATAAAAACAAAAAAAATCCTATCTCAAGAGACTTCCCGAGTCAACTTGCAAAGCCTTAGAACTTTGCACAATATATAATCACAATCAACAATAGGAAGAAGTGAACTTTCTTCTTGTCCTACAAGTCTATTTCACCAAGAACTATTGTTTTAAAAAGTTCATAGGTTGGTATCTACTTGACTTTGGCAAGACAAATGGTTTGACTTCTTAAGATTAGCTAACAATCCCCTGACCAGGTTGGCATATTGATTAGAAGCAACAAAGAGTGTTGAATTGAACCCTCTCCTTGGTTCAAGTCCCATCGATCCTATATTGTCTCTTCCTCAACCTAATTGTGACCATAAGGTTACACGATTGGCTTAAGTGGACATCAGATCCTAGTCTTCCCGTGAATATATCCACGTGTGCAATACCTCATCCACTTTTTGTTCTCATAATGAACAAAACCTTTACTGGTGCCTAATAGGGTACACCCCTTCAGAATTGGAGTGCATTTCAAACATACTCAACACCTTGTATACTCATACCATCATAGATGGTATTTCTCTTCTCACCATGTTAGTTGATCCGATGAGAACATGAAATTTCAGCACTTCAGTAAAGATTTTGATCCCATAAATGTGGTAGATGAATAAAGGAGAATGTAAAACATCACAAGGGCCTCATAGTTTTTTCTTCCAATAATTCAAGTAGTAATAATGTTAATCTCTGCCCAAGTTTTTGAGTATCAAACTCAACCCTTTTCCAAAAATCAAATTGAATTCCCCCAAATAACCAAAATCCAACAAAGGGTCATCAACATAGGATTAAAAAACGAAGTGGGCGCCCAAAATAAAGTTGAATCAGAGAATTTAAGCAAACTATGAAACAAACCCACACAAAAACAAAACAAAAAAATCTCTATTTTTGTTGAAAATATGTCCAAATTGTCCAAAAACAAACAAACAAACACATGGGCACTATTGATTATCGATTAAAGGGGTGTGTGTATACGAGTTTATCTACCTCTTTGTTGACATCTGGGTGGAATTTAAGAGCGAGTTTCCGATAAGCTCTCTTGATTTCATTAGGGCTTGCAGAGGGTTTCACCCCCAACACTTCATAAGGAGACTCTCTACGGGTTGCTCTCAAAAGGGTATTACTGCTTCTCCTCTTATACTTCTCGTAACCCGAAGAATAAGAACGAGATGCAAAAACAAGAAACTTTAGATCACTCCCATGACCATATCTACAAATGGGTATCGATGATTTCGATTGCGTTCGCAATAAGAGAAGATGACGATGAGGAAAAAGGCATGAAGGGTGGGTATAGAGAGAGGCGAAAGAGAGGAGTGTTGTTGTTGTTGTTGATGATGTTGGAGTTAGAGGGAGAGAGATTCCATGCATATTCGTGAACGAATTGTTGTTGTTTCTTCTCTCATTCCATCCAAAGCTCGTTTTCGAGGAGACTTCGAGTTGATTCTAGGATCATTTTTTTGTGTTCTAGTGCTTGTGGCCTCTATTGCTTTGTTGTTAATCCGAGAGATTTGATCCTGTGAGGTATCCATAAATGATTTTTAGGTGTACATATATCATCAACCACCAACATCAATCATAAAACCTTATTGTTAAACCGAGTCTTCCGTTATATTACCGGCCCACACTTAACGAACACCAACACATGCCCGCGCCCAATCTGACCTCAGGCATGAAACGTTCAACCCAACTCGTCTTGATCCGGTTGGCTCATTCCTCATTAATAGTAGGTAGTTTAGTAATAATGATGACTTACATAAAGATAAGTGGTATGTAAAATATGGGAAATGTTCAGCACCCTAAGTTTTACCACACACTTTAACAAACGTTTTTTGTCCTACATGGGTTATAAGTTTTGGAATGGACTAATTTTTGGTGAGGATGATCTCTATGATTAGAATATCATCCTCCCCAAAAATCAGTCCATTCCAAAATGTTTAGCCCCATGTTTACAAGTTGAAAAATCGTGAACCGTCCATTTTTTGTAAACCATTTTTGATAGGGTTAGAAATTTTGGAATGAGCTGATTTTTAGTGAGGATGATCTCCTCACCATAGAGATCATCCTCACCAAAAATCAGCCCACTCCAAAACTTCTAACCCATGTAAGACAAAACACGTTTGTTAAAGTGTGTGGTAAAACTTAGGGTGCTGAACGGGACCCGTAAAATATATATATATATACACGTCACATTCTGTGTATAAATATTTTCACTCACATTTCTACAAATCATATTTGTCGTTAGATTAAACACAAATGTACCATCCAGATTGTACAATCAATACTTAAAGAAATAAAATTTCTTAAATTATTTTTACCTTCCCGCAAGTTATCTTCCTCTTCTTCTTATCTCTGTTGGAAGTGAATACGAAGACAGATTTTCTTCCTCATCTCTCTCTCTCTAACTCGCATTTCCTCTCTCTCGACAACAAACGACGACTCACTGACGATTTGCGACGGCGAAGTTGATTGTTGGTTGAAGGAATTAGATTGTTGTGTTATTGTTAAAAAGGGCCCTTCAGCAAAGGCAGTGGATATCCTTCAGCAACCACACCTTGATCCTATATTTGTACCCCCAAAAAAGACATTGTTGGTTCATTGGCTAAAACCACCATTGAGTTGGTTGAAGTTAAACGTTAATGGTGGAAACTTTATAGCAGCTGTATGCTTGTTTTTTGGTGAGGCCATGAACAACCAAACCGAATGTAAGACCCTTACTGCAGCAATAAAAGAATTAAAGCATTGTCATCGAGATGGACTCTTCGTAAGTTGTCGATGGTCTAAGAGGCTCAATTTTTCCATGGAGATTAGAATCATCGATGCAATCAATCAAGCATTTGTTGAGGAGAACTCAGTGGAGAACAAACCATATGTGGAGAAAAGCCAATTTGATTGCTGATGCACTTGCCAAGTTAGCCATGATGTCAAATTCCTTAAGAATTTTTTGAAGTATGTCTTCCCTTCCCTTTGTCAGTAAGAAAGAATAGCATTGGTGACTCATTGGAATTACCTCAAATAAGATTTGTAAACTAGAGAATGCGAATTAGAGAGAGATCGAGAGAGACGAGGAAAAAGTTGTGTCTTCGTTTCCAGCAGAGATAAGAAGAAGAGGAAGAGAACTTGCGGGGAGGTAAAAATAATTTAAGAAATTTTATTTTTTTAAGTAACGATTGTAAGTTTACAATCGATCTGGACGGCACATCTGTGTTTAATCCAACGATAAATATGATTTGTAGAGATGTGAGTCAAAATGTTTGTACACGGAACGTGACCCTATATATATATATATATGGGTGGGGTTCCGTAGACACATAAAACTACTCATAAAGCTACAACGTTTTTGTCTTATATGGTTAAAAAGGTTCGGAATTGACTATTTTTTGTGAGGATGATCTCTGTGGTGAGGGGATCATCCTTGCAAAAAATCATTTCATTCCAAAACTTTTTTAACCCCATCAAAAGTGATTTACAAAAATTGGACGGTCTAAAACTTTTCAACTTGTAAACATGGGGTTAGAAGTTTCATAATGGGCTGATTTTTGGCAAGGATGATCTCCTCACCATAGAGATCATCCTCACCAAAAATCAGCCCATTCCAAACATTTTTGCCTATATAAGATAAAACACGTTGTAGCTTTATGTGTATACGAATCCTAATCCTATATATATATAATTTACAATTATTTGTGCTAAAAATATCTTTCAAAGTTTACAATAATGAAATTATATGCACATGTTAATAAAAGGATGATGATGATTTACAAAAGTTTGAAATGTGAGTTGTGAATGAGAAGCAAACATTTAAATTAATATATTAAGTTTGGGTTTGGGCAACTCGATGTATATGTCCAAAACCAACCCAATTTGGTTCGGTAAAAACATTTATTTGCCCAAACCAAGGCCTGAACCCAGCTAATTGTACCCAAGGTCGGGTTGAACCCATTGGGTAGTTTGGCTCTCTCAAGTTGCGGCCCTAGATGTGAGTCTTTTATTGGGCAGACCCCAAACTGAAGCGTCATTTACAGATTCCTTTTTGATAGGTGTCCAAAAGTCCCTACAGACACCCTTCGTATCTCATTATTTCTTCTTCTTCCGTTCCTCGAACAAACCCAAACCCCAAATCTTTGGGATAGATAAGGCTTTGTTGTCATTGTTGTGTTATTTTCTAAGTAGGTTGAACCGTTCTTTTCACTCAATATTAGGCCAGATTACATATTCCACCTGAAGACTAGCATCAGGTTTATTCAAATTCCAAATACAATCATAATGTGACTTCACACTCAAAATTTCTTGAAAAATATGCAATTAAATTGTCATATTTAGAATGAAGATGTCATTCTGAAAATCACCAATTGTCTTTGATGTTTTCCTACTGTGTGTGTGTTTTTTTTTGCTTATCGTTCATATCCCCCACCCTTCGGATGAGACTAATCCCATGGTCACACGCACCACCCCTCAGAAAGTCCTATGTGCAACTGGTTGAGTTTAGGGTCAACTGGACCCTGAAGGATGGCCCCAAGAAAATTCATGGCTTTGTGAGGTTTCAAACTTCTTGAGGAGCTTATCAAGGCTCGGCTTGCCTTGGGGTTCTGCTTGTGTTTATTACTTGACTATCATTTTGTTTTCATGCTCATCATTTACTGTGGGGTTGATGGACATTCCTGCAGTCATGTGTATATAAAATGGGATTGCACACCACGGTACAAAATGTAGTAAAATACTCCAAGATTCCTTCTTTAAAAGTCATAAAACTTATCCATCCAATACAACCTGTAATTCAAGTGCTTTACAGAAAGTTCTCACATATTTCTGTAGTATTTTTTCAAACAAGCTTTATCTATCACAAATATACAATTATGGAAAAGGACAACAGAAGGGGAAATATGATTGTGTTCTTTGAAATGGCCTACTTTTATCCTGAATGATGATGGAGATATAAACCCATAATCTATTGCAAAGTTAAGACCATCTCTCCTCAAATTT
Organism: Akebia trifoliata; assembly: GCF_017979445.1. Taxonomy (NCBI): domain Eukaryota; kingdom Viridiplantae; phylum Streptophyta; class Magnoliopsida; order Ranunculales; family Lardizabalaceae; genus Akebia; species Akebia trifoliata. Next base: position 8,299,378 of record NC_141388.1, on the reverse strand, counting down.
ACTTGTTCATGAAGTAAAGATGGTAATATGATGGATGTCATTACACTTATATTGCAGAATAAAGGTGTGTTTTTAAGTCCTTGAATAAAGTCTTTGGATTCTTTCTACATGCAGTCTGTTTGATCTTGTTTCTTGAAATACTAAAATGTTGCCCCTCAAAAAATTTGACTTGAATCTTGTTTCACCATTCAACTCTATCAATCCAATCTTCAGTCGAGGCTAAATCATGAAAAATCTTTATTTTTGTTTATATATTAACCATCACAACTGTGGAGTACTAGATAAGGGAACGGTCCGAACTTAGCCACAAGAGCAAAATAAGAAGAGCAAAAAAAATTCAATGGGTAGCTTTGTCCAAAAGCATGTCATCGTTATCTTGTATAGCATGGTTTAAAATATCAAAATGTATCGGTCAATACGTATCGGTATCAACCAAGACATATACGAAACATTGAATGTTTTGACAATGTATCGGAATGGTATCGATTTGTATCGGTCGATACCATATCATTTTTTTCATTAAACAAAACATTCAATTGATACGATATTTTAAATCATGATGTATGGAACATGTTTTTTTATTTTTTGTTAGGCAAGTGAGGTCAGTGATAAGTAATTAGTGGGTGAAGTTTGATTTTGAACTCAATTCGTGATATCAACACTAACTAACAAGCTTTGTATAGAACACATGTAAAATGTAATCCATGCAAATTTTGAAAAAATAGACCACTGAATTCTATCACTGAGTATGTGCACTTATCATGACAAGTACTTTAAAGTTACTACACCTGGAGCACCATTTTATTTTATTTTTTTAAAAAGAATTAAAGAAAGAAAAATAGGGGCTTTTGTCATTCAACAAGGCTATGAAGATCACATGTTCAAAGATACCTAGAAAGAAGAGAAAGGACACAAAGCATGGCCTCATGAGTCATGATCTTACTTGAAACCCAAAATCCTATTTTGTTGAACTTTAAGATGATTGACAATAACTAAAGAAAACCTTCAATCAAAGCAAGGGATATATATGCTCATAGTATTAAAAGTAGACCCTAGGGTTATAAGGTACTCCAGCGAGTTGGGTTTTAGCCTAACTCATATTCTTTCATACCCTCAAAGATTTGATCTCATTCAGTAGATATTAACAAAAATTATATTTTTTCTTCGAATCATGATAAAATGACTCCCCCACGTGGCATACTCAATCGACTTCTACTGACTTGACATGTGTTAAAATTGTAAATCTGTACTCCTCGGGATACATAATTGCACTTTAATGAGGATGTGTCGTGTATCCTTAGGAGTACAGATTTACGATTCTCGCACATGTCACATCAGGGGAAGTCGATTGAGTATGTCACGTGGGGTAGTCAAATTATCACAACTCTTTTTTCTTTTGAGTTCTTATATGGGACATTCCAATTTCCATTGAAATCATAACAAAACATTGAATATTTCAAAATGTCTCAATATATTATGGTGAAATTGTCTTGTTTTTTCTCCCAACTTATATGTTTCGTATGAGATTTTAAAACTTCACTAATACTCATAGACTTTATAATGAATACACCATAAAACTTCTCAAACCCACATCTAAAAATCACCAATCATTTTTATATTTAGTTTGTAGGTTCATCCAAGGGTGCTAAGAAAACTACTGATCATTGGGCCCAACCAATTTTCCACGTGTCAAGCAAAGAAGATGGTGAGTTGTACTACTCTTAACACCCGGAAGTACAGAATCAAATGTTTAAAAAAAAAAAAACAAAAAAAAGGGAAAAGAGAACAGCAAGTGGAGAGGAGGGCCAACGAGTCCGGGATGTGACCTTGGTTGTTTTAAAGAGCTGCTATTGGCACGCCAACTTTTACTTTTTACAATCTAATTTTTTTAAATTATTTTTCATATCCTAATTAAAGATTAAAGCACACCATTGGAACTAGGGGTGCAACTTGGTTCGAGTTGGTTCAGGTTAGAGCAAAATCAGAACCGAACCGATCAAGATTGGTTCTATCATATGAGAATCAAAACCGAATCGAATTGTTTTAAAATCGAACCAACCCAAACCAACTTTAATTCGGTTTGGTTCGATTCGGTTCCATGGGTTGCCAAGAAATCCCTCATTTCTGCCAAGCGATTAGGGTTTGGTTGTAAGTCGCAACCATAGGTCGCAGTCGAAGAAAGAGAGAGAGATCAGCCTCCGGCACCTGTTACGCACGCGATTTTCTTGGCAATTGGCTATTTGTCGATCGGCATCTGAAGCTTTCCGGCAACTACTGGCAGCAAGTAGCAAAGAGAAAGAGAGAGAGAGAGAGAGAAAGAGAGACGATTTTCCCGAAAATCGACAATAGATCAATCGGCATCCTAACGCTTTCCGGCAGCCGTTCGCAGTAGGTCGTAGAGAGAGACTAGAGACCAAAGAGAGACGAGAGACGAGAAATGATTTTCCCAGAAACCGACAGTCGATCGATCGGCATCCTAACGCTTTTCAACAATCGTTCACAGCAGGTTGTAGAGAGAGACGAGAGACGAGAGAGATGTGAGGGATAGGTTCGGTAAAAATTAAAATTAAATATAAATATAATGGTTCGGTTTTCGATTTGGTTCGATTTTTTATATTATCTGAACCGAGAATCGAGTCGAATTCATCGATTTTTTATTTTTTAAATTCAAAACCAAACCGAAATCAATCTAAACCGAACCAAAACAATCCAAATTTCACGGTTTGATTCGATTCTCGATTTGAACCGAATTAAGTTGCACCCCTAATTGGAACATTACAAAAGGCTAATTTAAGTTATTATTTCAACATTACAAAGCCTTATAACACATTCAAACAACTTCAATAGCTGTTTACAAATATGATTAGACTTGTATAAAATTTTCAAAATCTAGAGAACAGAATTCTTTATAAAAAAAAACGAGGGAGTTTCTACTGGCACTCCAACTTTTAGTTTTTAAATCATTTATTTATTTTTAATTGGAGTGTAGCAAGTAAAAGTTGGGTGCCAATAGTAGCTCTCTTATTTAAACCGTTTCATTTTCAAGCGGTTGTTAACTTGAAAATTCATCATTTTATATTTCATAGTGGCGAAACATAAGGAACTCTCTTCTCACCACCGTTTCTCCTCCATCTTCCTCACATAACATCTCACACACACACACACACACCACACACACACACACACTCTAACCAAATGATGCCAACTTCCTCACATCTCCTCTTCTTCCTCATTTTTTACATCTCTATCTCCATTACAAGTACTTTCCCTTTCTCTCTCTCTCTCTCTCTCTCTCTAGAAGTCATTGAAGAATTTCTAACCATTTTTTTGGTTTGGGTGCAGATGGGACTCAACTCATATTAGTAAACAACTGCAATGAGAGCATATGGCCAGGAATACTTGGAAGTGCAGGACACCCGTCTCTTCAAGATGGTGGTTTTCATCTCAAAAACAACGAACAAGTAGTCCTCGATGTTCCCGATCGATGGTCAGGAAGATTATGGGGTAGACAAGGTTGTTGCTTCGACGAAAATGGCAAAGGTACATGTGAAACAGGGGACTGTGCAGGCTTACTAAATTGCAGGGGAACAGGTGGAGTTCCCCCAGCAACAGTTGTGGAAATGACACTAGGGACCTCAAAATCGGCTCTACATTACTATGATGTAAGTTTGGTTGATGGGTTTAACCTTCCTGTCTCAATGGTGCCTGTTGGGGGTGGTATCGGGTGTGGAATTGCGGCTTGTGAGGTCGACTTGAACGTGTGTTGTCCTTCGGCGTTGGAAGTAAAGAGAGGAGATAAGATTGTGGGGTGTAAGAGTGCTTGTTTGGCATTGAAATCAGCCAAGTATTGTTGCACTGGAGACTATGCCAACCCCAATACTTGCAAGCCTACAGTCTTTTCGCACCTTTTTAAGGCTATCTGTCCCAAGGCTTACAGTTATGCCTTTGATGATTCTTCGAGTCTTCACACGTGCAGAGCATCTCGGTATGTAATCACCTTCTGTCCTCCTAAACAATAAGTTCTTTGGTTTAGAGACTGCAAGTGAGGAAGAATTGGTGTTTTATAGATGTAGTTTGTTGATGTTGTTGTTGTTGTTGTTGTAATTTTTACTTGGTTTTCTTCTTTCAGTTGTAAGTTGTGAGATTTTTTAACTGGTTTTTCTTGGATTTGGTATTTTACTTTTTGATGTTGTTGGGTGTGACCAGATAATATAAAATGAAGGGTTTTATTTTCTCATTAAAAACTACTAAAAATGATGATTATAAGGTTGGATTTGTGGAAAGCAGATTCCAAGTTTATCTTTGGTCCTCATAAAGGAGTAATTTCATCATTTCATAGTGTTGGGGTCCCCCGTTGAGGACCCGCAATGCAAAAAAAAAGCGAGAGAAATCACATCCGTCTGTTTTCAATTTACGCGCCCACATTGTCAAATGAGATGGATAAATGAGGACATAAAAAAAGGGATCCTATCAAATTGTTTGAACCTAGATTTCACTTCCTCATAAGAAAGCAATATGGGGAGATTAAAATGAAAAATACGATCCTATCAAATTGTTCCGAACTAGGATAATATGTTCATGAGTTTGATCTCATTTCACTGGAAATTTACAATCAAATGTATCTCTAGCTATTTCGACCAAGATTTAAAATATTGCTGAAGAGGAATGTTTCGATCAAGGAAAAATAGAAATATTCATGGATGAGAAATGAAACATTCCGAACCATGTCTCATACGAACAGAACTCCATAATATCCAATCAATTAAGTGATTTGCTATGATTATGTTCTAAATATTTCAGTTCCTAAGTATGAAATGCATTTAATTCCTTACAAGGAAGTAAGTTTTGGTTGCATTGCTAAATGTATAACTTGATCAAGGTAACTCACAATAATTAACACTGGATTGCGTTTTTTTTTTTTAAGTGTAAAAGATATTATTAATAAAAAGGAAAAAGTTGGCTGAGGAGACCCCAATACAAAGGAAAAGAAAGAAAAAACAAATAATACAAATTAGAACAACATCCCACAAATACCAAGTATCACATAGGAAATTCCAACTGAAAACAAAGTCCTGGAAAGAAATTCCCACAAAGTCCTTGCTCAACTTCAATCAAAAATACAGAAGGCTCAAAATCTTCATAATCACCAGTTATGACATATTTTTCGTACTCTGAAATATCTTATTGTTTCTCTCTCTCCAAAGACCCCAAACAATAATTGAAGGAAAGATAGTCGTAAATGTCTTTTTTTAAGAGAAAAATATATTAAAACTCCATCCTTCGAAGAGCAAAAAAGAAAGAATGAGGGAAGACCATCTTTACTTGAAAACGGGTCAGAAAGAACATCTAAATTTTTTGAGCAAAAGAACAAGAAATTAAAATGTGATTAGTAGATTCCCCATTCTTCAAACACAAGAAGCAAATAATTTTGGGTAATCCATCCTCGGGTTATCAAGTTATCCAAGTTTTTGGATTACATTTCAAAAAGCCTTCATCAATAAAGTAGGATGTGAAGGAAGAGAACATCGATGCAAACGGTTTCAAAAATAAAAAAAAATAAAAATCAATGCAAGGACTGGACCCATCACCGAATCAGTATCATTTAGATCTCTTTAAGTCAAACATCAATGGAAAAAATATGGCAACAAAGGATGATTACGATCAATTGATTATATTCACTTTTTACCTAACTAGTATATAATTTTAGTTAGCCCAGGAAGGGTAAGGCTCCAATCATCTGTAATGGCTGGCTGACATTCCAGAGTGGGCCGATTGGTGGACCCTACCATTAACTCGTCACCATAGCTTGATGTCTGAATCACTAATGCCAGCATCACAGTATATGAGCAAAGAAATATTGGCCTCTTACAGAACCATAGATCTTTTTCTTCAGGATATAGAAGGAAAAAAGATCTACGGTTATGTGCACTTGCCAAGTCAACTGCGCCGTCACCGTGTATGTTTTAACGCTTCATTTTATCATTAGTCTTAATTTAAACTCTTCTGCTCTTGTGTTTGGCCCATCAGGGGTGGATTTAGAGTGGGGACACTTGCCCCCACAAGAGTTTTCAAATTCTATGGATTAATGTGCTATTACAACAAATTTTAGCGACCGATAAAGAAATTTGCCACTATTGTCCCCACAATTTTTTTTTCCACTCTTAATTGTTCGCATAAGTATTTTTTTCACTCTTAATTGTCCCCACAAATTTTTTTCTACTCTTGGTTGCTCTCACATGAGCAAAATCCTGGCTCCACCCTTGTGGCCCATGATAGCACACTCTTTGTAATAAAGGTCCAGAAGATGATAGAAAAATGTATAACATTCTTGAAGATTTAGAGGACTCTCAACATATAATGAGAATTTAGTATAATCTTGTACACCTTTGATTGAAATGTTCAAGAACAGAGATATTCTTAAAAAAATGTTATTAATGATATAGTTTTCTAAATGTTCTTCAAAGTCTACATAAGGTTAACTAGTTATCATTTCTTTGTTATTAATGAATCACTTGGGTTCTTTTGTAAGGCTTAATGTCTCAAGTAGTTGAGGGAACTCCTACTACCCATTGTAGGCATGACAAATAAAGTGGGCCCAAAATTTGAAGAAATATGATTGCTTGAGAGTGTGACACGTGGCATCTTTCCAAAACAAGTCATTGAGTACTTAGTGGCCTGGACTCCCATTGTTCTCCTGGTTTTAAAACACGTCCGAGACCAAGACGTATCGTCCAAGTTAACTCGGTATCGGAGCTGAACAAGACCAACTCACAAAGTCATTTTTTTTTACCAAGATTTAGGACTCACATTCAATTTTTTGATTTTTTGAACGAGACATCTCAAACGTATTGGAAAACTCGTCCGAGATGACTCAATATCGGGTTTGGACGAGATGCAAAACCGAGTTTTAAAACCATGATTGTTCTTGTTCAAATATTTCAGATAAGCTACACAGTACTCTTTTAGCTGAATTGTACTACTTGACCATGTCCATGGCCTTGTTCCCCCATCTCTTCATAGATAACCTACCTCCCTGTTTCCATTTTTCTTCTTGTCCGAGAGATCGCGTTCGTCTTCCAGGAACCCAAATCAACTATCATCCCATCGATCACAAATTGTGTGCAAGGAACCTTACCCATGGTTCGGACTCGGTAAAATCTAACTATGCATTCCAACCGTTTGATGAAACTCGTCAACACATATCCATATCTACCAACAATTCATATTTTACTGGCTATATTGAGGAATATAAATTGGGTATGATGGGAACAAGTAATTTTGGTAAAACCCACAGTAACCTCAACGCAAACAAGTTGCTTAACACCCATAGAATGTCTTCTTCTCGGGGAACTATAAGCGACCGGCTTTCTTTAATCCATGCTTTATGTCAGTGTACCCATCAAGGAAGTTTAAATCTTGGTCGAACATACCATGCTTTAGCCATCAAGATTGGGTTCGATCACGATAAGTTCATTGCGACTAGCTTAGTGGGTATGTATTGTAAATGTGGAGATATCGAAAACGCATGTAAAATGTTTGATCGGTCCGTTGATTTGGATATTATTTCATGGAATAGCTTGATTTCTGGCTGTGCAAGTAATGGCTTGTTCGATCGGGCTTTGAATCTTATCATTCAAGTTCTTAGTATGGGCATCAAACCCAATGAGTACACATTTTCGATTGCACTCAGTGCTTGTGGGACTCTTTTGGCTGTAAAAGAGGGAAAGCAGCTTCATGCCCACATCGTAAAAATGCAGTATTTATTAAACACAGCAGTGGGTAATGCACTTTTGACGACATATAGCAAGTTCGGGATGATGGAGGAGGTCGAAATTTTGTTTGAGAAACTCCCTAATATAAATCTCATTTCATGGACTGCAACTATAACTGGATTTTACAAGAACAAGTGCTTTGAAAAGGCTCTAAGGCATTTCAAGTGTATGAGACACAGTGGAATAGAACCCAATGAGCACACCTTTGCAGTTTCCTTGGCATCTTGTGGTGGCATGACACATCCTAAATATGCTATGATGCTTCATGCTCAAGCTATTAAAAATGGTATGTCATCGGGTGTGTTTGTGGGGACTGCAATTGTAGATATGTACTCGGAACTTGGAGAGATGGGTAATGCAGAAAAAGAGTTTGAAGAGATGGAAAGTGTGGCATCTGATGTGTCATGGAATGCATTAGTGGCAGGTTATGTCCGTAATGGCGAGAACGAGGATGCAATAGATGCTTTCCATAGACTGCTCAAGAGCAATATCGTGTGTAATCAATTCACCTATTCGAATATTTTAAAAGCTTGTTCATCCTTACCTTCACTGGCAAGTGGTGAGCAAATCCATTGTCGGGTAATCAAAACCAACTGCAATGCAAGCATGCATGTGGGAAGCTCATTAATAGAAATGTATGCGAAATGTGGTAGTTTAGAAGACGCACAACGTGTTTTCAATCAGATAGTAATGCCAGATGTTGTATCTTGGAACTCCATCATCAAAGCTTATTCATTGAATGGAGATCCAAAGAAATCTACATTTTTGTTCAGAAAGATGGTTGAAGAAGGATTAAGCCCAACGGGTGCGACTTTTCTTGCTGTTCTCTCTGCTTGTAGCCATGGAGGCTTAGTTCAAGAAGGCCGAAAGTATTTCAAATCCATGGTACAAGATTATGGTATCACCCCAGAGGAGACACACTATAGCTGTATTGTCGATTTACTGGGAAGAGCCGGTCAGTTAGAATATGCAAGAGATTTTATAAATAGTTTACCAATTGAACCAGATGCTTTGATATGGAGACCATTACTTGCAGCTTGTCGATGCTACAAGAACCTTCCAATAGCAGAATTGGTAGCCAGGCGTATCTTAGAGATTGACCCAAGTGATCCAACAGTTCACATCACCCTCTCGAACATGTATGCTGAAGTGGGGAGATGGGTTGATGTCAAAAAACAGAGAAACTTAATGGAACTCAAGGAGGTGAAGAAAGAACCCGGTTGTAGCTGGATAGAAGTGAATAACATGATACATAAGTTCTATTCAAGGGACATGAGACACACCGACATGCCGAAAGTATATGAGAAATTAGAGGAGTTAGTGAGGCAGATAAAAAACATGGGATATGTCCCTGATACAAATTTAGTGCTTCATCAAGGAGAGAAGGCTTCAAAGGAAGAACAGATTTTATGTCACAGTGAAAAGCTTGCAGTTTGCTTCGGCCTTCTAAGCTTGCCTGCAGGGAGACCAATTCGAATATTCAAGAACTTACGGGTCTGTGGGGATTGCCATTCTGCAATGAAGTACATATCAAGAAGTACCGAGCGGGAAATAGTTTTAAGGGATAATTATCGGTTCCATTGCTTTAAGCAGGGTTGCTGCTCATGTGGTGACTACTGGTGATGTTCTTGTGATGGATAGTTTCATTGAAAATTTTCCTCCTCTCGGCTAAGATCATGCAACTGTTACTAATATTTTAAGGGATATCCGATCATGATGATGATGTCACAGAATGTGACCATAATATGGGTCCTAGCTAATTGGATGGTTGTGATCAATTTAATATTTGACATGGGTAATTTATGTGGGACCCATCATTTGGTGGGCTCCTATTGAGCTTATATATGATCATCACTTATCTACTATTCTCAAACAATACTCTCAGGCACTCAGCCAACTGAAATATGGGGCAATGCACCCTCTTCACACGAGCACCACTCTTTAAATTCTCCCGCCAAGCAACACTCATCAATCACCGCACATTTCAATCATCTCCGGATTATTATGCGAACTTCATTGAAATATACGGCCGAGATCGAGTCTTGCACTCAGGCAGAATTCTACATGCTTACCTTATAGTCACCGGCATTGCCCATTCAACCTACCTCTCTTCCAAGCTCATTTCTTTCTACACACAATGCGGGCAAATCTCCGATGCTCGGAAGCTGTTCGACCAAATTCCCGAAACCAATATCAGCCGTTGGATCCTCCTCATCGGGGCCTCCTCCCGGCATGGCTTTTATCGAGAAGCGTTGGATTTCTTTGGGGAAATGCAGAGAGAAGGCCTGAAACCCAATAAATACATTATCCCCAGCATCCTCAAAGCTTGTGCAAATTTGTCCGATAAATTAACCGGAGAGAAGATGCATGGCTTAATTATCCGTTCTTTGTTTGATATCGATGCCTTCATTAATAGCTCATTGATTGATATGTATTCAAAATGTGGCCAAGTTGATAAGGCACGCAAGGTGTTCAATGGAATGCTTGATAAAGATTTAGTGGCTTGGAATTCTATGGTTTCAGGTTATGCTCAACAAGGATTTGCAAAAGAAGCATTGGATTTGGTGGAGAAAATGAAATTAACAGGAGAAAAGCCCAATTCAGTGACATGGAACGCATTAATTGCAGGTTTTTCTCAAGTGGGTCATGGCATGATGGCTTCAGATCTTTTTCAAATTATGAGGGACAATGGTATCGAGCCTGATGTCATATCTTGGACCTCAATTATATCTGGGTTCGTACAAAATTTCCACAACAATAAGGCTTTTAATACCTTTAAACAGATGGTTCATGCAGGAATCCGGCCTAGTTCATTTACAGTTAGTGGCATCTTGCCTGCTTGTGCAACTGTGGCAGATTCAAAACGTGGAAAAGAGATTCATGGCTATGCATTGGTGACTGGAGTCGAAGAAGACATATTCGTGAGAAGCTCTCTTGTTGACATGTATGCTAAGTGTGGTTTCATACACGAAGCTGGGACGTTGTTCAACAAGATGAGCAAGAAAAACACAGTTACTTGGAACTCTATGATTTTTGGATATGCAAATCACGGATACTGTAATGAAGCAATTGCACTCTTCAATCGGATGGTGAAGGAGGAAGTACAGCTAGATCACCTGACTTTCACAGCGGCCCTCACAGCTTGTAGTTATGCTGGAATGGTTGAAGTTGGATGGAAAATTTTCCATCTGATGCGAGAAGAACATGGGATTGAACCAAGATTAGAACATTATGCATGCATGGTGGATCTTGTAGGTCGAGCAGGTGATCTCAATGAAGCTTATGATTTGATTAAGAAAATGCCCATCAAGCCTGATTCATTTGTGTGGGGAGCATTGTTAGGGGCATGTAGGAATCATGGAAACATTGAACTTGCAGAAATAGCGGCTAAGAATCTATATGAGCTCGAGCCTGAGAGTGCAGGGAGTTGCTTGTTGTTGTCGAACTTATATGCGGATAATGGCGATTGGGGTGACGCTGAAAGGTTGAAGAAGATGATGAAGAGGAGGAGGTTGAGAAGAAATAAGGGGTGCAGTTGGATAGAGATTAGATAACAAGTGCACAGAGCATTATCTCCCAAATTTCTTTCATAGGAATCTGAACTCAACCTATCATGGAACCATTTTCATTAAGTGATACCCAAACTGCCAAATGCATGTTCTGTTTATTTCATGGGGCAGACCTACATATGCAGCTGGGGATGGATATTTGAAAGTTGGGAGAAATGAATCACACCAACCATAGACAAAGTCACTTTGAAAGTTTCTAGCATTGGTTTTATGAGTGGTGTTCTTAAGTATTGGTAACAGGCACGAAGTTGGGTGGAATTAATTTCCTTCTCTTTTTTTCACACTTGGGATGCAAGTGGTTAAAAAATGGGTTTTAAACTTGGAACATTGATGTTGGTGAGTAGAGGAGAATGATTCAAGTTTAGCAGCAAATGAGATTTGGAATCAAGATTCAAGATTCAAGATTCAGTGTGTCCAATGGATAAGAATTTTGGGATGATGTTGGCATGGGAAGCGAATTTACATATTACAGGACCTTATAAATAGTGGGAATTCAGCCAAGCTTCTGAGAAACAGATTTTCTTCTAGCCACCACTTCAATATATTTGAAGTAAAATAGGAACATTGGTAGAGGAGCTTTACTAAATGGTAAGTCGACATCATGGAAGACACTACTTCGGCACAATTTTGCTGGGAAGGGATGATGAAAAAATGGGTTTCCTATAATAAATCGGATGAGTAATTGTCTCATCTAATGGGAAGGATTCTGACATATGAGCTTCTGTACATGCTGCTAGTACCTGCTCTTGCATGCATGCTGTATAAGCTTCTGTATAAGCATGCTGTATAAGCTTCTGACATATGAGCTTCTGTATAAGCTTCATCCCATTTGAAAACATTTGGACATTTTCATCACTTAAATATCATTATACATGCTGCTTTCTGATTTGAAGAACTAAGCTCCATAGTAGCCCAGTAGAACACTAAAGACCATAATAGTAAATTGTAACCACTGAAACCGCAGTGCCTTATCTCCAAGATATAAAACTGTATTTGTAATCCCACAATTTTATAGGGCCCTTCATGACTGCAAGGTTAAGAATCTACTGCAACGCCATGCAAATTGTAATTTTCTCAAATTCATGAATTAAGATATGAAGTTAATGATCATAGCTGTCCTCGTAGGCCTGGACAACATAACAGTTGTATAGTGTATGTCCACTCTGAAGTGACCAAGGCCAGAAAACAGTTAAAACTTCCATTATCAAGAAAAATAATGGAGCTGTGGACATGCCGCCATATATATTTTTATAGGTAGAGAGATTTCAATCAACATAAAGAAATATACATGGAGGGAGTGAACCATCATTGAATGCAACAACAAGCACATGCAAGCATCAACCACTACTCTTGCTCACTACAAACAGACCTAGGTTCAACTTGCGCACGCCCCCCCCCCCCCCCGCCCCCCCGCCCCCCCCCCCCCCTGCCCCGCCCCCCAAAGAAAAAAGAAAAAAAGAACCCGAAATGCTGATGATAACTTCATCAACCTCATTCTCCTTTCATGCAAACAGAAGGTTCCACAAGATTCTTTTGTGCGATTTGAAGGGATGCAGACACCAACTTTGGAATAGATAGAAAACTAATTTAGGAAAAATCTATTCAATGCACATAAGGAGAATGAAATAAAACCAAATGGCTCTTGTGAAGTCACAATGCATTAAAGAATATGAATACCATTGGATTCAGAATAGTAACAAAAAATTCATGATGGGGAAACTACAGTTGAAATTTTATTTAAGGAAAAGGATATGAAACAAAAAAAGGAAAAGAAAAGAACACTTTAGATGAAACGTTCGATCCTTATGCAACAATGACAAAGACTCTTAGAAAGTTTAATTGGAAAAAAACTCACAACTCTTGGTCTATGCGCGAACATCCTCATTCTAAGGAAAATTTGGGAATTCAGGGATGATACTAATAAAGCAATTCAAGGATCAACTTCTCAGCCATCGCCAACTGCATACAATACATTCTAACACAGCCAACGAGGTGGCAACCCATTTAGAATGTGTGGATTTTATTTTATTTTTGAGGGGGGTTGCAAAAAGAAGCTGATTACATTAGTGAAGAAAATTTATGGCCTAGCAAAGTAGTTAGCACCAACTAAGTGCAACGTACCATTAAGTAATTTTGTATTTGAGTACAATTCTATAATATGATTCAATGCATCTCCCCCCCCCCCCCCCCCCCCTTCTCTCTCTCTCTCTCTCTCCAACGCTAAAGTTTTTGTCCAAACCAAGAGATCATATCAAATGCATCTCAATAGACCAGTGAAGTAAAAAAAGAGGAAAAAAAAATTCTAGACCCAACAGATTTACATGCCCCCAGTCCAACAGAGTACATCACGCCTGAGATAATAAAGTTAACAATGTCATTCCTACCACCCATCTATACCAGCTAACCAAGACAACCAATGAAATATTGTGAAAGTTTAGCTTCAGATACCCACGAGACCACGAGAAGATATCCACATTGGGATGCTGACCATCTGATGTCACCTTCAAGCATGGTGGTCTCCTAATTAGCCCGTAGTTTAATTGGTTGACGTAATTCACTGCAACAAAGATGTAGAGGGTTCAATCGTAGATAACCATGCTGAAAGAAAAGAAAGACTAAATCAAGAGCATAGACTAAGTATTGGAGTTAAAGATTGAATATGGAAGCTTACAAGAAGATCAAGAGCTGGGTTGGGGAAAAACTCTTCCCACAAAATGGGTTCAGAAGATAGGAGGGTCCAGCATCTTCCTGATAGGTAAATACGATATCATGCTGATGGGTCTAATACTGATCTCTGTTTTGTTCATCTGAAATCCCATTCATATATGAAAAAGGAAACTTGGATCTGGCTAGAAAGAACTGGGGTTTCCTCGGCTATATCAGTACATCATAGTTAACATATATTACTCACCCAATCTTCATAACTGGTTTCCTTTTGGAAAATAATCCCAATTGAAGCCCCATTTACAGATAGTAAACCAAGACTTGAAGAGTCTTTAGGAACAATAGAGGCAAAGTGCTCAAGGTTTACTTCGTTCCAATGAACGTCATGTACTAAAATGGAAGTGAAAATGTTCTGTTTCAAGACTTCCTAGTCTTATTATATATCATTCTGGATCCCTTGGTAATGGCAGTGGATTCCTCCAACAGTATGTATTGATCTTCAATTTAAATATAACCCTTGCAGATTTGGTTTTATTTCAGACAGACCATATTTGGTACCTTAGAAATCTTTATGCAGGTTTTGTTCATGACTTCAAAATTTGATGTGGCAGACTAGTTGACTAAAAGCAATGCAAATAGATATAGGGAGCATTCTTTTGTGAATCTTTGTCATATTCATATTCTCTTCTTTTTAATTCAATTGTTGTCTATCAAGAAGAAAAAAAACTGATTTAGAAGAATCAACTTCTTCAAGCTCACAGTTTCATTGCTTAGTGTGCTTAAGCCTGAAGGGCACCATAGCTCAACATTATATACTTTTTCAAGAGAACCCCAGAATCACTAGAAACTATCAATTATATTAGATTTATGGAAGAACTTTAATTGACAAAGAGATAATAGCATTTAAGAATATCCTGCTACCAATTGAAGGGAAACCATTTGGGGGCACCTTCCATCCTCACGAATGAGCTTTTGACTCCACCTTGCTAGTCTTTAACCTCAAATAGAATGGAATATACCTTTAGATGCTTATATGTATAAGTGTATAGATGACGTCTTGATCAGGATTACCTATTGAGTTACCATCAAGGTTGAATTTCAAGCTAATATAAGTAAGCCTCTTCCAATTTGTGGGACACACTTGAGAACTCCAGTAAAAAGTATGGAATTTTAATTCCTTACGAAGCCATTGTTCTACAATACAATGAACTCAATTTAAGTATGACAGACCACTCTGACATGCATGTTCCACCTGGTCCGAGAACTTCAAATGTTTCAATGGACTCACCACATTACATTTTCATGCCTTTTCACGGTCAGTATGGAAAAATTTTGTTCTACATCCAACAGATAAGCCCCGAGGACTCTCCTTTTCTTTTCTTTTCTTTTCTTTTCTTTTTTACCTTTTTTTTTTTTTTTTTTGTTCTTTTTACAAATTAATTCCTGATTATCACCTTTACTAATAAGAAGAAATGCCTTCAAGCTAGAGAATTAGATGCTTGAAACAAGAGTTGTGGTCTAGTTTAAGTGACAGAAATAACCAACATCACCTAAATAATGAGCTAAACTGGTCAAGAATAAACTTTTCAAACCAAGAAGGTTAATGAGACAGATAAGATAGGCTGTCAATAAATCCATCAGTGCATATTTTTAGAGTGTCATACCCAAGGCATTTTACGCTTTCACCTTGCAAAATAGACATTTCATTGTTTCAAGAGGAACTAGACATAGAGTACTCTTCCCCTTTACCAAGGTCAGCCTCCTATTTAGAAAGACCACAACAAATTGTTTATAGTAATAGCAATTGGACACATACAATAAAGTACACAAAAGTAAGTGAGACAACTCAATAGTAGCTTACAAAGGCTACATTGAGCCCTTGCATACAGCAATTAAATCCAATAATTGGTAGAACATTTGTTAGTAAAAGGATTGGACTTGACATGGCACAAAAACTGCATTTTAGAGAAGGAGAACATCAGGTAAGCACAAAAGCCTCCTAAATGTTCCCTTAATTTGTACAAGTATAAATATGGCAATAATTTAATTAGAATTATTGATGCACGACAACCTAGATTTGTTCAATTCTAAGATTGTTCTACTTTGGGAAGGGTGGTGAAAAGACTAATTAAGTGGTGATGAAGGTCAAAGAAAAACTATTGAAAAGATTTTTGTTTTTGTTTTTTGTTTTTTTTTTTTTTTTTGAGAACAAGAGTTTCCCAAATCCTAATTGACTAAAAGTTGAAATGTAAAACACAAAGTTTTCCAATTACAATATTTTGTAACTATGGTCTAGGGAAGATCTAAGGTATTTGGTTGGGATTAGGTAACTCATAAGATAGATTTGGAGAAGTGGCTAATGGTATAGGTGTTTATGATTTTAGGAAGGTTTTGCTAGGTTTCTTGATGGGGTTAGAGAATTCTTGAATCTCTAGATGGATTCAAGAATTCAAGATTTCAAAAAAAACAATAAAAATGGAAAAAATGATAAGAAGATAGAACCTTGGAATCACACTAAGACGGATGAATTTCAATTACTGGAAAAATCTCTAGAAGAGAGTTGCAAATGTTCTTTTTATTCCAAAAAATTGTTAAAATCAACTACAATAATTATATATATATATATATATATAAAGAGAGAGAGATGATAGACTCAAAACCTAATCCTAAAATTACATAAAAATTGAATCTTTTGACCTTGAGAAGTCAATCCTGTGTAAGACTAACACCCCATCAGTATTTTGGCCATAACTTTCTCAAAAATCATCAAAATTGTAAAATCTTAAGAGTTGTTGGATAGGTAATTAAATAACCTATCAAATGGCATAAAAATTGACCCAAGAAGTTTTGACCCCTCAAAATAAAACCTAAATAAAAATAATGTGAATAGTACTTAAACTAATAATATAACTTCTAAAATAATTAAAAGACATTTAAAAATAAAATAATCTCATCTAAAACTATTCTAATAAAATAAAAGAGAAAAAAATAACACTAGACCCAAACAAGTTGCAACCAAAATATTCCAAAATTTCCATTGGAACCCGTGATTGCTGGTTTGATATATATATATATATATAGATATATATATATATATATATATATATATATATATAGGATCAGGATCCATGTACACACATATCTACTCATATATCTACAACTTGTTTTGTCCTATGTGGGCTAAAAGTTTCGGATTGAACTAATTTTTGGTGAGGATGATCTCTATGACGAGGATATCATCCTCGCCTAAAATCAGCTAATTCTAAAACTTCTAACCCCATATTTATGAGTTGAAGAATCGTGGACCGTCCATTTTGTAAATTACTTTTGACGAGGTTAATAATTTTGGATTGAGCTGATTTTTGGTGAGGATGATCTCCTCGATCTCCTCATCATAGAGATCATCCTCACCAAAAATCAGCTCAATCCGAAACTTTTAACCACATAGGATAAAACACGTTGTAGATATATGAGTAGATATATGTATACACGGAACCCAACCCATATATATATATATATATATATATATATACATATATGGGTCATGTTCAAGTGCAACCATTTGACCAACAAGTTTTGTCCTATATGAGTTAGAAGTTTCCGAATGGGCTGATTTTTTGTGAGAATAATCTCTACGGTAAGGAGATCATCCTCACCAAAAATCAGACCATTCCGAAACTTCTAACCCCACGTTTACAAGTTGAAGAATCGTACACCGTCCATTTTTTGTAAATCACTTTTGATGGGGTTAGAAGTTTCAGATTGGGCTGATTTTTTTGTGAGGATGATCTCCTCATCATAGAGATCATCTTCACCAAAAATCAGCCCATTCCGAAACTCCTAACCCATGTAGGACAAGACATATTGACCAAATAGTTGGCCCTTGAACATGACCCTAAATATATATATATATATATATATTATATATTATATATATATATATATGGGTTGGGTTCCATTAACTCAAGAAATATGATTCAAACAATAGCACAAGATCCCAACCATTTAAAAATAGCATCCCATGATTGAGATTTTATAGGAATCATATCCCAATGATGCTTATCTCAAGGATAATTGTCAACCGTTGGATTTTGTGTTTACACGGTCAAGATCCTGTGTTATTTTTTTAATCACATTTCTTGAGTAAACGGAACCCAACCCATATATTCCCTTTGACTCATGAACAATGACTCATGGAAAAAACACATGATCCCAACTGTTTAAATACAAAATCCAATGGTTGAGATTTATCCTCGAGATACGAATAAATCTCAACTTTACCTATCAAAAAAAAAAAAAACTCAACTTTTGGATTTTGTATCTAAATGGTTAGGATCATATGTTTTCTCATGAGTCATTCTTCATGAGAATGACTACTCTTTAAGCACAAGGTAAATTTGTCATTCTCTTTAAGCACCTATTTATTTCCAATTCTCAACTTAATGGACGAAAATAATCTTGAGTTGCATATACATATCAAAGCCATCTAACAAACTCCAAGTTTTGGAAAGGAAAATTAAGTTAGACTAATTGAATTCACATGTTTGATTGATCAAGTTCACTAGCAATCCAGTTTACAAGCTAAAGTAAAGTTACAACTAACAATAAAAATAAAATTCAAGAAGATCGAGACGCTCACCTCACCAGTTCCAATAGAAGTCTTCAGAATTTTATTTTTCATTAGGGGCACCATGGTGGTACGGCACAATCGAACCAAACATATTACCAGACCAATCTCTCTGCTCCCTAAATACGTTATATGGATGAAATTCGAATCCATGACCAACGGGCATGCCCATATGTCCATGACCAGGGCCCACACCATGCATGGGCATGGGCATCAACGGCCCCCCATATGGCATCGGAGGCGGTGGCATATGTCCACTCCCACTGGACTCAAGTAGGCCCTCTTCTGATGGACCCTCGTCTGACAAACCGTGCATCCTTTTGAGGTAAAGCCGGTACTTCTGGAGATGGCTAGCGACGTTCTCCCGTGTCAAGCCCTCCACATTCATCATCTGCATAATAGTCTTCGGTACAGCGTTCTTAATCCCCAAATGCGAAACAACATCCACAAATCGCTTGTGAAGCTGTGGAGTCCAAACTAATCGAGCCCGTTTCAAGGTTCGAGCGGACTGATCATCGGTAGAATTCTCCATCCCAAAAACCAAATCAGCCTCCTCGCCGCCGTCCAAACTCTGAACTTTACGTTTTTCTGACACATCCTTGGTAGAATTTTCTAAATCAGGTTCATCCCCTTCGATTACTAATGAATCTCCGTTTCGATCTTCCATGAAAGAATGCAAAGATTCGATATTTTTCGAAGAGAAATCCGAATTCTGCCGACGAAGATTCGACATCGTGGTCTGAGACGCGCGGTGAACATCGTTCATGCTTCGATAAGGCTCTGCAGTTATACTGAAGGCTGATGCGAGTTCAGGTGAGATCAAAGCCTGAGACAATGGAGTGAGATCGATTGAATTCGGCAATCCGTCCTCCCATTCGAACACTCGATCATCATCTCCATCTCCTACGCAGTCTTCAAAATTTCTCATCTTCACACCTTCCTCCATTTGCCTTCGAATCAAAAATCTATCATAGAATTTCAGATACCATCAAGAGCTTTATATGAAACCTTTCGATTCCCAACCAGAGCTCCAAAGGGAAGAAATTAGGTTTTCCAGAAAGAAGAATTCCATGAGGAGGAGGGAGAGAGAGAGAGAGAGAGAGAGAGAGATTCAAAGGGGTATCTGAGATTTCTGGCAAATTCAAGAAATTTAGGGTTTGAGTTTCTGTCGTTCGGAGATCTAAAAAGTCAGATAGAGAGATATTTGGGAGATATTTTGGAGAGATTCGAAATTTCTTTAATTAAGTATTCTTTTCGGGAAGTGCAACATCCGATTCTTGATTTGTCGAGTTCAAATACCCACGTGGACCTCTTAGCCGGGTGTTTTTGATACGCATTTTCGATTTGTTTCCTTACTTAGCTTTTTCAGGGGTTTTTTCATAATTTCAAAAAATATGTACTAAATAATCCCTTAATAATAATAAAAAATACCGACCATTTAAGTCCCACTTGATAAAATATTAATCTTTTTGAAGAATTTTAAGAAACATACCTGATATACCCTTAATAACTTTACAAATTTATTTAATCTAAAAATACCAGTCAAATAAAAAGTTTAACAAATTTATTTAATTATTAATATTTTTGTAAAAAATAAAAGATAAATATTTTTATTTATTAAAAATTATTCATAAATTTAACATAATTTTATTTAACTTATTTAGGTCAACTTGTTATTTGACTTATTTTTATTTATTAACATATGTAGATCAAATCAGTTTAATGATGATGATCATACTCATCTTCATCATCATCTTTGTTATGGTCATCATCATTATTTATGTGAGTTAAAGATTATTAATTTTGAGAAGAAGAAAAAGAACAGAATTTTTTTTTTTATTATTCTATAAGAGATGATCATTATCAAGGGACTTATCATTAATTTTAAAATATAAAAATACCTCAAATATTCTCAAATAAACACATTTTTTTAAACTTAAAAAATTGTTGAAAGGGTAATTAAGGTATTTTGATTTTAAAAAACTTTTTTAAACTAACATTTGAAAAAAATAGTGTTACTGAGTCCATATTTTTTTTAGAAGAAAATTTTTTATGCATATTTTCAAAATTAGGTCTTTGTCCCAATTTTTTTTTTCCACGCGATTGGTTAACGATTCAATAAAGTGTTACCTAATTAGTGCTTTTTCTCATTAACAAAAGTGCACATGCGGACTCCAATTTCTTAAATTATCCACTAAGAAAAAGACACGACATCGTTCAATCAGTGCCTTTTTTTCATTTTTGCATTTTCTTCTTTTATTTTATCTAAAATATATTGGTGAATTTATTTTTATTTAAGAGATCACTAATGTTGGAGTGAGACAAGGGTGACACAATGACGTGATGGCGCACATAACTGTAGATTCTTTTTCATGCACACCACGTCATTGTGTCACCCCCACGTCCTCCTTTGTGTCACTCCAACACAACTCTTTGGAGATAATTCAAAGATTGATGTGCACCCCCAAGGTATTCTCATTTAGACTAATAAAAATAATCAAAATGCACTCATTTCCAACCTCACCAAAATGTTATTTTTTTTCTCCAAAAATATAGAGCTGCTATTGGCACCCTAACTTTTACTTATTATATCCTAATTTCTTAAATTATTTATCACCCCTAATTAAAAATTAAAACACACCATTCAATCATTACAAAAGTTTGGTCAACATTACAAAGTATTATCACACATTGAATCAACAAATGCAGTTATTTACAATTAGTATTAGGCCGATATAAAATCATAAACCTAACAAATAGAAATCTAAAAGAGATGGGGTGAGTTTCTATTAACACCCCAACTTTTACTTATTTTCAACCATGGATTTTTTTTTTTAATTTTAATTGAGGTGTATTAAGTAAAAGTAGGGGTGCCAATAGCAGCTCTCCAAAAATATCTTAGGATTTTTTTCCCAAAACGTGGGAACATATATCCAAATTCCAATTTTAGTACACTGTTCATTTTAATTCCCAAAACATACACTTTGACTGAATTCTTCACTTTTTATAATCAATGAATTCATAGATATTAAAAGTGACAAACTCACGAGTTCATAGGTTATAAAAAATCACGAATGCGTATTTTGGAAATTAAAATGAACAGCGTACTGAACTCAGAATTTTGTCATATTCAATGCATGAAATGGAGATTAACTCAAAATATCTCATTTCAATATTTTAGGGTAATGATACTATCACATCATTATCATTATGCTATAAATAAGAGATGCGATTTTCTGACACCCCCCTTGTGACGTATGCTCCCTAATGTGGCATGAGCTAGAACCACATATATTTTTCCTCTGGAGATATGACTATACATCCCCATAAATATATGTGATCGTGTATCCTAAGGAAAAGAGATTTATGGTTCAAACACATGCTACATGAGTAAGCGTATGTCAGAGAGGGCATTAGAAAATCATTATTCTATAAATAAACACCATAATTTTTTATAGAGAGTTGCTATTGGCTTCCCAACTTTTACTTATTACACCCCAATTAAAATAAAAAAGAATAAGTCAATGGTTGAAAGATAGTAAAAGTTGGGGTGCCAATAAATCTCTCTCTCTCAAATAGATTTCTATATGTTAGTTTTAGGATTTTAAATGAGCCTAATCATAAGTGTAAACAATGGCTGTTGTTTGAACGTGTTATAATTCTTTGTAATATTAATTTAAACCAAAATTTTAAAATCTTTGAATAGTACGTTTTAATATTTAATTACGGTGTGATAAATAATTTAAGAAATTGTGGTGTCAATAACAGCCCTCTTTTATCATATCGTGTGGTTTTACAATAAATCACTTATGATTGTTTATTCATGATATATTGGTTTGGTAATATACAGTCCTTTTTTATCTAAAATTCTATTATCTCCTACCTCTCCAAAAATCTTATCTTATTCATAAGGTTTAGAGGTTGAAAGAGTTAAAATCTTAGAAAATCCAACGTATTTTTGTCTACATGTTGAAAAGAAAACATTTAAGTCATTTTTCATTTGTATATTATACAGTAGGTTATGCGTTCAATATCCAATATGAGCAATATTTCCTTGAGACCACTCGCGAGGGTGCTCCTTCACTTACCTAGTGCGTCTGATGTGTGGGTGTTGGACATGCCTAGGGGAGGGACCCATATGCCTTGGCTCTAGCCCTGGCACATCCAGTCCCTATGGTCGAATGTAAATCCGGACACCCCGTTATCCAAAAAAAAAATTTGTCTTCAGCTTTAATACACAAAGGTATCTTCAAGTATTCATAGGAAAAAAACTCTTTTTTTTTTTTTTTTTTTTTTAGGGGTGGGGATTAATGATATTTTTGAAAAATTATTTTTCAAAAACTATTCCCTTATTCCAAAAACTTATTTGATGAATTGTTAGGTATCATAACCAACATTTTGATTGGTTTAATTTGATCCTATAGTATTTAATTTTCATATGGAGAAGTTCACGGCACTTTCAACATCTTTTCTATTTCTTTAGCCAATAACTGAAAAATCCGAAACACATCACTATTGATTAGATTACATTTTAAGACATTAAAAAAAAAAAATCTATATAATTCTTAACTGTTTAAATAAAAATTATAAAATAAAGATGTAGAAGAAAGAGATGTATAGAAATATTTTATTATTTATAATTTTAATTAAAATAAAACCATGTAATTAGCATCACGTGGTTTCAACTTTCAACATTAAACAGCCACTGATTCCTAAACATTCACGTGGCTTCACATGCCTGACGCTCCCAAACAAAAGTTGTGGTCCCAAACTCTCCCCATTGATCAGCCAAATTCAAGAGGTAGATATCAGTATGTTAGGGTTGGCCATGCTTTCTCTATCTCCTCCTCTCACACGAATTTTTTTTTTTTTTTAAGAGGGAAAAAATAATAAATATAATAATTATTTAATAAAAAGATACAAATTTAGTGAAAATTACGAAAAAAAGTAATAAATCGGCCATGATCGGTTTTTTTCTCTCTTTATTTTTCTCTCTTTTTATTTTTTTAATTTAATAAAATCAAATTTTTACATTCTAACCAGCCATTCAATGTCCTAAATTTCTCTCTCATCTTTCTTTCTTTTTATATTTTTAATTAAAAAAATTAAATTTTTACATTCTAACCGGCTATTCAATATCCTCTAAATTTCTCTCATCTCTCTCTCTCTCTCTCTCTCTCTCTCTCTCTCTTTCAAATTAAAAAAAAAAAACGAATTTTTACATTTTAAACGGCCATTCAATGTCAGCTAAATTTCTCTTTATTTTTTAAATTAAAAAAACTAATTTTTACATTTTTAACGGCCAATCAATGTCCGTTGAATTTCTCTCTCCTCTTTCTCTTTCTCTTTCTCTCTCTATTTTTTAAATTTAAAAAAAAAATGAATTTTTACATTCTAAACAGCTATTCAATGTCCGTTGAATTTCTCTCAGAATTTTTTTAAAATGAAATGGCTATTCTAAATAGTTATTTACTAAATTTGTATCTTTTTGTTAAATAATTATTATCTTTGATTTTTTTTTATAATTTTTCCTTTTAAAAAAATTCTGAGAGAAATTCAACGGACATTGAATAGCTGTTTAGAATGTAAAAAATTCATTTTTTTTTAAATTTAAAAAATAGAGAGAGAAAGAGGAGAGAAATTTAACGGACATTGATTGGCCATTTAAAATGTAAAAACAATTATTTTTTTAATTTAAAAAATAAAGAGAGAGAAATTTAGCGGACATTGAATGGCCGTTTAAAATGTAAAAAATTCGTTTTTTTTTTTTTTTAAATTTAAGAGAGAGAGAGAGAAAGGAGAGAAATTTAGAAGATATTGAATAACCGGTTAGAATGTAAAATTTTGATTTTTTTAATTAAAAAAACAAAAAGAGAGAGAAATTTAGAGGACATTGAATGGCCGGTTAGAATGTAAAATTTTGATTTTTTTAATTAAAAAAATAAAAAGAGAGAAATTTAGAGGACATTGAATGGTCGGTTAGAATGTAAAAAATTCGATTTTTTTAAATTAAAAAAATAAAAAAGGAGAGAAAATAGAGAGAGAAAAAAATCGGTCATTGAATGGTTGGTTTATTACCTTTTTCGTAATTTTCACTAAATTTGTATCTTTTTATTAAATAATTATTATATTTATTTTTTATATATATATAATTTTCCCTTTTTAAGATGTCAGATTTAAAATTATTTATTTTGCATCTACGAAGCTTTAAGATCAATAGTACGAATAGTTGATAAAAAAAAGATTTATTTTATTTTTAATTTAATTTATTTAACTTTTTTTAATAATCGGTGTATCTGGCTTGCCCCAATCTATAGAACGTGGTCATGTCCAAGAATTAGTCTTGGGGCACATGCAACACCCACACATCACATGCACCAAGTAAGCGAGAGTGTGCCCTTGAGAGTGGCCCTCGAGGAATTAATGCTCATAGTGACTATTGAACTCACGACCTATGGACATTAAGCCATTGAGCCAAATCCTTAGGGTTAATTTATTCTATGTTATTTTAGAATTTAATAACTAAAATGTTTGATAACAATGTGCCAGAAGTTTCTAAGTGTCCTTGATTTGTAGAAGCTTATGAATTTTTCAATCATTTTCTTGCTCATGCTCAAAAGATTTTTACTCGTGTATCAGTTATGTTTTTTTATCGATAAACAAGGGCTATAAAGGGCCCCATCCTTCGTGTTCCTCTTATCCTGGGAAGGGTAGTCGGCCTTTCTGTTATTTTTTCATGTTCTTTCGATTATTTTTATTTAAAAGAACATATGATTCAACGTAAAATGTCTCATTCTTTATTGGATGAAGATTGTTTTTTCCTGACTTCATTAAAAGAGACTAAATTCTCAAATAAATACAATAAAAATAGAGACAACTCATGAGGGAACATGGATCATGTTAATCATATTGTTTACTAACATACTAAATCGGGCGATATTTGAAGTTTGAAGACGAAAGCTAAATATGATGATTTTAAAAACTACATAAAATTGAGGAGTTTCTCTTAATATATGGGCGAGTCTTTGATCTCTAAAGCATACTAATAAGAGATGATCCTACGTGTACTTTTAAGAGTCTTTATTCTTCCTTAAAAGAGGTATCTTTTAAAGAGACGGTTTCCTGAATAATAAAAATACCTTTTCAACTTGTCCACATAAATCCATTTTTAATCCACTTATTATTTTAAATGTAATTAAATATATTATTTCATAAAACAACCATAAATATATCATCAACACCATCACAAATTACAATTCTTATAGGATCAATAGTATGTACTTTTAGTGGGGATAAAAGGTAACGAGGGAGATCGTCATCTTCCACTACCTGCTGTGCACTCAAGAAATTGGTAATGCTGTTAATGCTCACACTATTAGCATCATTCCTTGCCATGAAACTTACTATGATGAAGAATAGTTACCACACCAAAATTAAATTAGAGGGAACAAACCAAGTAAATAATTCACAGATAAGCTTTGGTTTTACAAAGTAAAAAAAAAAAAAAAACACCTATAACTTCTTCCCCCTAACAAACAAATCCTATCACTTGCCTTTTGAGTTTTCATTCCTGAGGGCTTGTTTGTTCATCACCACCTGAACTTGGATTGCTTTGAACATGACTTGTTCCGGATGGAGACCCAAACCCCAGCAATAACGGAGTTTGAGTTTCTTTCTTCTTACTACTGGAGTCTTTATCCGGTGCCGACTGGTTGGCCGCAGCCCAAGCTCTTAAAGGTGGTTCAAAAACCTTGCTGGCAACATCAGGTGGAGGTGCATCATCTCCTGGAAGAAAAAGAAGCCCCTTCTCTTGAAGGGAAGATGGCTCATTATAACAGGCATTCCAAAGTGAATCCACAAGCTGCCTCTCCTCCCTGGCAGCCCCGAGATCATCAGGACACATCTCACTGATTACTTTAATGCGGTCTTGAAGTATTTGCTTCAATTTCTCATCATGTTCAGTCAAACCACCACTGGATTCACCACCTGTCCTGTCTCTAGCAATTTCAAGTAGGCCCCTGAGTGCAGCTTCTCGTACCTCTGCGTCCTCACTTGAGGCAAGATGCATCATGATGCGAGGGAATCCCAACTGAGTAACTACACTGCAATCTGAATTGTTTTCCTGTAACAGGTACTGGACCAAGTTGAGAGCCTTCCTGGTAAATGGTTCGATCATGTTAAGTGTCTAGAAACTCAGAGAGAAAGCATTGATGCATGCCATATAATCATGAGAAAACCCTTTTTCTTCAAGAAACCTTTTTACCCATTTGTGAGTAGAATTCGCGGAATACGATTGAAGTGTGTAAGAGGGGTTGTATTTATTAAGCACATGCAGATATTGCTATATAGCTATCCGCATATCGCCTATCCCAGTTCTCCTTGGGGCAACGCAGGCCGCGCTATATCATAATTTCGATTTTATATTCAATATATTCAATGAAAAATTGAAGCACGATAATTCCCTTAATTCCCTATAGATAAGATACCTGATTAGGTATATCTGTGTAACAATTTCTATTCTGGGGTTACAGAAGAAAAAAACCGAATATTGCATCATTTGGTTTTATTAAAAAAGATAAAAGCATTGATGGACACACAAGCAAATTGGGTAAATAAATATATTTGGGCTAGGGACATACCTTTGAAATCTAACATTCTCTGAACCCAGTGCATCTCTCAATGCTGCATAACCATTTGCGAGACGAAATGCAGCAATACCAGGTTTATTGTGCCGAATTAAGGCTGAAACTCATCACAAACAAGCAAACCATTCAAAACCCGACTGACCCAGAAATTACATTATCCAGATGTCAAAAAGCCCGTCTCCAACCATGTTGGCAGATATTTTTGGAGATAGAGAGACAAAAGTACTCACAGGATATAGCACCCAGTGCCTTAGTTCGGACAGACACATCAGGGTCTGAAGTGAAGTTAGACAGGAGAGGTTCTAAGCCATTTGTTTCCATTACAAGTTGTTGACTCCTGGGATTGTTCTGAACGATGGTAGTTACAACCTCTGCCACCTTTGCTCGAATGCCAGAGTGCGAGTTTTTGAGGTAACCAAGAAGAGGTACCAAACCACCAATTGAGTGAAGGTCTGCAGAAGCAGTAAGAGGGATTAAAGCTTCAACATTATGAACAAGAGTGATTTTTTGCTCACAGAATTTTTGCTTAAGAAAATTCAGTGCATGCCACGTCAACTAAAGCAAGGGTAGTTCTGTAAATTAGGGATGCCATTCAATACACGCGGGTTCATGATTGGTGGATCCCATATTTTTGTGAGTTCTGTGAGCAAAAAAATATTCTTATGAACAGTTGGGTACATCACATTTGTCCATTGCTGAACATTTAAGGTCCATTGTTTCCTAATTGAAGGGAATCCTAACTCAAAATTATTCAATAATAGTTCAAATTAAAGGGTTAGGCATATTTTATAATTTGTAAAAGTAAAAGTGGAAATTATTGCTTGAAGGCAATTCAAGGGCGAGTATAACAAGATTAAAGATTAAAGCCCCGTTGTAAAAAATAGATCAGTCTATGACTAGATAATTTTGTATCCCTTTCAAAATAGGATGCAAGTGACATTTTTTAATGAAAAAGATGTCTATTTGTTTCGCTTGGCTCCGCTAGGTGGTTTTCTGACCATTGAACAGTTTGATTTTTTCTTGGCATGGAAGCACACCAAATGTGTTAAGAGTAGCCTTTACAATTTAATGAATCATCTACCTGTTTCGTGGGAAGAGACCTTAGCTTCCCATTTTCTCTGTTCTATTTAAAATTTTCCAATTTTTATCTATATTTTGGATAGATCATGAAGCAGATTTCAGGCCTCAACAACAATGTCTGATCAGTTAAAATAATAATTTTCTGCACTTCTGTTACCTATTAATTAGGGTTGTTTAAAACGGTTCCAGGTGATTTCTTCTCTAATTGTCCAAAAAATATTTTGAAAGGTTGTGTTGATATATACTAAAGTATCCACGTTAAAGAACCTTGATATTCTCCCTCAAAAATATGGTAACAGCTACCCCAAAAGGAACTCCTAGGATTTTAGGGTAAAATCTAATGTTCAATGTTCACAAGTACATAGCATAAAACACCACCAAACAAGTAAATAACGCACAAATAGAAATGATTGTCCGTAATATGAAAATTTCCACCTTAAAATATAGTAGCATATAAAGATAGTAACAAGTTTACCATTGGCCATATCAATGGACTCCACATGCTCTTGTAGCTCATCTAGCAAATCTGTCAAATTAACAGGCCAAGGAATCAATACTAAGTTTGAATCTGTACCCTAAAAAACAAAAGCAAATGAAAGGAAGAGTTTCATTAATCTAGATCAACATTGGTTTACCTTCAATGTCTGTAGAAGTGACACCTTCAGCCTGCAAAACTTCCTCTGGAGTTTGCATGACAAGAGTGATTTCTTTCATTCGTTTGATAACATCAACAGTCTGGGATTGCATAGCTTCCATGAACCATTTCCGATCTTCCTCACTGAAAAATAGAAGAGAGAACTCAACCCCATGAATCCATAGTGGCTTACAATTCAAATTTCTATTAGAAATATTTACAAACTTGATGAGAGGGCCAGATATGAAAATCCCATCCTTGAAACCAATGCACCGTGTGAATGGGTCCCAAGAACCAACAAGACAAGAAAAGGGGAATAGTGCTAGGGAAATTCTCAAAACTCCCAAGGTGTGGTTGGTGGTGCTATGAGAAGGCACCAAAATAGTTGTTATCCATCTAACAACGAGGATAACTACGAACCGCGAATAAAAAGAAAAATCTCTTGAAAGGATACTTTTAAAGAAGGGCGGATTTGTGGGGGTCTTTTTTTTTTTTTTTTTTTGCACCCGGGGGGGGGGGGGTGTTCTTGCTGAATCTATGCTATTACTCCGCAAAAAATGATTTCTGACTTAAGCGTCAGAGTATTTTCATAGGACAGCAGGCAGAGACACCAATTGGAAGAACCCAAGGGAAGGGTTGAAGGATCTCAAGAAAATCACCCACACAAGAAGAAAGAAGAAAATTAATGATTCGACAATCTAAAGGATTCTAAGGCTCAATTTATTGTTGAACTTCCTAGATCTCCCCACCCCCAAAATCTCAGATGAGGTGAAAAGGGCAAACAAGTTTTACGCATTGAAGCTAGTAATCAAAAATAAAATCTCTACTTTGAAATTGAGAACCCATGCAGAGGTGGTGGAGCAAGATCACAATGCCCAGAGGGGACAACAACAAAGGGTTTAAGAGAATGCAGGTTTAGAGAAATAAGTTCAGGACATCAGTAAACAATGGAAAAAAGGTCAAAAAAGTGGCTAGATAATCTATTACGAGGCATAGAACCGCAGAAACAAGAAAGAAAAAAGAAAGAAAGGAAAGTCCATGACTTAGCCTTGTAGCCAATGTGGCAAAAGGCATAATTCTCAAAGATTTAAGTGCTTCCCCCAAGCTCAAAAGTTAAAAACTATGAAATGATCAGGCTCCACAAACCATAACAAGTAATGATGCAGTAAAATATTTATCTCACGAGACATGCTAAAAATGCCAAAAACCCAATATGGGTGAACATATATAAAGCTCCCTGTTCAAGCTAGAGACGTGTATATAAAGTTGATTGTTTGAAACCAAGGGTTTGGAGGAACAGGAAACGCACTAGATACCCCCAAAAAATCTTATACATATTGGTGAATCGGTTGTGGTTTCATTACCTTGGTCTCTTTGGTATGGAAGGTTGTTTACTACAAACACAATCCCGGAGCATTTTGATTTGTGGTTGTTTTGGGGTTTTTCTTTTCGTTGGTCAAAACATATCCTGGGGAGGATTTTGATTTGTGGTTGTCATTTGCCATTTGCTGGGTCTATGGAAGGAAAGGAATAATCGGATTTTTGAAGGAAGAGTAACCTTATGAAGATCTCAAATTTAATGTGTTGGGGTTGCTCTTTTTCTGGGGAAAGGCTTTTAAAGAGTTTTAAGGAGCTTTTCTGTGAAGATTTTGTTGTCCCATCGGATCTCGTTTGGAATTTTGGAGATTAATTGTTTCTTTTGTGATTTTCCTCTTTCGATAAGTTTTGTAATCTTGGGACATCTCGTCCCCTTTTTCTAATATAATTTTAACTTACAAAAAAAAAAAAAAAAAAAAGATTCTCTTAAGACATATTGGAGAACTTTTGATTCCCAAATAGAAAGACTTGGGATTTTGCATTATATATATAAAAGCGTATAAGTATAGTTGAACTTAAACAATTTTCTTTTCAAAGAGTCACCAAAATCATAAATCTCTCAAAAATTATGGAGATTTCTACAAGTACTGATCTACCGAATTAACGAAGAAACAAAGCATACAATACAGTGTTCATTCTGCAATTTTATTCAAGTTAGAATCTTTTACAGCTAAAAATTGATATTCCACGATAATAAAAGTAGAAAATAAAGCGATTTTTTACCTCAAATTTCGTGGGGGATGACTCCCATCAGAATGAGCGAGACTCCATTTCAACAACCCTTCCCAATTCGGCGCCTCTTTCGCCATCACTGCAATAACAAACTAAACCTAAAACCCTAGACTTGATTTAAAACCAGTTCGTGTTCTTAGAACCCTAACGAAAACTCAATTTACAAGAGAGGAATTGGCGCGCTCAATCGAATTATATATATACATGAATATAATCGAGTCGACACACCGCCTCCACGACCACCGTCTATCCAGAGTTCTCCTGAAGCTTCTCGTATTCCCTATTTATTTCCTCTCTAATCTAGCGGTCGTTATAAGTGCGGGGTCATCGAGTATTCGATGCTCCTATGACACGATAATGCCACGTCACATACTCTTCACGGCCCACAAAGCTTGGTGGACTGCACGCAACCAAAAAAAAAACAAAAAATAGTGATTAAATCATGATTTTAATAGTTGTCGATTTTTATTTATTTATTCATTTTTTTTTTTTTTATAATCGGATATCCCTATAAACAGCAAATCGGACAGGTGTGTGGGCTTCGTCAAGTCCATAAACCATGGTCTTGTCCAAAGACTAGTCGTCAGGCACGTGCAATGCCTGCACATCACACGCACATGATAAGTGAGGGTGTGCCCTTGAGAAAATAATGGTCATATTAGATATCGAACTCATGAGAAATAACAGTTTTTTCAAAAGAATCATGAAGCATTTGAAAAAATCTTTGATTTTTCAAAAAATCACAATTAATCGCGACTTAATCGATAATTTTTTTATAAAAAAAAATCATAGATTAGTTTTAACTTTAGCATATTTTTTAAGTGTTATTTTATCATTTAATATAAATATATAAAATACAAATTTTTTATACTTACATTTTTTTTAAATTACTTATGAGATGTTTTCTTGACTTTTTCCTCCTTTATGAATTAATGTCTAGTGATAGTGGTTAGGGCATAAAATGGGTCGAATTTTATTCAAAATTTGAGTGATCTGAATCTAACATGTTTGGGCCCTTGAGTAGATCCGAAAAAAAAAATATGGGTTGAGGTCCCTTGACTCTAGTTGGATACGGATCCATCCCTATATCCGTCGAGATCCAAATGATATATTGTTTCAAAAATTATATTTTTATGTTTTTCAAAATATCTTTTTTCTACTACTTTACTATAACACGAATTATTATAAAATAAATGAGTTATAATTGTAAAATAGAATTGTATAGCAAAAAGGAAATATAACAAAAAAATGTTGAGCAATTCAAAATTATTCGACCCAAATCAAGTAATTCGATCGGGTCGGATTCATATTCGAATTTTATTGAAAGCGAAATGATTTAGATATGATTTTAACTAATAGGATATGAGTCAGATTCAAACATGAATCCGGGCCTGAATAAAAAGAATTCATATATGGATATGGATGTGCTTAGACCCAACCCGAGCCGTTTTAAACCTTACCATTAGTACAAGATGTAAAAAAAAAACTTGAAAATTGAAAATTGATGGATTTTACCCGTGTCGAGTTCACCACCTTTTATTTAAAAAGTTGTGAACTCAATAGTAATAATTGTGAACTCAACACTAAATAAAAAAGCGTTGAGTTCAACACTAAATAAAAAAGTGGTGAATTCAATAGTAAATAAAAAAAATGGTGAGTTCGTCAATAGTGAGGGACCATTAAGAAATAAAAAGTTTACTAAATATCTTATCAAGCTATTGTGCAAAATTTAGGGATTATTTATAAATAAATCCCCCTGTTAGGGTCCTTTAAATAATTTTCCCTAGTTTTTATCCCAAATTAAATTGGAAATTTAGGGCCTGTTTGGATACCAGGAGCAGAACTACTCTTCCAAAGAACAGGAGTTGAAGTACTCTATGGAGGAGCTGGAAAAGTAATTCTGTGCAGAAAGGGCGTTTGGCAATCAACTCTGTGAAGTACTGGCAGAAGTACTTTTGTGCTGGAAGTCTGTTTGGGAACCATACTGACTTCTCATGACTTCTAGAAAAAAGACCAGAATACCCTTATATATACCAGTTACTATTTTTTATCTTTTAGTGTCATAATATGCCTTCAAACTATACTGTTGTTGACATTTTAACTATAATATTAATATAATATAATATAATATAATAAATATTAATATAAATAATATAATATTTTAATATTAAATATTAATATAATATGTTTAAATCCATTATACTCAAAATTTTAAATAAAATTTTCCAGACTGTTTTTGACATAATATTAAAAAAACAATTGACAGACTGTCTTTTAGTATCATAATATGCCTTCAAACTATATTATTTTTGACATTTTAACTATAAATATTAATATATTATAATATAATAAATATTAATATAATAAATATAATATTTTAAATATTAAATATTAATATAATGTGTTTAAATCCATATACTCAAAATTAAAAAAAAATTGACTGACTATCTTTTAGTGTCATAATATGCCTTCAAACTATATTGTTTTTGACATTTTAACTATAATATTAATATAATATAATATAATAAATATTAATATAATATAATATAATATAATATAATAAATATTAATATAATATAATATAATATTTTAAATATTAAATATTAATATAATGTGTTTAAATCCATTATACTCAAAATTAAAAAAAAAAAATAATATTAATAAATGTTTCTTTCATTTGATTTAAGGGCAAATGAATTAGGAATATTTTCATGGAAATTTAATAAAGTTAAGGGTATTTTGGTAAAACGAACCGTTAGATTTTGACTCCCCGCAAGATGAGTTTTGAGAAATAGGTTTTCTTGACTTCTTCACAAAGAGTAATTTCTTGCTCTTCCGCGGAGTAACTCTTCGAAGGAGTTGTTCATCTAAACGCATCCAAACGACTTCTAACTCCCCACAAGAGTCAGAAGTAGCCAAGGAGTCCTATCCAAACGCCTACTTAGTATCCGCAATTTCAGATGGTTTCGATTTTGGTTCGAATAATTTGAGAACTGGAACCGATCCATTGACACCCAAGTCAGGCCCATGGATTAAAGATTTAAGTTCCAAGCCCACATTTTTCTATTAGACATAGTAATAAATATTAAAATCACTTTTCAAGTGATATAGTACTACAGCAGTATATCTAACATGATAACATGCCACACGTGGAAGAGTTTAGACTCATCAAAATATAACTTTAGGTATCCCTCTAAAACATCAGCTCTATAATATTCCTCTAAAAAGTTAAAAATAGACAATAAATGTGGTTATAATAAGCTAATTGACCAACAGATTAGTAGATCCCACTTCCTTATCCTACGTGTTATGTTACTTCGGCTGTATTATATCATATATACTCGCGTCAATTTAAACGGACCGTAAGTAACCATAATAGCAAACAAATAACCACCCATTCTCTGCGAAGCAGAGCAGAAGAAACATGGCTGCTTCTTCTATCTCTTTGTCTCCACCACCTCTCTCTTCCATTTTCTTCACAATAAAACCTCAATATTCTCATTATTCCTCCAACCCATCTCTCCAATTCACCTCATCTCCAATTTTATCCACCACAATCCACTCCAAGAGAACTATTTTTAGTTCAAATCCACCTCAAATTGTTTCAGCAAAAAGCACACAAATTTGGAGAATCTCTGCTACATCTGAGGATGTTGTGTCTCCAGATATCTCAATAGAGGGTACCCAACAGATGATTCCCTCTGATGATGGCGGTGTATCTACCATTATATCTGTTCTACTTTTTATTGCTTTTGTTGGTCTCACTATTCTCTCTATTGGGGTAAAAAAGAAAACTCTTTGTTTTGTTTGATTTTTCTTTGACATTAAGTGAAATTTTAGCTTCTTTTTTTTTTTTAATTTTTTTATGTGTGTGTGTTCAAAAGGTGTAATTTTGTGATGTGAGTTGTTGTTTGTTGGTGGATTTGGGGACAGGTTATATACATAGCTGTGACAGATTTCTTGCAGAAAAGGGAGAGAGAGAAGTTTGAGAAAGAAGAAGCTGATAAGAAGTCCAAGAAGAAAGGGAAAAAGGTGGCTGTGAGAGCTAAGACTGGGCCCAGAGGATTTGGGCAAAAGATTGATGAAGATGATGATGATTGATGATTTGATTTGCATTGTACCCATGTAAGCATCTCAACTCTTTTTGTTGTATTCTGATTCTTTTACTTGTTTTGGTGACATTTGAAGAAATGGGTTCCTTGAATTTTGCTCCTAAAGTTCTTAATAACATGCTAGAGTATTATGGGGTGAATCTTGATTCTAAGAAATGAGAAAATATTGGATTTCGTGTTTTATATTGAAGGAATGGACTGTTAAGTTACTTCAAATTCCACAAGATTAGTTGGGACTCTGAAATTTGTTTTACTTTAATCAGTAGATGAAAATATAAGGACCTAATGGCAGAAAATGAAGATCTGCAAATAAAATTGAACAAAGAACATCAAAGTTTGAAGTGGCCTAATGTTAAAATGAGGACTTGATAAGCATGCATCTTAAATGTAGAACCTTAAATTGTGGAAGCATTCCCCTCTGATGGCTTGCAAAGGGCTCATGCCTTTGGCACTGCACTATGTTTACTCATATTGGTAGGTGAGCTAAAAACAAGCATTTGAATTCAAGGTTTACCATTTTTACTGAAAAAAGATCAATGTCTGCTCCCCTGTGGTGTGTAAAAGTCTTGTTATTGGGGGTCCAAACTGATTCTAGGATTTGATTAAGAGGAGCTCAATTTATGAATTTATTTAATTTGCTTTTTCGTTTCTACCTATAGTTCATAACTGCACCAGGTCAAACAATAGATAATCTTGGTTCTGTAATATTAGCACGATGGAAATGGAAGATGGATAAAGTTTAACCTGAGAAGTGAGGGAAGATGGGAAACCTTGCAAAGTCCTCAAGCCAAAGCTCGATGTTTAATTCTCTATCTGATCTACCATTTGTGAATGACAAATTCTTGTCTGTAACATGTGCATTTGAACATAATATGTTTTAAGAACCATAGAGATCCTCCCTGGAACGTTAGGCAACTTTGATCTGTACCCAGCAAAGCATGGATAACGTTTTTGCTCCACAATTTCTAGTTTTGTTCTCAAATTATCTGTACCCAGCAAAGCATGGATAATGTTTTTGCTCCACAATTTCTAGTTTTGTTCTCAAATTATCTAATGTAGTGCAGCAGTGATGAAGATATTCTGTTTAATTCCTCTGGCTTTCTGACTGTAAAAGTTCAATTTCTGACTTTCTAAATTTACTCAAACTAAATTAAAAATAAAGAAATTGACTTTATATGCCTCAGAAGGTTTAGTTTTTGCTCCATTTAATGCCATGAGAAAACTAGTAACAAAAATGTATCAATCAACTTTATTTGGTGCCTACTCTCCACATTGGAAACTTGTCTGTGCTTGCTTGTGTATAGTTTTAGAGTGAGATCCTTTGTATAACTCTACAACAACTCATGTTTGCAGTTAATTGATCCAGTACTTAGGACAGAAGTTCGACAATTTTGTTCTCATACAATACCACCAACCAAAAAACCTTATACCAAAGAGTTGGGGTCAGCTAAACAGATCTTGTTGGTCTCCATTCACATCTGCTTTCACTATCTCCATCCTTTTGTTCTTTTAGAATCTTCCACTTGAACGATTCTTTTTATTGGAGTTGTAATCGGCCTTCGTTGAATATGACCAAACCATCTGTCCTATTTCTCCTAGCTTATTGCCTGTTGGACATACTAAGCTATTCATACTTTTTCCTTAAGTGTTCATTTCTAATTGTATCCTTCTTAATCTCTCTACTCATCTATCTCACATTCTCATCTCTGCTCCCATAACATTGCATGATTGCGTCTGGTTGACAACTTTATGAAAATCAGCCACCCCCTAAACATGAATCCCGGCCATTTAATTTTTCGGTGACAGTTATTCAACCTGAATTCCTATAGCTTGTAAACTGCAGTCTGTTCACATAAAATTGAGCAATAAGGATTAGGGGTGCAACTTAATTCGGTTCAAACCGAGAACCGAGCCAATCCGTGAATTTTCGATTGGATTGGTTCGGTTTTAATTAAATAACGGTTCGGTTCGGATTATAAAAATTAAGAACCGATAGGTTCGGTTCGGTTTTTGGTTCAGGGTTTGTAAATAATCGAACCAAAGCGAGAACCGAACCAAATAGAATTTTAAAATAAAAATAATTTTTTTTTTAAAACCCTTATCATGTTTACTCTCTCTCCTCTATCTCGTCTCTGCGATTGGTTCTTCCCTGCGAGACCTACGATCGGTTTCTCCCTGCAACTTGCGATCGGTCCTGCCCTGCGACGGTGCGACCTACGATCGGTCTCTCTCTCTCTCTCTCTTTGCGACCTGGGCCTGCGACTGCCGGTGCCTCTCTCTCTGCAAGTTGGGCCTGCGGCTGCCGGTGCCTCTCGCTATCTCTTTCTACGGCGTCGATTCATCTATCTTTCTCTCTCTCTCGTCTCTGTGGCTGCAACCTACGACTGCAAGTTGGCTCTAACTGCATCGGCGGCAGCAGTTCATCCCCCCCCCTCTCTCTCTCTCTCTCTCTCTCTTAAGCTGTAAAACAACTTTACATTGGGAGAGATGACGGAAGTTCTCCTCTTCGATCAGAAACGAGGGAATTTCTTGGCAACCCATGAAATCGAACCGAACCAAACCGAATTAAGGTCGGTTTGGATTGGTTTGGTTTTAGACTAATTCGATTCGAGTCTGGTTCTCAAATCATGGAACCGATCTTGGTCGGTTCGGTTCTAATTTTACTCTAAACCGAACCAAGTTGCACCCCTAGTAAGGATGATTGTAATAGTAACAGAGCTTTTATCTTTCAATAACACCTAAATTTCCAGGTTCCATCAGCATTTTTTCGTTTAGAAAACAAGCAAACTGATGATTACTTCCTTGGTTTTTAACATCCGTCTTCAATGTTTCATTGTTCACATCTTTATTCAATCAAAGAAAAACTTCCTAGAATTTATCCGCTGTACAGAGTTCTTTTCATTGGCAATAAACCCTTGTTCAAAATGAGCCTTTTCTTTCCTTGTGATTTCCATTAAACGGAGAATCTATTGACATTAATTTAATTTTGATAAAGCTAGCGAGTACAGATTCACTTTT
The DNA here is from genome assembly GCF_017979445.1 of Akebia trifoliata. Classification (NCBI taxonomy): domain Eukaryota; kingdom Viridiplantae; phylum Streptophyta; class Magnoliopsida; order Ranunculales; family Lardizabalaceae; genus Akebia; species Akebia trifoliata. The sequence continues at coordinate 8,261,148 of NC_141388.1, read as the reverse complement.
TTTCAGGAGAAAATAATATTAATCTCGGTGAGCATAGTCATTTGCAACCAGGATGAGGAACTTTACCGTTGCAAGAGATGTGATTCGTAAATGTCAAAATAGGCCTGCAAGGCAGTTGACATCTTTTTTGGCCTTGGAGAAGAATTTCGATTTTCTTAATCATTTTTATTAGTGAACTTTTGGTTTGCCTACTTGATGTTTAGCATTTAGAACAATTATTCACAATCTTCTGCATAATGTATCCTTGAAAACCCTCTCATTCCCCATCTATAAATTTGAAACCCAGTACCCCATTAGATTGCAAGTTTTCAACGTCATCATCAGCTCATCCCAAGTATTGGGCATGTGTCATTGTTTAAGCTATAACCTTTGCCCACTTTCCGTTTACAGAGAATGCTTTTATCAATGAATTTGGATCCTTGTGCAGGGATTTTAATACTGTTTACATACCAACTATTATCAAACCAGATCAACCCTCATCATCGAATGCAAACCTAAAATATCCAAGCTCACCCAATTTATTTCTATTATGTTCCCAATAATTCATTGTTATTTACTGCAAACAGCAAGATTGCAGATTCTTCATCTTAGTTTGTATTTTTTTTTCCTTTAATTCTAATTCACCCACATAAAAGTTACATCTATTGCGTTGCAAATTGGCAATTAGATCAATAGAACTCAGTTTAGACTTCAAATGCCATTTAAATTCACACCTTAACATGTTCCAGGTTCCTTATCTTCCCTTTTGCATTGATGCTCCCAGAGCACAGCTGAATTGGATCAGTATAACTCTAACCCACCCAATAAAGCATTTCACTTGGGTGTTGATTTGAGATTGAATCTGTTTTAACTCAAACTAAGCTTTTAAGAACATGTATTCCCCAAGGAAAATGATATGATCAGCCTCGACAAGACTGTTGTCTCAATATCTAGGTAATTGGATAGGGTCGTATAGCCCAAATCTTAGGGACAACAGTCCATCGATACTGATGACAATGGAGACGAACCCCTATGGAAGAATCAACAAAGACCAATCCCCGGTAATGGTTCAACTGATTTCAAATGAGAATTGTGATGGGGAGCATCGTCCATGGAGGTATGAACCCTAACACCAAAACTATCATCCATGTAATGAAAAGGGGGAACTTGTAATTAGTGCTATCTGTTCATGTGAACAGATGGCTCTACTATGTTTAGCGCAGAAAGGAAGATATGGAATAGAAACACTGGACTTGTTGAAGGGATTGGGTTAGTGATAAGAAGAGACATAGTGGGGCCAAGGAGAGAAATGTGCATACAGTATCATCGATACGGGTTCTCCAAGAAGTGTGGTAGCTCATCATTAAGGCCAAAGATGTGCCTAAGAACCAGGCAAGTCGAACTGCAGAGTCAAAACTGGTAGACTACTTGCCTCATCCCATTTTGGCATGTTAAGTTTCAGATCCTGGCAAACGAAAAAAAAAAAAAAATTTCTAAATCATCAAGACTGTAGCCCTGGAGGCCCATATCGGCACCAGCATGCCCGTCTACTTTTTCCAACCACATTGGTCTGTAACATACCCATACAAACAACTGAAGACTAGAATGTGAAGCTAGAAACAAGTTGTGGCTTGGGACAAATGGGTCAAACCCTCATGGTTCAATCTGGTTCCAAAGAGGCTGATTTGAAAGCAAGTCTGCTTTCAAAACATGGACATGGAAGGTAATAGTTAGGAGCATAAGATAAAGGCCAATGTCAGTAACAGATGCACAGGAAATAACTTTTAACACACATAAATACAAGAACTATAATCCATTTACTGTCATAGAAAACTGAAACATAGCCATGTTTCATGCCAGCATTTATCAAAGTAAAAGACTTAGTCCTCAAACATGGGACTTAGCCATATCAGAAGATTACAATGGAAAATTATAAATCCATACATTAAAAAACTTTTGGTCTATAACTAAACAACAAAGGCTCTCCACATGGCGACATTTGTACAGCCGCGCATTAATATATTAACTACCTCCCTTTTTTTCCTTTTTACACCCTTATAACCTGTACCGGTCATTTATCTCTGCAGGGGCATCAGGTATATTAACCATCTGAACCTCACTTTGCCTGATTCTAGGTATATCCTCAAACTACACAATGTACAATTTTCAGTATAAGCAACCATTTTATTTCCAATAAGATATTATCTACCTAATAGACTCAGATAGCGATAACTAGAGACAGAGAAAGAGAAAGCTCACACTAGCCTCAGTTAGCTGTACAGTAACTTTCCTTCCTATGCAATCAAATCAGGGTATGTATACCGAGGACCAATTCTCCTTTCTGCAAGCAAACAGAGTCTTGTTAGATAGCTCCCATACAGAGAAATGACCGAATGGTAACAGTATAAACATGACAGGGCACACACGAGAGCGCACACACAGAAAGAGAGAAAGAGAGGGAGATATGATAAGGTACCCCCAGCTGCAACAAGCTTCTCTACACGGGCAACAATATGCTTCCCATATGTGTACTTCTTCAGTGCGCTCAAGTGAACCTTTATTCGTGAGAGGATTAGTTCACGTTGTTGGTCATCACACGTCTCTAGCACTTTCTGTACAACGTAGTTTGCAAACTGATCTTTCATCATTGCCTAAACCCACAAGCCAAAAAACAAAACAAATTCAAGTCACTCTACCTAAGGCACAAAATGGGCAAAAAACAAGAGTATGCAAACATTAACTAAATCAATTTTTTTTTTTTTGATCGGTCTAAATGAACTATTATTGAAAAGTCACTCTAACTAAAAGAACAATTAAACCCAAGTCACTCTACCTAACCCATAAAATGGGTGAAAACCAAGAGTGCACAAGCATTAACTAAATGGACTCTTCTTGAAATGTGTTTGCAGGGATGCCCCATTCAATAGTTTTCTATAAAAGCTTGCATAAATTTTAGTTTCTGCTCAAAAGTCAACCAGTGCGTGGTTGAGTTAATCTGTTGGTTCGGATTATCTCATCAGTTATACTTTTCTTACATCCCATTCAAAGTTTGGACAAGTTTTCCTAAAAAAATTTCTTGAAATTTTTTTTTTTTTACATTTTTGAATTCTCCAATATATATATATATATAGAGAGAGAGAGAGAGAGAGAGAGGAGAGAGAGAGAGAGAGAGAGAGATATCTTTTTAAGGAAAACTTTTCCAAAGGGAAATTTTTTCCGAGACTTCATACAGGTCCTCGATGAGTCTGAATGCATTAGCAGAAATGCTCCATGTACTTGCTGTATCACATGAAAATTAGAAGTTTGACTTCTCCGTGGGTGGGGTGTTTACACAGGTATCTTTTGTGTGAACCTTTACCCTAATAAAAAAAGGGTTGGGCTAGACCACATCATGCAAGGGTGTCAGATTCACAAACGAAGCATTTAAGAGAATAACTCTAAAACAAATGAACAAAGTACTTGATAAAACATGCAAATTGTGACCTCTAAGGTCAAGACAAAGAAACACGTATGCAACTACATTAGTGGAACAAGCACCCCCCTCCTCCTCCCAAATGAAGCTGACCCACCCACCACAACACAAATGAAAAAGTATCCAAAGTACCCAATAATACATACAAATTATGCCCTCTAAGGTCAAAACAAAGAAACATGAATGCAATAACAATAGTGGAACAAGCATCCCCCCACCCCAACCAACCAACCAAAAAACAAAACTAGAAGATGCTTTTCAACCATATCCAGTGATATAAACCTTGAAGTCAGTTCACAAACCTGAAGAGGTTCATTTTCATCAGTGGTGCCAAGCATCTCATTCACCAAGATCTGGCGTTCCTCAGGACCGCCGAAAGTTAAGCATTTCTCCACAACATTGGAAGCAAACTTCTGCTGGCTCATTTGAACTATCTGCCCAGCTAATTTTTTGATTATGGCAGAACGTTCATGTGGTTTTCCATGCTCCAGCACATGCTGTCATCCATGCAAGCAACAGATCAAGAAACAAAACCAACATAACATCTATGGAAATGACATGAAATTTATAATCTTGGTACTACAAAAAGCTGTGAAATTCAACACCTTCCAAGTAAAGATTGTGTGGGGAATGGATGGGGTACAAGAGCTGCACTATGGCAGTCTAAAAGATTAAGGGTGCATGCGGATCAGACCGGACCTCCATAAATTCAAAATGTTAATTTGGTACATTGAGACATGGTTCTATTTTTATTTTTACTTTAATGATAAATAACTAAAATCAAACATATCAAGAAAGAGGCCATTCATTTTAAATCCCTTCCCTTACTGTGGTTGTTACACCACAAGAGTACATGTAGTAGGAGTTCAATAACAACAACTAACCTGAACAACATAATTTCCATACTGGTCTTGTGCCAACATGCAAATGTATTGCAGTATCTCATCCATCATGATACGCTGGGTTGTGGGGTCGTTACAATGCTCTAAAACTCTCTGTGACATTAAAGGAATACCATGTTAGCATCTAAGGCAGGCTGTTACTCTTCACTCTTTCAATGTATATGATAAACAAAATGATTATTGAAGAAAACATATCACTTCTGAACCTGTATGACACGACAGCCATATGGATGGGTGGATAGTGCCACAACTTGATCATAGAAGGAAGTGATGATAAACTGAATTGCATCCTGAGGAACACATTCGATACACTTCTGGATGACATGGTTTCCATTCTGATCACGTACACATCGCATGACATGACCATCAAGCTCCGCAACCATATTTGTCTGCTGGTCCAAATCAACAACTTCTATTGCCTGTGTCAATCAGTTCAACCTCTTGGTTAAAATGTATCATTATTCATCAATTCAAATAGGATTAGGGCAGCCAAGAAAATCAGACAAACAGAATTGGAATATTGTTGACTAGAAAAATAAAGCTTTCTTGTGCATTTGCTTCTGCAGGTCCCATAGATAAGTGATAAATATAGAGATATCCAAAATAATTCCACAGCATGATATTCAGCGGCAGTAGAGAAAAACAGAAGCATTATTTTACCTTCTAAAATCATCCAGATTTTTCAAGTTCTCTTTCCAAATAACAAACTTGCAGTTAGCACCACAAAAACTCCCAAGATGAACAGAATTATAACATAAAAACGTTAAAAAACATTTCAAACTTGATTGAAATGTTTTCACCAAAATCTTGCATTTTTATAACTATAATATGACTATTTTGGTCGAAAATTTACTATTCAATGAAATTTTTCTTGAAATGAAAAGTAATTTCTATTGAAATGTATAAAAAATGAAAACGTCGGCTAAATTTTGTGTTGAACATTATGAAAATGGAAGGAAATATGTTCAAATTTAACACATGGTTGTGCTTAAGGATGGACACTTTCTGTCAGAGTACTCCCAAGACACTCCCTTGCTCCAAAGGTCAAATGACAATATACCTTTTGGATCACCCGACAACCATACATTTGAAGGCTAAGTGTCAACACATGCCCATTGAGCTGGTTTGCCAATTCTCGTCTTTGAAATGTGGTTCCATGCTCGAAAAACTGAAGGAAAATGTCAATTGTCAGCCACTACAAACAAAAGGAACTGAATATACATATAGCATATTAAATAAACCAGTGTAAAAAAGAAGTATAGATACCTTCTGGATCACATAGTTACCAAAAACATCTGTCATCAATGAAAATGCTTGAGGCATGATTTCCTGATAAACCATGTTTTTCTCCTCAGCGGTGGCCGTTTCCAGCTTTTGCTGAATGAACCGGCTTCCATACTGATCAGCACTGCTCAAAGACAACACTGAATGAGACGATCGGATGATTAGATAAAATTATGAGACAAGGATTTATGAGCAGCACATACCTGAACTCAACAACATGACCTTCAATTACTGAAAGTTCAAAGGATCTGGTCTTGTTGCTCTTAAATTCTTCCAGTAGCGAGGATGCAAAGCTTTCATCTAGGTTAGCACCAGAATCCAAGTGCCAAGATCCCATGACACCCCCAGCTAAGTTTCTCATTCCAGAAGTAAACTGCATGTCTCGCTCACTACCTCTCAAAGGGCTACAAGATCCAACAGGAGAATTGGGAACAACAGGACTTGCTAAGGGACTTCCAGGATACATCCCAAGACCACCAAATGTGGGATTTCCATAGTAACTGTTATTCAAACCACCAGATTTACCTACAAAGGGATCACCATACTGTGACTTCTGAGCTGAAAGTAATGATTCCAGGTATGCTTTCTGGAGTCCTAGTAAATCCACATATGAATTTCCCATATAGTTTCTATCAATAGAAGGGTCATTAAGGGCAGCAAGCTGTGCTGCAGCATATTCTGTCCTCAAATACTGAAGGTACATAGGTTCCACAGGGGGCACTTGCAGAGCACTCCCTGCCATGTGATTCCCCATTCTATTAAGATTATGTAATTCTGCTGCCGATAAATTTGGCCCGGAAGGCAAACCTCCTCCAAATGCCCTCAAGTCCATGCCAGAGGCCGCCATTGCAGATGCTGCAGCTACATTTTCGAATAGAGGAGGAATATTACTACTGCCTACTTGGTTAGCCATCATAGACAACAATGCTGGATTGATGGAATGCCCACTTAAACCATAGTTCGCAAATTCTGAATTTGTACCGTCTACATTGTGATAGGTGGGAGGTAAACCTCCCACGCTACTAAGATTGGGTGGAGAGGGTCCTTTCAAGTATGAATTGTGCAGTTCAACTTGCTCAAGATCACCTTGCATATTGAAAGGGAAATTTTGATGATCATCAATTTCCTGTTGAATCTGCAATGGCAGATGGTTTTCATTGTCGACCACATTATTTGTTGATAGGTTTATGCCCGAGAAAGCAGTTATTAGATCCACAGACTCACTCATAGTAGAAGGGATACCACTGAATGAGTTTGGACCATTGATACTTCTCTTATCTGAAGCACCAAACCTCCCTCCTCCTACTGGAGGAAGATAAGGACTAGGAACCCTAACAATAAGTTGAGGATCAGGAGTGGTGCTTCTTGACAAGGAGGAACCTAAAGCGGATGCAAAAGTATGAGAAGTCGATGCACCAATGTTTGGAACCATAGAAATGCCCTGAACATTTGCAGATCGCAAAGAATCTGCAGATGTTAATTCATGCTGCAATTGAGTAAGCTTGGCTTCAGCAGGGCCCAAAGTATCAACACCGCTGTTGAAGGAAATACAGCTAACTGGACGAGATGGATGCCCAGAGACGAGAGTTGCACGGCCCAAATCATCCTGCATCAAAAACTTCTTACTTCAATATAAGAACCATAACTCCAATGTTTCAAAATATTCAAAGTTCTATTTAATACAGAAAATATGTAATAGAAATGTTTATATTAAAATCAACCAAACTTGGTAAGATTTGTGAACATATGATATCCAGTAAGGTATAAAACTATAACAAAGATGAGGAAAAACTTTGAATGATGGTATTCTCATCAATAAAAGAGGAGAAATTTTAGAAAAGAACCAACAGCCAAAACCAATCTAAAAACTTATCGCATCTGCAAAATACAAACAGACTCAGTGGAGATGTCTTTTAGTGGGGTGGGGGTGGGGGGAGGGAGAGATAGAGATACAGAGTCAGTAGTAGAACAAACTATGTAAACGTAAAATCGAATATGGTTTGAAGTGAATTGCATCATGAATAATGAAAATGCATAAAAATACAACAATTCTTGGGACAAGGCACTAACAATAACTTTAGAGCATCCTTTGCCTTGAAACCAATGTCTATAACAGGAAACCCAAACATAAGATGATAAAAAAGTCAAACCACTTCCGTGCAAATCGAGAAAATCCAAATGTAAATGAGGTTTTAGATTCCACAGTGAGCCCAACATGCAAGGTGCATTTGCTAACATTACTCTCCTATCTTAAAACCACCACCTACCCTCCCTTCTTGAGAATCATCTTTTCATGGAGGTAAAGATGGAGATTCTGTACATATTCTTTTCGTTTACTTAATTTGATGAAATTTTGTAAAATTAAGAAAAACGAACGGAAGACAAGAAAGACTGGGGAAGAGTTCTTCAAGTAAACTTATCAAAATATGGGGAGTCCTTCACATGTAGTGCAGCACTATATGCATGCATACTTTTATGTTTTTCGCTCATCATTATTTCTGCATGTTTTATCCACTTGTCTATCCTAGAGCTCCAACCTTACTTCAAGTTCTATATATAGAGCACAGGTGATGATTCACACAATGTAGTTAAGGACGAAAGGTGCCTTAAGGCGCAAAGGCCTCCTGGTGCCTGAGGCACACGTCTGAGTGAAATAGAGCACAATAAAATTATAAAATTAAATAATGAAAGATGGATTATAGATATATTATGATTATAATATATATATATATATGAATTTTTTAAACAAGTTAATGTATTCAACACTTCAAGAAGGAGATGATCAACAATGGCAAGAAAATTAGAGAGGAAGAAGAACAAGAATAATGAATGAAAAAGAAGTAGAAGCTGGCCAACAACATGTGTTGTTGCTGTTATGATACAATAACAACTAGGGTCAAGGTTTAAAATGTCGTATCGGAGGAATGTTTACCAATACTGTATTGGTCGATACATTCTCAAAACATTCAATGCTTGGGGGTCAATGTTTTTTATCGGTCGTGGCCGGTATTCATACTAACGACCAATACATTTAAATATTTCGAACCATGACTAGGGCCATCAATGGGCTGGTTCGAGCCGAGCTTGGTTGAGCCCTAACCCAGTCCTAGAAAGGTAGGCTATACCTTAGACTAGCCTATAACCCTATTGGGCCCAAGTAAAAAAAATATATACTTTTTCAAATAAATATTTTTTTAATGTAAAGATGTGAATCTAATCAAAGATTGATGTCTTATAAATGCATTTTTTTTTCCATTTTTAGTGAGGCATACTCCTACTGTGCCTTGCGCCTTGATTGAGGCGCAATCAAGGTATGTGCTTGGTGTGCCTTACTTACACTGCCTCACCCCACATGTATTAAGGCGTCTTCGGTGTGCCCTGCCTTAAGGGGTGCTTGTCTTGACTACAAAGGATTCACTTTGAAAAAGGAAGGTTAAGATACAAAACAATTTTAAAAGTGGAATTTTTTTTTTGATAATTGGAATATTTTCATATAGAAAAAGTGTCGACGCACTAATATAAAAGGTATCTTATTTATAATGGCATACCAAAGATGCAAACACAAATATGTCCTAATAAATTTTAAGCTAAAAAAAAAATGTTGAAATAGAATACAAAATTCCAAAAACATTCCTAGATATTTTTTCCAGCTGGTGATAACCAAAAATAGCATTCAATAAAGATGCATCTTCCACTGGAAAAGCCTAACCACAGGTTTGGTCATTCCCCTTATCCTGGGATTCTGCTGCATGCAGGGCTCTAAGGTGCCTGTTTATCTTGCCACCCCTTCCACATACTCAATTATGAGAAAATGTTGTAGTTTGGTGAGTAGGAATTTGGTGTAATATTGGATTGCTACACAGATGTTCAGATATAGATACAGGTATGGTGAAGCAAGGTAACAACTCAACATCTAAAAAAAATTGGGACACAGGTATCCCTAGCAACAACTTAAAATCTATGGCATTGATATTTCCACCTATAACGTTATAAAAGGTAACTCATATACATGAACGAGCACATGCATAAACATACAATAAAAAAGTCTATGAAAATAAGTTTCATATCTTACTATTTTAAAATGAATACTTGGGCGTCACTTGCCCATTATTAAATACACCGCTATCTTAAATTGCCACACCCTATGAAACAAGGACATGGAACTTTTAGGAATTTTTTCGTCTCAGACATGCATCAACACATGGATGCATCCTGACATGTAAGGTAGTCTAACCTTTTATTTCAAGAGTATAAATTAAAAAACTATTTTTGAAAGAGAGTTGGTGTATTCCATCCTCCATACAAAATTTATTAAATAGCTAAATATAACGATGGGTTGATATTAGCAAATCTACTTTTATCAAGTTACGATGCATTGAAATGTTTTCTTTTACTTTTCAATTTTTTATAGGTATAATTTTTTTATTGAAAAAAATAAGATCAAGAAGACTGGCTTAGTTACAAAAAATAACTGAATCTATCAAGGGTTCACACATATAAGGTCCCACGTAAACACAAAGTACGCAAAAAATATACATTTGAATTCATCAAATAACTTGCACCAAAAGAACAACAGCCCTAATATGCTAATGATAATTTCCTGAAGTGATGGCTCCTTTCCTTAAAGGATTCTTCTATTCTTTTCCTTCCAAGTCCCCCAACTTATAGCAAAAGGTATGATAAGATTCTCTTTCTATGTGAAAAGACCATGATCTGCTAACTCTGGAATACTGACAATAAAGAGTTAGGAAAAATCCAATATGTATAAAACAAGGATAGGGTGGGAATAGGATCACATCTCTCTCAAGAATGGGGCAATGTATCAACAAAAGGTTTACTGATTCATCATTCACTTCACAAAAAAGAATATAAGAGTTCAGCATAGTGTATCCCCACTTATTAATTGATAAGCAATTAAAATTTTATCCAAAATGGCAAACCAAATGAAAAATGACATCTTGGAGGAAACTTTGTGGTCTCAAATGGAAACAATAGGGAATTTAACAGGAAGTGGTAGACACCAAGGATGAGAAAAATTATTTGACCAAGGACTTCTCCTAGTAACATATCCATTCCCTCCGGTCATCTTCCGATGGGATAATAGGAATGTAGGAAGTTGGTTGAGAAGGTGGACTTCGTCTTGAACCTCCCAATCATTGTAACCTTTTTATTTTATTTTATTAAAAATACTCTTGCATTTATTATGGACGACAATATATTACAAAACATGCATATGAAAGTGTAGGCATTTTGGAATTCTCAAAGGCCTTGTTCATATACACCTCGTACTCGTGTGAATTATCGACACATTTATATGTGGCCTTGTAACAACTCAATCTCTCCCTTTCCCAATAATTCATATTACCAAAATTACTGACCTTTTTAAATTAAATTTCCAAAACAGTCCTTTGTAATTACTTGTGCTCTCACATCATATCAATCCTTGAATTTTTTGCGTCACATGCAAACGCACATGTCACCCATTACTTACTAATGATATGAATATTGTTAGTTGGATTATTGATTTAAAATTGTATCTATTATAACAATATTTTGTAACTTTTGACATAAATAAATACCTGAAAGATCTGTATTGTACCCATATCCCCAACGGTATACATATCATATCTTACCAATAAAAAAAATATCATCATCAAAGTCTTATAAAAAATATCCAACGTCGGCCGAACGAATCATGTTATTCCATTCAATTCTAAAGAATGAAACAAAGGATCAAGATACTTGTTAGGAGATGGCAAAGTTTCTACTCCAGCTACCAACCTAACATAACACTCCTCCTTTATTTGGGATTGTGGTACTTCGGTCATGTATTAGATATTTGGGTATCATTAGCTATGAAAGTAAGGAACCAACGAGAAAATTACAATGTTAAGAAATTTAGGACTGGCATGAGTTGAATGGGAACCTGGATTTGTCGATAGGCAGAGAGGAAAACAACTTGATGGATTTTAGTTTGAAAAAAAGATAGATGATTTGATCATACAGGGCCCAAAAAGAGTAGCACAGAACCGAAGATATACTACCTAAAACGAATGACCTCTTCCCATCATAACGAGTATTGGCAATAAAAGTATCTTTATTCATGGAAGAAATCAAACTCTGTATTAATGCCAATCACCTTGATAATCCTACTAAGTCTATGCTTAGTGTAAAAAACCGATCATCAACAATCAAAATGAGGAAACTTAAAAAAATAAAAATAATGCAGACATGACAAATCAAAATGTAAGATCAAATAATCGGACATGCATGATGATATAACACTGGCAAACAACATTTATATTCTGAATATAATGCCTTAATTTGCTAAGGAAGCAGCTTCAATTAATCGATAGATTAGCAAACTTTCCCTGCAATATGCAAAAGATAACAGTAACAAAAAAACAGAACTTTATTTATCTGTGAACAACAATCCATCAACTTCATATAACCAAATACATCAATAACAAATCAAAACCTGTAATTAAAGAACGATAATTGGTAAAATCACCTGAAAAATATCCGCGAAGCTATTCCGTTTGCTCCCTAGTCCTAAATCCGGTAACCCAATCAATCCATCACTTCCCCACTCGGCCAATACTTGTTGTTTCCTCGAATCGATTTCGCTTTCTTCTAAATGTGAATTAAACCCGGGCTGCAACGAAAACAGCGATCTGCTCCCCATCTCATCAACCTGATTCACATTCCGTCTATCTCCAATCCCTCCCAAAACCGAAGACCTCCGTGCGAACCGCCAATCTTCCTTCGAAAGCAACGGTGGCGGAAGCCGAGGGTTTAGATTCACATTAGAGTAATAGTAAGAAAGGTAAGATGGATCAGACCGAAGCTCTTCTTCTGCTTCTGAAACAGAAGCAGAAGCAGAAGAATCACCGCCATGGCTGAAAAGTCCTCCAACCGCAGTTAACGAGCCTTCAACAGTTGGAGGAGCAGAACCACTCCTATAAAGATTCATCTCTCCTTCCTCCTTCCCTAAATCTTCACCATTTGATGATCCATCGTCACTGATTCCAAGAATCGGACGCATTTCTGTCTCAGCTAAAATCTTCAGAGACTTCTCAGTCTCTGTAACCATTCCAAGATCAGAGATTAAAATACGAAAAATACTAATTTAGGTGGAAAAACTGCAACTTGAACTGCTCTTCACCTACAAAACAAAGCTCACACAACTAAAACACCCACTTTAAACTATATATATTTAAAAATAAAAATAAAAACGATTTTTCGCAGTTAGAACTCAGAAAAACTTTATTTTTCTCAAATTGAAGAACTAAATTCTTAAATTTAAAAATAAATAGTTGATGATCGAGCATGAAATGAGAATCAAATTATAAAATTTGTTCAACTGAGTTCGAATTTACCAAGAACTTGATGATCAAATACAAAATGAAGGATTTTTCTGATTCTGGAGACGAGAAAATCGAAGATCAACGTTTGATTTCGCCATTATCAAGTTTTAAAGCAGAAGAAAACGAAACCGTAGGACAAATGTAGGCGAGAGAGGGAAGAAGACAGTGAGAGTGTGAGTGATAAGTAGAAGAGTCGGAAAAATCACGACCGTTGGATTAAGTGTCCATTGATCAGACAATAAATTTGTTTTTGTAAGAAAAACTTTTAGGGTTTTTATTTAACGAAATTTAATAAATAATGGGACTAAATTGGTCATTTTGTTTTTTGTTTGGTGATTAAATTGAAATTTTCTTCAACGGTGGGGGTTACAACCGAGGTTTAGAGACCAAGTGTGAGCCGACTGACACAAAAAGATGCAAAGATCAGTAGTTTTTCTCCTCGTGTTCAAAGTATTTGCCACTTCACCATACCTAAAGCATAAAGTAACGTATTCAAAAAGACCAAAATAACCTAGAAATATAATATACTTTTTTTTAAATATCTTCTATTAAAAAAACTCCCTCACTATATGAGGTTGTGGCACAACAAACCTTTCTTTCTTAAAAAAGACTGCATACTTATGGAGTAAGATTTAAAATCCTACTAAAGGGTCGTTGGACCCACATCGATTATCAAATTGGAAATCTAACACCACAACCTTTTGGATTTAATGGAAAAACTCATATTCAAAAGTAAATAATTTAAATAAAAAAAAAACATTTTTGAGCTTGATCCATGCTACCGAACTCTCAAATTTAAAATTGAAATCCAATAGTTAAAAATAAAAAATAAAAATCTTGAAATTGTTTTTAGAAATTCGTAGAATTTTGTTATCTCCGATCTCATGGCATTAGGTCATGTTTTGGGATACCTGATGTGGTAAACTTTCATAATTTAGTAAAAAAAATGTTTTACTTTCTTAACAAATCTTGGAATGTGACTCACATTTAAAAATAAGTAAATAAATGCTTATAATACCTCTGATATAATGGTATATGATAAAAAGAAATGATGGTCTTGTAGGTATTTAGTTATTTAAATGACGTGAATTCCATTCAAGGTTTGTTGAGTAACAAAGTTGATATAATAAGGGAGTTTTTGTAATAAAAATGCAACGAATATGTATGTCCGATAAGTCTCTCTATCTTTTAATGAATTAGTTTTATTTGATTTTTTTCTGAATTAGGGTATATTGGGGGAAATTGTATTATATAAAATGGCATATATATGAATATACTACTTTTAGAATTTTGTTTTAAAAAAATTGAAAAAAAATATTATAAAATTATTTAATTCTTTAATAAACAATATTGTTAGATAAAATTATTACAATCAATCATATGTATTCATGAATTCTCTATCTCTCTCTTCTTCTTTTTTAATGATAGAAGTGTTCGATTCGTAGACCTTACTAGTAGGGGCAAGGCAACTGGCCTTTTAGAGCAGAATACCTTGTCCAAGTCCCTCGAGTAAATGCAATACTACACATATCCAGAAGGACGGGATAAATCTTTGTGGGTGGTCAACAAAAGGGCTTGAACTCAAGAGCTCTCCCTTTTTAGAGGGAGGCCTATTCACTATACCCAAAACTCGTTGGTTTATTTAGGTATTCTATTTTATTTCTTGAAAATTCTTGTTGAGATCTGTATAATATAATATCTATATTAGATATTTTATTTAGATATTATTTATAATAGTATAACAATTTTCTATTTTCATTTATACTTTTAATGGGTTTTGAGTTTGCAAGTAGTATAGCAAATATCAAACCAAGTAAATTTCTACTAAAAATTTATAGGTCTATATATATATATATATATATATATATATATTTTAATATAATTTAATTATTACAAGAAAAATGATTTTGACCTCCGAGAAACATGATTTGCCCTCTGAGATTCCAATTGATATAATTAAATTCAAATAGAGTAACAATTGAACAAGTGAAAAATAATAGTTGGTACATTCCTAGTATTTACGAGAGACCATTTTTTATAATCATAAAGTTATATGTTTCTCACTTGAAGTCTTTTAGGTTTTATAATTTGTAAAACCTTAAAGCTATCGAACTTGCTACTTAAAAATGTAGGGGGCATTAACCTAAAAATATGTGGATGACATAACCTAAGATTAAGATATGTTGCATTCAACTAGATTTAATAAGCTTTTGTCTCTCTTTGTCAAAGTAGGAAAACTTTATGACTCAAAATCGTTGACTTGATGATGGCTCGATTAGGTTTGTACGAGTCATGAGTCTTGTTTATTATGTACACACACACACACACACATATATATATACAAGACCTCATGGGGATGTTTGCATTGTCCAACACTCTTTTTTTCAATAATATCCTCATCATTTTATCTTTTAGTAAAAAAGATAAAGGTGTGATAGTCTTTTACCTAATAAATATATTTATTATATCATTAATAAATGCATTGATTAATAAATATATGTATTATACCATTAATAAATGCATTTATTATATTGGCATTAATTGTCAAAGCATTTACTACAAAAATATATATTTAATTCAAAATACTTAAATGTTCATAACATTTATTATGTCATTAATAAATGCATTAATTATATTGACATTAATTAATAAATACATTTATTATGTCATTAATAAATGCATTGATTGTCAAAGCATTTACTAAAAAATATATATATATTTAATTCAAAATACTTAAATATTCATAACATTTATTATGTAAATAAGCATTTATTGTGTACAAGACCAATACACACTTGTCTTTTTCACTAAAAGACAAAATGAGGAGGGGTATTATTAAAAAAAATTGTTGGAAAATGTTAACGTCCCTATGACGTCTTGGATGTTAGTATTCCCCTATATATATAATCTGGAATGACCTTAAGAGTGTACCTCATATCGCACATCCTGACATGAAAGTGTGTAGAAATCGTAGATGATATTTTACTCATATCTCGATGAAAAACATCTATGATTCCGACACACGTTCACGTTAGGATGTGCAATATAAGGTACAATCTTGAGGTCACTTCAATATTATTCTATAAATAAATAACGTGGTTGAGATTTGAGTGAACAATTTTTGGGTCTATATGATTGCAAGTATTTTGTTTCCAAGAGGAAATGAATTCTTGGAAAAATGAATTTGTCGTTTAATTGCACTTAGAAAAATGTTAAAAAAAGATATTGTTAATTTTAAGTTTAATTTGGGGGTTGGGATAATTGTGAGAGAATAATATTAGGAGATGGGAAAACCATTTTCCCAGGAGTGGGTTAGGAAATTGTACTCCCCTATAGGGTTATAAATTGCTTTGGTTGAGATAAGGAATTTCAAGGAAAATAGACAATCATGTATGAAAAATCACATTTTTCCAAGGAAAATAAAATCCATGTACATGTTTTCATGTGCAATCAGATAAAACTTTGAATGCATATAAGCGACAAATTCGATAAAATTGAAATTTTAGATCATCGTGGTGGTGAATAAGATTTTTCACATGTACACATAAATTACTTTCATATATAAATCATAAATGCAAGTACAAATAACAGACATGTCTAAATCAGGCAATTCAATCGTACTTAAAAATATTAATATTTTTTACTTGATAGAGCCTAAAAATCGAAAACACTTGGTCAAGAGGAGTGAAAATTGGGTCATCGACTTTAAATTGCAATGAATCTTAAATCTTTAGTAATAAAATAAAGCAGATGTGTCCCCCACTGTCATTAGAATCAGTGTGGTACATATTGCATACAGAGAATTTGATTGCATGTAGGGTTGAATTGGCCCATATTATTGAAAATAACAATAGAGAGAGATCGAGTATTAATAGTTTGAGCCTAATCATGTTCAAATTATAATCTATCATCTAAACTAGTTATTAAACGGGTTGTGTTTGGGTTAGGTACGTCAACCCATTTTGACCCATTTAATTAGCATGTTGTGTTCATCCCTGTACAATCTGTTAACCAACCAATTAGTCCTCCAAAAGACCGATTTATTGGAGAAGGAGAAAATTATAAACACAACAACATGACGGGATCCCTATCAAACATTTTAATGTAAATTAAGTTGTCTTAATTTACAATACTATCAAACATTTTAATGTAAATTAATCACCTCTCTCTCTCATATTTTAGTTCTTTTGATGTATTTTTTCAATTTTTTAAATCATAACTTCAAATCCTTGAGTAGGATTACGGATAAGTTAGTACCAATGAGAAACTATTCCCAAAAATCATAACAATAATATTTACATTAAATTATTTAAACAAAATTATTATAAAACTTGATTTTAATTATAATGGTACAAAATAATATGATTATTTTCCTAAAATTTATCTTTAAATTATTTCATATAGAACTTTGTTATTCAAAATTATGCATTAGCTAAAGTGCAATAAATACACATTGGAAATTGGAATCAGATGCTATTTTGGTAAGAAAAATAATTTTTTTAAGGGCATTTTCGATACAAAATCCAATTTGTAAAGTATATTTATTGCAAGTTAACGATACCCTTTTTTTTTTTAGAGTTACTATTGTCATACCAACTCTTACTAACGCCACACCAAATATTTGCAATTCTTTAATTATTTATCTAGGACTTAATGGGGCATTAGTAAAAGTTGGTGTGGTAATAACAGCTCTCTTTTTCTTAGCTATTTTATTTTTATTTTTCTAATTTCAAACTTTCAGTGTTCGTTTTTTATATGAATCGGAGTGAGATAATGTTGTTTACGCCAAACACACGTGACCTAGTAATAAATGTTCGAGTCACGTGCCACACACAATCTCCGATTTGTGTTTGACTATTTTGTTCATTGCGGTGATGGACTCAGTTGCTTATAAATTAGTCAATTTTCAAAAGAAGTCAACGGTCATGTGGGTTCAAAAGTGGTCCCCAACAATCGATGTTTAATAATTTGAATCTAACGATGGATATGTGTAGAGTGCATCATCCTCAGTACACTAAAAACGCACTGTGTAATTTCTTATGCTAATAATGTTTGCTAATCATGCGAGGATTTTTGGGCTCAAATCTGCTTGATTCAATGGACCCCAAATCCAAACTTTTCCATCTTTTAGAGAGAAAGAGAGAGAGTGAGTGAGGATTATTTAAAGTGCAATGATTTCCTGACGTAGCATATGTTAGAATCATAGATTCTTTTTCTCGGGATACAACATTATATATATTTATGGAGATGTACGATTGTGATCTCGAGAGAAAAAAATCTATGGTTGTAGAACATACCACGTAAGAAGGCGTATGGGACGTGTGTGAATGGGGGGTGTCAGAAATCACGACTCTTATTTAAAAGCCTTGGAAATTGCGAGATATTCATCCTTCAATATCAAATTTTCATTGAAATTAAGGTGAATGGTGGCTCTGCATTATAACTTCTAGTTAGTTGCCACGTGCACAATGCTTTGACGAGAGGGACGCCAAATGAAATGTGATTTATGGGGCATCTTGTAATAACTGCAATTTTTTAATTATCCTATTTAACCCACGAGTTTTCAATCCTTCACTTCTCCCATTCTCGTTGTGATATCCTTGAGCGGGTTCGGATTAGGCTTGGACCTGTGTCCAAAAGAGAGGAGTTGTACCTTAGACCAGTCCACTTAGCAATGTTTTTTTTTTTTTAGAAAAATTATTTAAAGGACCTTAAGAGAGGGATTTTTTTTCTTCTAAATAGTCTCTATATTTTGGATGATCTCTTAATATTACATTTAGTAAATTTTTCATTTCTTAACGGTCCTTGTTTTCGTCCAAAAAATTAAATTTTTTGCATCTCAATTGAGTTTTGGAGACTCCATTCCATCGGAAAAGATTTAAGAAAGAAGAAGAAGTCATTTTCAAGAGTTTTTTCACTTATTTTTTTCTTAATTTTTGAATGAAAATCAATCAAAAATAATTCTTTTGGATTGAAATCATCTAAACAAGTCATTATCTCAAGTTTTTAGTCAATTTTTTCATGTATTTTAGTAGAAAAGACTCGAAAATTGAAAATGAGTAGATTTTACCAATATCGAATTCACCACTTTTTTATTTTAAAAGTAGTGAACTTGACAATAAATAAAAAGCATCGAGTTCGACAGTAAAAATTATGAATTTGACACTAAATAAAAAAACGTCGAGTTCAACAATAAATAAAAAGTGGTGAACTCAACAATAAATAAAAAACATGGTGAGTTCGCCAATAATGAGGGACCATTAACAAATTTAAAGTTTACTAAATGTCTTATCAAGCTATCATGCAAAACTTAGGGACTATTTAGAAATAAATACCAACTAGGATTTTTTAAGTAATTTTTCCTATTTTTTTACCTCGTTAAACTCATGAGTTTTCAATCATTCACTTCCCCCCCCCCCCCCCAATGATTTATTCTTGCTTACTCGGTATGTGTGATTTGTAGGGTATTGCATGTACTCGAGGGATTTTGACGAGATATAGTGCTCTAAGAGGCCAATTGCCTCACCCTGCTAGTTGAGCCTACAAGTCCGAAAACCCATCATAAAAAGTAAAAAATAAATTCAAACTGTTTAGAATAATTTGATGCTATTTTTTTTTAAGAGTCATGTTGGAGTGACCTCAAGTTGAAACTTCATATCGCACTTTTTGATGTGAAAGTGCACATGAACCATAACTGCTTTTCACTTGCATCTCGATGAAAGCATCTATGGTTCCCACTGTAAAGGAATGTGATATGAGGTTTTAGCCTAAGGTCACTTCGGCATTATTTATTTATTTATTTAAATAAAAAATGAGGGTTCAATCTTCATCTTAATTGAAAAATAATTAAAGATGAGTGTAAACTTGTTATTTAATTATGATATATTATTTATTTTTCTTGTTATAAAGTAATACATTTTACTATATATATCCAAGCAAATTTGACGGACCTTTGAGTCAAATTTACCCCTTTTTTCATGTAGTGATAGTAGCAGATTAGGCTGGGTTGAACTAGATTGGACATTGTGTTAGGCCATAGCTTGGCCTAAATTTATTCGCTAATTTTTTTTTTTTTTGAACCTAACACTATGGTCATGAGCTAAAGATCAAGTCCATAAATCTTGTTTTTTTTTTGGTGGGCCAGGTTATCCAACTTCAGCTTTAGTCGAATTCTCTTAGTTTTGTCCCCCTTCTCCTTTTCATTCCTCTTTTTACATACTTCGGGCGCTTGATTGAATTTATGATCGTCTTGGAGTTACCATGCCCCCTAGAATTGACACATGGCTTTGAATGGACCAGTGTCATCATCTTATTGAGTTTGCCCTTGCCATCCCTGTATGATGTGGTAGGCGCCCTAAGGGTGTTTTACATGTCTTAATTAGGTTGCATGCAATAGAAGTTTAACTACTTTGTCAAATGCAAATCTTGTCATAGTGTCAGGGACTCGATTAATACTCGTATTAAAGTGTGTGCATGAGCATGTTACTTACTTGCCCTCTTGGGATGATTCCAATATTAGGGAAATATATGATCGTGATTAACATTTTTCGGATTGGAACTTGATACTAATACTCTATCACGAGAGTGAATCTCCCTACCCTTGTACGCATTGTACGTGCCTTTTATTTTTGGCAAGGTAATTGTGAAGTTCGGTTCTAAAGGAGTTGAACCTAAGATGTGGGAACACTTTCCACATGTCTTAGCAACTTGCTAAGTTAACATCTTCTATCGTACATGCCTTTCGTTGGTGAACAATCTCTTTGCCTCGTCACTTTTGTAGTTACGTCTTGATCTTGTCATTGATAATTTCACATCCTTCTCAAAATTTGTAATATTGTGTTTTGGATATGCATTGCTCGGGAGTAGTCCAGTCATTTGTTTGGGTAATCTTCATATTTTGAGAGGCCATAAACTTTATAC
This sequence comes from Akebia trifoliata, assembly GCF_017979445.1. Lineage (NCBI taxonomy): Eukaryota > Viridiplantae > Streptophyta > Magnoliopsida > Ranunculales > Lardizabalaceae > Akebia > Akebia trifoliata. The sequence continues at coordinate 8,240,224 of NC_141388.1, read as the reverse complement.
GTCTGAGGTGTTATTTGGCCAACATGATAGTCCAAGTGAGTGTTTTGTAAGATTCTTATTAAAATAGTAATGCATAAACCCTCACAACCAATATTTAAAATATATACTCTTCATGGTGAATGAATAATGCTTTATAAATGGGTCTAGCCATGATGCAAAAATCTCAAATCCAAGAATTAGAAATCAGAAATCATCTATAAGGTTAATCGTAGGCATGCCAAATATTTTTGTTGGCAATGGACCTAAGCCACTTTCTTTGCATGCCTACTCTGCTGTTGATTGGGCTGGGGATGCATCTGACAGACGATCCACCCTCGGTTATTATGTCTTTTTGGGTCATAATCCAATCATTTGGAGTGCTAAAAAATGACCCATTGTCACTAGATCCTCAATTGAATTGAAATATCGGTCACTCGCTCTAACAGCTATTGAACTTGCCTGATTACAAATGCTTCTTCGGGACTTACATATCCGTGCGCCAAATACTTATATCATCTAGTGTGATAACATATCAATGATTTCCTTAGCTTCCAATCATGTATTCCATGCACGAATCAAACATATTGAAGTGGACCATCACTTCATTAGTGAAAAAAAATTCTTTAACGGGACCTTGAAGTTTGTCATATTTCCACTCTTGATCAATCGACAGACATTTTGACGAAATCTCTTATATCCACACGGTTTCGACTTTTGAGAGATATATTGAGGGGGCATGTTAGCAAACCTGTCTTTGGGCCTGTACTTACATGTAGACTGTTAGTCTGTTAGTCTAGTTGGTTAGTCTGTTAGGCTAGTTTGTTAAGTCGTTAGATCTCATAACTTCTATTATATAGGCAAGGTAGAGTCAAATTTAGATCTCATAAATGCCCCTACTTTTGGGTTTAAACTTAATATATAGCCAAGGTCATTGTAGTAAAAAACCCATAAAAATGCTGCACATGCTTTACAATCCCAATAATCAAGGTCTTTAGTTTTCAAAACTGCAAAAATATCCTTTTTTGCTATATATATAATCTTCAGAAGCCCTTTAACTATTGTTTAAATTGCATATAAGCCCTTATGATAGTTTGATGGATGTGTTTTTGCACATAGAGTAAGGCTAGCATCACTATATTAGTAAGATTTCAAATCTTACCAAGGGTTGTTGCAATCACTGTGTGGTATCCGAAAACCTGATTTGATTCCACAGGGATAGAGAGGACAAAATTCTATCAATTTTAAAAAAGAAAATTGAATTTTAGTTTTAAGTTTTGGAGTTTGGTAACCACCCATTTTCAAAAGCTTAGATCAAGCACAAAAAAATTATTTTGGAAAAAAATTAAATTAATTGGATATGATTTTTTCCATGAAATCTAAAGGGTTGTCTGTTAGATTGCCAATGTGGTAATCCACTTGAGTTCAAAGACTATTAGTAAGAGTTGAAATCTTACTAAGATAGTAGTGAAAGTGTTTTTCTTGCACAAAGACCTTCCAGTTTATTATTTAAAAAAGAAAAAGAGAGAGAGAGAGATAGAGAATTAAGCAAAAAAGGGTATTTTTTTTTTATTTTTTTAGTTTAGTTAAAATAATAAAAATAATTTCATTTTTAGAATTTTTAGTGTTTTTTAATATTTTTTAATCATTTTTTAATGTAATTTTTTTATTGCTTTCTTTAACTGATTTTTTAATATAGACCACAAACCTAAATTAAAAGATAATTTAATATATGATATTAATATATTACTATTTAAAATCACAGATTAATTTTTTATTTTTTTTTATTTTAATGTTTTTTAAATGTAAAAAAAAAATATGCCTTCCATGTATTAAATAATAAAATAAAATTTAAAAATTACTATAAAAAAATTAACCTAATTTTCCAAATGATTTTCCATGATATTCTCAAACAAAGGAAAATGGTTTGCCTATACATCATTTGCTGGGCAACTCGTTTATCAAACAAATAATTTGTCCGATAAATATTTTCTTGCAATCAAACACCCCCTAAATAAAAAGGTCATTCTCTCTCTCTCATTATTGAGGAAAAAAACATTTTCTCTTATTACTTTTGTTCTCTGTTTTTTTTAAGCACTTGTTCTATGATCCATAGTACATGACATTGACGAAAAATGACTACTTAGTCTTCATGGATTCATAGTCTAGATCAGATTTAAAAAAAAATACATAAAAATAAAACTTTAATTTTTTTTTTCAATTTTGATCAAGCATTTGAAAATGGACAACTATTGAACTCCAAATTTAAACGAGCAGATGTTACTGTTTGGATGATGTGATGCGCCCTCAATTGTTATTGATACGAATTCGACGATCTGAGTTCAAGTTGTTGGAATAGATTCGATAGTGGATCACAAGAGCTTGACGATCTCATCTTGATGGGATGGATTCGAAATCAAGAATTGAGGAGTCAAGATACTATAATAAGGGTCCAATAAGTGCCATAGAGAGTTGCAAGAAAAAAATGCAAATTGTAAGACAAAGTCTCATTGATTATTTTGAAAGGAAATTTAAATGTCAATAGATTATTATTATTATTATTATTATTATTATTTTACTTGTATGATAATTTTAAAACAAGAGTAAAATAAATAAATTTCATTAGAATTGGTAGCTTCAAAAAGGGGAAAATTAATTCCTATTTTAAAGCTTCTCGAAAATTTAAGGGTATGTTTGATTGCACATGGAAAATAGGGTGGAAAATCAATTTCCATGGAAAATGACATTTTTCAAGTGTTTGATTGCACATGAAAATGGAAATTTATTTTCCACCACATTCAAAAATTCCACTAAATCATGGATTTCACTTTCCCACCCATAGGGGTGGGAAAATGAAATCCACCCATATTTTCCATCCTCAATTCTTCCCTACTACCACCACCACCACCATTACACTAACCTCGCCGTCGTCGTCATCGCTGTCGCCGTTGGCTCCGTCTCCGACCACCTTCTCTCTCTTCTTCTCCATCCCTCACCTCCTCCGCCACCACCATGACGTTCTCCCTCATCTTCCTCACTTACCTCCATCGTCGCCATCTTCGCCGCCGCAACCGTTGCCGTCATCGCCGCTGCCGCAGTCGCCGTCGCCATTACCGTCCCTGTCGTCGTCGTCGCCGCCACCTTCATCGCCACATCCTCTCCCCTCCCTCTTCCTCGTCATCTTCTTCTTCCTCTCCTCCTCCTCTCATCTTCTTCCCCCTCCTCTTCTTCTTCTTTTTTCTCATATTTTCCACAACAAAATTTCCATGGATTTCAAATTCTATGGAAAGTGACTTTCCATGCAATCAAACATACCCTAAGTAACAAGTTGGCCTAAAATAGTACGGATTAAAAAAAAGAAAAGAGGAATGCATCTAAAACTAAATATTTTTGTGGTGAAATGGGTAATAAGGTCTGTTTGACACACCAATAATAGAGAGAATCTAAAGATATCATAAGTCAAGCTGGCCCACAATTATTACACCATATCTTAGTATAGATTTCATTTTCATTACAAATATGTGCGTAGATAACGATTTCATAAATATCCAAGAGATATTTTGCTGTCAATCGACTATATCCAATCGTTATTATCAAGCCAAAATCAACCATCAAAGAAAAATTAAATTATTAAGTCAGAAGATCCACATGGTTCCAATGTACATCAAATATGTATCAATACTTTGCAAAATACATCATCATCAACATCGTCATCATCATCATCATGGTCGTCTAGTTGAAGTTTTGTGTCAAATGTTTGGGGCTGATTGCTTTGCATGATCGCACGATGCAGTAGATTTTCCCCGAAAGAACATACACATCATCATCATTATCGTCGTCGTCATCAAAGTTCTATACGAAGGATTGTGATTGGTTAAAAGAATTTTGTTCCTCCATGGTGGAGTTTTAGTATCATACACTATGATGGGGTATTGGCTGTATTTATTGGCTTAGTGGGTTGGAGCCAAACTTAATTTTAACGTAAAATGGATAAGTTGGATAATTGGACCTAACTTTTAGTAGAAATAAGTTTAGGTCCAAATGAAATCTAGGGGCCCCTCTAGGATAGTTCACTTAGTTTGTAGCACCCACACTCTAGGGTTGTCACTGGATCAGGTTTGGATCGGATAGTGTTGGTTTGAACTGATCCAACTAGGAGTCTAGCGGATTCTATAACCTGTTGAATCGGGTCTTTCTAAGATCTCATCCTCATAAGCTTGCAACTAAGATCAAAATTGGATCATGACTAATCGGTTCGAAACAGGATCATTCTGATTTGGTAATTAAATAATATATTCATAAAATATGAGTCGTGATGATATGACACCCCCTTCTAACAAACACCCCCATCACAGAACTTTACATAATTTACCTCGGGATACGCAGAACCATAAATTTTTTTCTTGTGTATCCCAGAGCATTTGATTTACGATTCTGTAATGGGTGCGTTTGTTAGAGGGGAGCGTCATATTATCATGGTTCATAAGATATTGATACATGTCATCACATATTTCACATATGTTAATTGACTACACGATATGATTGGTCAATTTTCAGGATGTGAACCCCTTGAATTGTTGGTTTGTTAGTCAATTATAGTCTTTAATTAAATGGCTCTAAATCATGGATCTAAGATCTCATCAGATTTCCCTACAACGAAATCAATCTAATCAAGATGCAGTCATACACAAAAGAGAAAAACAAGATCGACTCCACAAACCATAACATGCCTGGTTATGGTTTGTGAAGCCTGATAGTACTGGTTTGGAAGGAGTATTGTTCATCATTTATCCAAGGGTATTTTTGTAATTTTATTGATATTGTGAAAAACCCTTGTCATGTTTTCCTGGGGTATATATTTCTCTTTTTCAGTGAAAGGGTACTATAATTTGTAAATACGAGTTTTTCTTTAATAGTAGAATTAGTTTGATCTGTGTACATAGCTCAATCTTGAGGGAATCATGTAAAATTTTTGTGTTTTTCTTAACATTCTTTGGCTTGATGAACATCAATAACAAGTTTATGTTCTTGTAGTAAATTAAAATGACCAATATTATTTCTTCAATAGCTAGGAGAGCAAAATACGAGATGGATTTTCTCTCTTTCGTATAATTGGATGAGATGCATTCTGGTCTTGAAGGTGTGAGGGCAAAGATGTTGCTTGGATGACAATCGATGATGATATTGCGCTTTCTTTACAAATTGGAAAAAAACTATTTGATGCGACAACAAGTGAGACTAGTGACACAATAAGTGTTAATTAACTATTATAGATATGGATGAGATTGAGCGAACTTTTCTGCAACAACAAAGGCATATATCTTTCGATTTGTAATGTATATCTAGAATTGAAAGGTGTTGAAGAAACAATATCACATCCAAAACAGACCTCGTGAACTCCTTCGTTTAGTTGGCAATAGCTATCAATCTATTGTAATTTTTTTTAATCTTAAAGGGTTTGATCAATTATACCGACATCTTCGAAACACCCATGTGAGTTGGATAGGGCTTGGACATAAGTTGACTTGGCCCGTTCGATGTGAATCGAATCCAAGCTTACCCACCAAAATAAAGAAGAAATTATTACAAATGCACCTTGTTGTTTGTATGATTTGCAATGAAGATAGAATAAGTAAAAAAACAAAAGATGAAGATAACCAAAGTATGGTAACTTGTAGCAGTATTTCTTGCCTAAACTTACCTAACAATCATTTGGTGAAGTAAACCAATAAGATTTAAAAAACAAAATAAAATATTGAAGGTGAGCAACCATAACCACACATTAATAATTTCTAACCTACTTTACTCCAGTGGACACTTTTGTGTTTCCATGAAATTTCATTTTCATATCTTATTTTAATTAAAAATGTCAGTAACGTGGGGGATTGATTGTTATATAATCTTTAATTAAATTTTTTTTTTTAAAGATTATTTTTGGGATTTTTGTTACTATTGGGCCCCTTTTTTTGGTGGGATAAAGTCATATACTTTTAGATTTCTTTGTTGATCCCACATTTAAGATACAAAGACATTATTTTCTTTTATTTGGTTGAACCTTATAACACTTGACTGAATAATATGAATAATTAATCCCAAATATAGCCACTTGCAGTCCTAATTCTTAATTGGAAACTTTAGTTCTTATCGGATAAATGAGTGGTGGGTGGTGTATTTTTGTATTTTAGACTTTCAATTAGTAAACACCCACTAGAGAAGAGAATGACGGACTATACTCTTGTGCTCGATCGAACCATGTATTTTGACGTGTCGAACGTGCCAACATATGTGCACCGTTTGCTTGTCTCGGCCCACACCAACCCTCCTTTATCATTAATCTAACAGTTCTATTTTCTTTTCTAAGAAGTGCAATTCCTTTAGTTGCTTTTTCTTTAATTTCTTAGGGGTGTTAATATCAACTTGTAATGTTTATTGTTTAGCCCAATTCTAGACCATTTATCTAAGAAAGCTGAAACTTATTGGGACCTAGGTATGTAGCCCAAGACTGGTCCATATGATTGGGCCTATAAAACCCATCGAGTTAACTAACCCAATTATTCAAGGTACAACTGAGTACGGTCCTTCGTTGATGATTAGAAAAGTCTCAAGCATACAAGAAAAAAGTTTGCTTTGTCAAAAGTTGAATATATGGTGCAATGGTGGCCCAATAGTCAACAGGCCCAACTAAAAGAGAGGTCACAAGTTAAATTAAACATGATTTTTATGAATTATCTAATCATCCACTATTAGGTAGAATTGAAAGGAGGAGAAATTATACAATCAACCCATAATAAAATAAGGAATAAAGATGATTCATCAATTTAATTAGCTATCATTTTCAAGATCATTCATCATAATCCCTTTGACCACAAAATAGTCTATTTAAAATTTAGATTAAGGTGTAGTTAGACACGTATCCTATTTTGTTTATTCTTGTGGTTATTGTCCCACACCTTTGGGGCTAGGAACTGTGTGAATTAAGGGTCATAGACTCACCACTCTGAATTTTACCAAAATTAGAGATTTTTTTAGGGAAAATTATTTAAATGACCCTAACAGAGGGATTTCTTTCTAAATAGTCCTTAAGTTTTCAGCCGTTGCTTGGCGGGACATTTAGTAAACTTTTTCTTTCTAATTGGTCCTTGGACCTCATCTCCTACATTTCTTGCGATTGAATGCCCTAACTATTTGAATTCATCGTTTTCATCCAAAAATTAGATTTTTGACATCTAAATCGAGTTTTGGAGACTCCATTCCTTCATAAAGGATTTAAGAAAGAAGAAGAAAATATTTTCAAATATTTTGAAGATATATGTAAAATTAAGTTTTTTTAACATTTTTTTTTTAGTTTTTGGATGAAAATCGATCAATAATGGTTCTTTTGGCTTGAAATCATTTAAACAAGTTGTTATCTCAAGTTTTTAGTTGATCTTTCCATGTAATTTAGTAAAAAAAACATGAAAATTGAAAATGGGTTGGTTTTACCAGTGTCGAGTTCACTACTTTTTATTTAAAAAACGGTGAACTTGACAGTAATTCAAAAAACGTTGAGTTCAACAGTAAATAGTGGTGAGTTTGACCTAAATAAAAAAGCGTTGATTTCAATAGTAAAAATTATGAACTCGATGGTATGAGGGACCATTAAGAAAGAAAAAGTTGACTAAATGTCCTATCAAGCTAACAAGCAAAACTTGGGGATTATTTAGAAAGAAACCCTTTCACAAGGGTCCTTTAAGTAATTTTCCCATTTTTTTTGATCCAAACATGTTTTAGAGTGTCTTTTTTTTTTTCCAAACTTGATTAACAGCTCTGATCAAAGAAAAACAATATTGGGGTGTTAGCTTGGGATTGCTAGATTGTATTTTCAGATTTTAATTTTGGATTATCAGAATGAGATTATGGAAATTGATTTCAAAAATCCAAAACCTCTTTTATTCACAATGTTTCTTGAAATTGAATTCAAAATCTAGATTAGATTCCTAGGGGCATTTGGTTTGGAAGTTCGGATTATAAAAGTGATTCTCCCATAACTAAAATAAAAATCGGCTAAAATCAGCAAAGTATTTTGTATCACAATAATATGTGAAAAAAGTCCATATTTGATGGACCAAGGTGTCAAAATTTTAATTGTTGATTTTTTTTTTGACGGACCGAAACCATCAAATTAACAGAGGATGGGAGAAATTCGACGACTTTAAGCCCTCGAATCTGGAAACATAGAAAAATTTAATGGCCCTGAACCTTCAAAATTCGATATTTAAAATTCGTGAGCCTTGGCCCGTTGAAATTTCTTGTCGAATTTCCAGTTTCCACGTAGTGAGAAATTGGTCAACAAAAATATATTATAATCTAGATTCTAAAATCAGCTTCCTAAAATATTGTAGCCAAACAAGATTATGGATTTGAAAATCAATTGTCATAGGATTATGATAATCCAAAACCAGAATATGATACTCCACATCAGATGCCCCCTTAAGTGACCATCTTTCTACTGTTGTGATAAATAATATTATATACCTAAGAGAAATATCACTTTAGTGCAAAATGCAAAAGAAATAAATGCAAGAAATGGATCAATCATGCAAATTTATGTTGGGTGGTAATGGATTGGATAATATCCACTTACCCAACTTATCCAACCCACGTTATTTGAGTATGGATATTGTGCGGTCAGAATCCAGTGGACGATTTTGATGGACTCTGCCACACTGATCCGAAGTCACTCCAAGCACTTCCCTCATCTCGGCGGCGTGGTACCTGCCAAAATCACTCCGATACTCAAGTTAGAGAAGTAGATGAATGATTTAAGAGAATTTGTTAAACTTCTGATCTTCCCAAAAAGATCCACTCAATAGTGCTTATTGTGCTATTTTTCATCCTAGGTAACAAATCAGGATTTCCCCCTTTTCTGGTAGCAATCCTGGGATCTCCCTTGACTCTGCGGGGTTGTTCACCTAACAAAGATCTTCTGGCTTGATCGTACTATTCTGCAAAGATCTCCTCCGAGATCTCTGGGATTGACATGCGTGTATCAGACTTATGGTTATTCTATGACCTAGCTTGCCGTGCTTGGCTGGTTTGGTTTCATTTAATGCTGTGCTGCTCTTTCAGTTAGGCTAGGGAGGTCTCTGCTTTGACTTGCCCTATTTGAAGGGTAGCGCCCATATACTGACCTGCGCGTGGTATCACTTAATCGGTTTGGACATGTGTACATCTTAGATTATTGCACAATTATTTCCCTCTACAGGTAATTTTTTTATCCGATCAAGAATTTGGATACATTTATTCAAAATTGTTGTATTTGGATTTTTTAGGATCGGATATGAATATGCGTCCTATCTAATCCAAATATCCATTTATCCAAATTTAATACAATAAACTCACAATAAGATACATGTATAACAAAAAAAAAAAAAAGAGTTCTTCCATCATCTTCAAAATGAGGGATATATACATCCGATTTAGATATCCACTTGAAATTTAGGTACAAGATTTAAAAAATTGGATAAATAGTCGGATATGAATATCCTTAATAAAAGTAGATACCAAATAGTCAGATATAAAATTGGATAAGGATACATATATATGCTTCATCCGTTCCGCACCCAATCCATTGGCAGCCCTAAACTTATGTTTCTGATTTTAGATTCCCAATTATAATTACATTGGAATAATTTATTTTAACCCCAACCAAACAACACAAATTCTCCACACTTTTCTACTAGCATTAGATACTACATGAGTGCAAAAGCAACAAGAGACGCGCGTGCCTAAATTGTAAAACATTTGATACAAATACAACACGTAAAAGGCTTACGTTAGCCTAAATGGGTTACGGTAGGCGTAATTTTTAGGTGGACAAACAAAGTTGTTGGGAGTTAAGTGAGCAATCTTTTGTGTCTTACCGTGGCGTACAGTCCTTCCACTCGCTTCATTTGGGATTGCCCCTCCATTTGACAAATACCCTTCTGTAAGAAAAGAAAAATGGCTATGGTAGTTGTGGACTGATGAACTGCCACATTCTCCAATTTTGAATTGGACAACCAAAATCCTGAACCCATAACCTTAAAACCCTAACATCATCCCACTGTTAAAAAACTTAGAATTCATATCAAACATGAATCATCAAGATATCCTAATGGATTCAGTTGTATCAGAACTTGAAGGCACACTTTTGAAGGACCCTGACTCATTCTCCTACTTCATGTTAGTAGCCTTCGAGGCTTCGGGTTTAATTCGGTTCACTTTGTTGTTAATGGTATGGCCTGTTGTTCGCTTGCTAGACGCGCTGGGGATGGGTGATGCAGGTCTGAAGTTAACCATCTTTGTGGCCGTTGCAGGAGTTCAAGAATCTGAAATCGAGTCGGTGGCACGTGCGGTTCTACCAAAGTTTTACATGGATGATATAGATATGGGGGCTTGGCATGTTTTTAGCTCTTATGAGAAGAGGGTTGTGGTGACTAAGAGCCCAAGTGTGATGGTGGGTAGGTTTGTGAAGGAGCATTTACGTGCCGATGAAGTGATAGGGAGTGAGCTCGAGGTGAACCGATTTGGGTTCGCCACTGGTTTCATTAAGAATGGAGTTGGTTCGATCCAGAATCGTGTCAAGGTCTCGTTTGAAGGTGAACGGCCAACTATGGGGTTAGGCAGGCTTCCTTCTGATCAATCCTTCTTATCTTTGTGCAAGGTCAGTGAATCAAATTTCATGCGCAAGTCAGCTAAAAGAGTCACGTAGTCGTGAACAGTAACCATTGCATGGGCCATGAAGTAATAAACTATAACTTATGTGCATCATGGTTTTAAATCTGGTCCGAGACTTGTCATCTGGGTGTCCATGAACGAGATGGATAGACATGGCATCTCAACTGGGAAGAATCTTGCGAGATAAACAAGATGACTTGAACAATATTTTGAAAATCTTGTCCGAGTTGATAAAACTTGATCGAGTCAACTGGGATTTTGTATATTTTAATTAAAATAATTAACTTTTTTTAGAATTTAAATATATATTATAGAAATAAAACATGATTTTATAACTAAGCATTTTCTAATCTACTTATTTTATATAAATATTTATAATTATTTTTCTTATGGCCTGGTGGCAAACCTAGTCTTGACAGATTCCTAAAGAAGGGTAGGTCAAGTGTTCGAAACCTCGCGAAGCAATGAATTCTTTGGGGCCACCACAATGTGAAAAAAGCTCAAATTTGACAGACCAAGAGGTCGACTTTTTCATTGTCAAATTTTTTTTTCGATGGGCCGAAACTATCAAATTAATGAAGGATGGGAGAAATTCGACAGCTCTACGCTATTAAATCTGGGAACATCAAGAATTTTGATGGTCCTAGACCGTCAAAATTCAGTTTCTAAAATTCGTGGGCCTTAGCCTGCCATATTTTTCTGTCGAATTTTTCAATTTTCACATAGTGCACCCTTCAGGTTTGGTTAACTCTCGACTCAATCAGTTGCATGTAGGACTTTCCAAGGGGATGGTGCATGTGACCATGGGATTAGTCTCACCCGAAGGATGGGGATGCCCACGACAAGCAAACAAATAAAATAAATAAAATAAACAAATCGTTCTAAACTGAGCTAAATGGTTTATCTCATTCGAGATGAGTTGACTCAATCGAGAAAACTCAGTCTCATCCATGGGCAAGGTGAGACGTTAAACAGAGTTTTGAAATCATGATGTACATTGATATTCCTGGTATAATAGAGATGCAATCACACCTAGAATCATACTCAATTTGATATATGGAATTTTTTTTTTTATCTTAAAGGAGATCTATAATTTTGCAGGAACACCAGCACCCACCCTTCACTACCAACCTAAAGCATGATGACCACCAACTCATCCGCCCACTTCCAGTCATCTTCCACGATGGTCGGTTGGTAAAGCGTCCAACACCATCAATGGCACTCCTCATCCTCCTATGGCTCCCCTTAGGAATCATACTTGCTACAATACGCATCATGGTGGGCCTAATCCTACCAATGAGTATCATCCCCTACAGTTCCCGATTATTTGGCGGTGAGATCCTCGTAAAAGGCAAACCACCACCACCTCCATCAGGGTCCAACACTGGCGTTCTCTTCGTCTGCACCCATCGCACCCTAATGGACCCAGTGGTCCTATCTGTTGTTCTTCGACGCAAAGTCCCCGCTGTAACATACTCTATTTCTCGTCTATCAGAGATCCTATCTCCAATCCGAACTGTTCGACTCACTAGAATTCGCCATGTCGATGCTGATAGTATAAAACGAGAACTAAGGAAAGGGGACCTTGTTGTTTGTCCTGAGGGTACCACGTGCCGAGAACCCTTTTTATTGAGATTTAGTGCACTTTTTGCTGAATTGACTGACCGGATAGTGCCGGTTGCCATGAACTATAGGGTGGGGTTCTTCCATGCAACAACTGCTAGGGGTTGGAAGGGTTTAGATCCTATTTTCTTCTTCATGAACCCCAGACCAGTGTATGAGGTGACCTTCTTGAACCAGTTGCCGATGGATGCAACCTGCTCAGCCGGTAAGAACCCGCATGACGTGGCGAATTATGTGCAGAGGATCTTAGCTGCTACGCTGGGGTTCGAGTGCACCAACTTTACTAGGAAGGATAAGTATAGAGTTCTTGCTGGGAACGATGGAACTGTAGCTTACATATCATGCGTTGATCGCATAAAGAAGGCATGCGGGCGCTTTTAAGCCATTTTTACACTAAAAATAAAATTAGTTTGTATTTCTCTTGACATTTATGTTGGATATTATTTATACCCATTTGTACATGTATTTGGGGTTTGTTATTCTTTCCTTTTCTTTTTTCTTGTTTTAAAGGTTTGAAGATGTTAAGTTTTATCAGTTATTACAGTTGTTATTATTTCTTGATTGTTGAAGCTGGTGAATGCTGGCAAATCAAAGAGTTTCAGTGACCAAATGATCAGATTGGTTTCGGCACAAAAGATCTTTATGGTTGGATTCATCATTTGGTGGACATGCACTTCGTTTCCATGTGAAAATGTTAGGTTATTTGATTGGCCTCCGATCCACTGATCCATTATTATTTGGCCTGCCCATTGGTAATTTATCTTACCAGCTGCTTTGGGTTGAAGATTGCGATTGGGGGGTTCGCCACTCTAGACTAAACCTGATTCGTGGGGTAGGTGGATACAATCAGTTTCCTGGTTGGTTTAGATTTGATTGTTTGATTCATTTGTGCATATACAAACATGCAAGTCACAAGTGAATTTTTTTTTCTTGACATGAAAGTCAATCTTTGATTTCACAAAATCTCAGATTGACCAATCACAATAACCTAGGTGTATTGAGGATATCCCAATTTATAAAATTACCCTTGTTAGGCTTCATACTTTTTGTCCTTTGGATTCTGTGAAACTTTAAGTTACTTTTTTGTCAACAAAATATCTCTCGTTACAAGCATAGTAACAAAGTTTGGATTCAACAATATATTGTTCGGTGGGGGTTTCAATTTGATTAATTCGGATAAATTTGTGAAAGTTTCGTCTAAAAATAAGGACAATTTTAGGGCATATAAAATAATGTTTTTATGTTTCTAACAAAAAATTATCATCCTCAACCCCTCAAAAATTCTAGTGTTTTTTAGATTTGAATGTTGAAGAAAATAGAATTTTAAGATTGAAAGATAAAAATTTTGCCCTATTTTTCCGATCAATCGATAAGTTCTCTATTAATTCGTCAATTTGTCGAATTAATTGGCTAATCCCTTATTTGAAGAATTTTACAAACTTTAGGAAATTTTTAGAGAATTTTGAGACTACTGTCAGCAAGTACAACTATAATATTAAAAGATTATAAGTAGAGTAATGTTGATCTGACACCCCCACGTGGCATATTCAAAATACTCTCTTGACATGGGATGTGCCAAGAACCATAGATTTTCTTTTTTTGGGAAACCTGCACAGATTTATGGGTATATGTAGTTGTGTATCATGAGGCAAAGAGGCTATGGTTCTAGCACATGCCATGTTAGGAGAGTATTTGTATGCCATATGGGGGAGTCAGATTATTACGACTCTTATAAGTACTAAACAGAAGAAAAAATAATTTTTTTTTTCACTAAGTAAGCAAGTCAAAACATCTGTTATTTGGGATAGAAGTAAATCTCAATTGTTGCATTTTGTGTTCCTACAATCGGAATCATGTGTTTTCTCATGAGTTCTTGAGTTACCGAACCCAACCCATTTAATTAGTATTATTTGACTTGATCTTGTAAAATCATGTCTAGGAGCAAGCAAAAATCTTTTGGAGTCCGGAAAGTATTCAAAGAACATTGACTGGAATAAATCCGGTGGTTAAGTATCGACTTGGCATCTTGTGTACAAAACAATTGCGGATTCAATCTCCGATTAAGCCCATAAACAACTTGATTAGATAGGTTTTAACATCTCAACGACAAATGATTAGCATGTAGGTAGGTTTGCACATAAAGTTCTGAAATTATCATGTACGTATTGACGCTTCTAAGAGAGGTATTAACTAAACCACCATTTACTATCATCAAGGAAAATGAAAACTTATAAATAAACATGAAATGAAAGTAAAATTACGCAATTTCAATTGAAAAACATTAATAATCTTTCAAAATTATTACAACCTTGATCATTAAAGTGAATTAGCTAGATCCACAAGAATCAAAAGTAGAAGCAAGCATCATCAATGGAGGATCAAGAGGAACATGGTGAGTACTGAGTATTATAGCTAGGATTTGTCACCTAAACTCAGTTCATGTTGAATAGGGGATCATATCAGCTCTTGTGGGATTAAATATTAAAAATCTTTGTACCAAGACATGATGGCCACGCAGAATCTCTTTTCTTGCACTGTTACGCATCGTATAAAAACAAGTCTTCGAATTTTGTGAAGCATCATGGCCATCCTGTATCTAATAATCTTTCTAGAACATTACACATCATGACTTTATTTAGAAAATTATTTATTGAATCGTGATAATCTGATTACCCCCACGTGGCACATTCAATCGAACTCTCTTGGCATGACAAGTTTGGAATCGAAGATCTGTACGCCTCGGGATACAAAATACACATAGTGACTTTATTTAGAAAATTATTCATTTATTTGTTATGCATTGAAATCGACTTAGAAGAGAAGGATCACCACACAAGTAAGAATATAATATTTTCATATTATCTTATGTGGAAACTCTAAATGCTCTACATTCCAACCACTTGTTAGCAATCTCCCTATTTATTCTTTAAAAAATCACGATTTTTTTGTTTTTTTCAATGTAAGTGTTATCCTTCGAATTATTGACCTATTAAATTCACACGTTTTAAATTAAAAAAGAATAATACATGTTTTTTTTTTGTAGGATTTTTCTGAATTTTTATAAAACTCGATTGAAAAAAAAAATACTATTGTAAGTTGTGACGTGTAATACAAGTCGACTTTGAAGTGACCATGCTTCAAAATTTTGGAGGAATTCACTTTTTTAGGTTACAAATGTCCATTTTATCTTTGAAAAAATAATGCCAATATTATCGAACTTTTGAAATGAGATGAATAATACACATATGAAGTATATGTTGCATATTTTCCATTTATCAAAATTTACCCGAATTTAGATAGGATTTTTGCAACCCAAAAGTAAATAGAACTTGAATTTTTCACGTATTGAAATTTTGCCGTACTCCAAATTGCTAAGAAGATTCCAACCTAGTGACCTACCAATATTGAAGAATAGTAAAGTTGTTTTGTTGAAATATCAAATATAACAATTTGGAAAATTGGAAGAAGACCGACTAAGAATCCCCTTTTAACACAAGAGATCAACATCATGTGTGATGAATAACGTGCAAGGAGCACCTTATTTCAATGATCTTGTCTACTCTATCAATATTGGTCCCATGGCTTTGGAAGAATTTATTATAAATAGAAAAATGCATTTATTTATTTTTTGTTTGTAACTCAAGGAGTATGCCCACCTTAGGTGAGACTAGTCTACCTAGGGGTGCATGCACTGTCCCACCCTGCCATTTGTTACAATAGATAAATAGCCACTTAACGTGGATTAGCATTTAGAGATTTGAAGTTACAACCTGGGGAGCAAAAACAATGGTGTCTTACCATCTCAGCTTACTCTTGGTGGGTGAAGGATGCATATTTTCTGCATATGTTATTTAAGTCATATAACGATGATAAATCCTTGCCTTTTGTCCAATGATTTGTGGTTGGTTAATGGAATCATGCCCCTCCACTTAATAAAAGGCCAAGAGAAAGCCAGTTATTTAGGTAATACAATTACTTAAGTTTTATATTTTGTGTAATTAATAGCTTTTATTTTGAATAAGAAGATTTTTTAGATAAATTAGTGTAAATTTAGAAAGCAACTATTAACACACCAGTCCATATGTAAATTTGTTGCTTAATTTCATAGGGATTAGTGTGTTGTAAGTAAAAGTTGGCGTGGCAATAGAATTTCTCTAAATCTATGTAATAAACATAATTGTATGGCCCATTTTGTTACATTGTTATCGGGATAAACGTCCCTATGTGGGGTTCACATTATCCATTTTGTTGTCTTTCCTTTTCACCCCCTTCAATTTTATAATATCTCTTCGTCTCAGTTCATTTTTTATAAAATCCCTCAAATTTTATTATCTTTTCTCTTTTGTCCCTTTTTCAATAATACCCTTCTAGTTTTTCTATCTTTCCTCTTTTACCCTTTTGACTTATTTATTGTGTTTCCTCGTCTCCCATTTTCTTAATGATACATTTCCAATTTTGTTATTTTTCCTCTTTTACCCCTTTAATCTCAATTTTTTTTTAATAATAGTCATCTAACTTTTTTTTTTTTTTTTTCATTTTTACCCCCTTCACCTTATAGAGACTAGGGGTGTAAGTTAATTCGGTTCAAACCGAGAACCGAACCAAACTGTGAGATTTGGATTGGTTTGGTTCGGTTTAAACTGATAGCGGTTCGATTTCGGATTGAAAAAATGGAGAACCGATGGATTTGGTTCGGTTATCGGTTCAGACTTTATATATAACCGAACCAAACTGAAAATTGAACTATATAAGATTTAAAAAAAAATCATAAATATCACTTTCGTTCTTCCCTCTACTCTTTCTCTTATCTCATCTCTTCTCTTGCAGCAAACTTACGGCTGAGGGCTTAAATCTGGCTACCGGCATTCGGCGGTCCTCCCTCCTTCCATCCTTCTCTTTCTCTCTCGCGAAGTTTTGTGCGACTTTGCGGTGTGCTGTAGTTAACCTGCGACTACAGGGGGCTCAAATCCGACGATCAACGATCGGCAGTCATCCCTCTCTCTCTTCCAAAATGAACAAAACAAAACAAAAGGTTGGGCAGCCGTGGAGGAATCATGGAAGTATTGGTCGGTCTGAGAGGAAGTATCGGTGGTGACGAAGGTGGATTTGATTGGAGATGTTTTCTCGTCCGGCAACCGTGGAGGAATTGTGGAAGACGGTTTTGACCGGAGATCATCAAAAGCGATTTCATCTATTCTTTTGGGAAAGAAGAGAAATGGTGAAAAGGGCGGCGATAACATTTAGGGCTTGTGCGGTTATGTTTTGTTTGATTTCGTTTTCGGTTATGACAGCAAATAGAACACAAGGTTGGGCTAATGATTCCTTCGATCAATACATGGAGTACATGTTAGTCTTCTTTAGGGTTTGTTTGTTTTAGTTTTTAAAATCATTAAAAATCGATTAATTGAAAGTCCACGATGATTGGCAAATACTGTGTATCCGTAACTGTAGCATGGCATGTAGGATGGTCTGTAGAATGGCATGTAGGATGGTTTGTAGAAGATTTATTTTAAAATGCTTTTTTTTTTTCTTAATTATTGGTAAAATGTTTTTTGGCAACTCATAAAATCGAACTGAACCAAACTGAATTAAGTTCGGTTCGGTTCTGATTTCAATTTAATAGAATCGACCTTGGTCGGTTCGGTTTTGATTTTGCTTGAACCCGAACCAAGTTGCACCCCTAATAGAGACATTAACATTCTCCATGATATTCATTTTTCAATAATATTTTTTCTTAAATCTATTTTGTCTTTTTTACTAAAAGACAATGGTATATTGATCTTTTTTACACTTACTAAGTATGTATGTAACCTAGCATATCGTGATCTTAACAGTGGAAAAGTTTTCATGCTGCCATGTGTCATCATCCTAATAGCAATAAATCCAAGCCTACATGTACAGAATTGATGACTATATCTTTATAAATATAAAGACAAAGGTATGCTAATTTTACATTTTTATAATGACATTTTATGTTAACGAATTATTTTTCACATAAAGTATCACAAGGTACTGACTTCGAGCATCATTGCCACCAAATCTAAAAGGAAGGAGAAGAAACCTGGATCCCACGATTAGTGTTCATGCTAATAATTTATCATAAAATTTAAAACCAATTAAAACTTAATTAAAATAGTCTAGAAATAACTTGTTAATAGCCCATTTGGATATGCATAAAAAAAAAAACATTTTTTTACTTTTGAAAATTATAAAGTTAAAAGTTTATTTGAATTTATTTTAGAAAATTACTTAAAAAAAGTGAAAAATCATTATTCATACTTAAAAAAAAAAAAACATAAATTACTTTCTAAAGACCTGTTTGAATAGAAAGTAACCTTTAAAAAGTATAAAATAGAAAGTAGTTTCTTTTTGTTTTTTAAAATATTAGGATTTAAAAAAAAAAAAATTCTAAAATGAATCCAAACAGACTTTATAACTTTCAAAAAATAAAAAAATTACTTTTTTATGTGTACGGGCTCTAAATGTTATTGTATCTTAAAATTACTTTCTTTCTAATTATTTTTACTTTCTATCTAAATGGGGCCTAAGTTGTTTGGTCTGTCAATCCTTCTAACTAGTAAGGGTTTTAGAGAGTTTTTATTGCCACACCAACTTTTACCAAGAGTAACCCAATTCATATGATATCAACAAGGATTTTGCACATATTTTTGAGATGCTCAAATTAAAAATTGGTGTGGCAATTGGATGTGATGTGCAAAATTATTTCCTCCAAAATACTAACTTCTCATCCACGTTGAAGAGTTTAAAGGCCAGCCACTCAATTTTTTTTTTTATTTGTGCTACCATGATTAATGTGCCTTGGTCTTTGACAGATGCTTATGACACGCGCGCCTCACAATAATTGTTTTACTCCTAATACGTGACAGGCACATCTAACGCATTATAGATTCGTCTCCTTTGCAGAAAAACTAAATTAAAAAAAAAAAAATGTTCCAACAGATTACCTATTTTGACCTTATGTGAAAGGTGGAACCATGATGATGAGCCCACAATATTCTTAATTTGTTCGATTATAGGTATAAATCAAAGAAGATCACTTTAGCTTATTCTAGGGCAACAGTTTTCGGGTCGGGTTGCTCCGAAAGAGTATTTCGCTTAGAATAAGAGTGTTATTCTGACGTCCCCTCTGACATACATCCCTCTACGCCCCCCACCCCGATCAAAGAACAGGAGATCATTTGCCTCGGGATACATACGAAATTTTTTATAATTATCCGTATCTTAAGACAAGTGATCTACGGTTCAAGATGGGAGTATATCAGATGGAGCGTCCGTAAATCATCATTCATAAATGGACCGAGTAAGTTTACAGGTAATGGAGAGACTAGTCTCGGTCCACTTCTATTCACATTTGTTGACGAACAGTGTCCGGTCCACGTCTACCTTACGTTTAATGCCGTTAGTTTTTAAACCAATAACATTACGATTGAGTCACGGACGTTAGTTGAGTCATTCTCACTTGGTGTGCGTAGATAACACGCTATCGAAAGCCACGCGTTTTCGCCGTTAAGACTTTCACGCGAGTTAAAACCCTCCAGCGTCTCTGACTTTCTGTCAAACCGCTCTCTCTCTCTCTCTCAATTTGGGTCAAAACCTGTAAATCTTTCTGGCAAGTTAGGATTTTTTTTCTCTTATTTCTTCGAATCTGGATCAAATTTACGTACTCATCCATGATTTCTGACTCAAATCAAGTGTTTGTTTTCTTCGATTTGTAAATGATTTGAGGTTTCTTTCAACTTATTATCAGATCTTGGTTTTGGGGTTATTTGTTTATTTAAGTTTCAGAGATTATCGTAGAAATTGAGAGATCAAACTGTTTGATCTCGATTGGTAATAGTTCTAAGGAATCTTGATATCCCTAATCGGTGAGGTTTCGAACGAAAGGAAAGATTTTTAGGGTTTTCGATTGCCCAGATTCGCAAGAAAAACGATTTTAGAGTTTCTTTATACATGGAATCGACGGGGTCTTCCTACTGGTGCTACAATTGCAACCGATTCGTAAGGGTTTCGGATCTCGACTCTATAGTCTGTCCTGATTGTGATGGAGGATTTGTCGAAGAGCTCGACAACCCATCTGGATCTACACATGGGGAGGCTCCGCGGAGACGATCTCGTGCTGCTGCGATGTACATGCTTGGAAATCGTCCGACTTCAGATCAGAACATGAACACAAGGTTTCGCCGCAGCAGAAGGAACGGTGGAGATCGCTCGCCTTTCAACCCGGTTATCGTTCTTCGAGGTGGGGTTGATGGTGGTGGTGGGGTTACTGCTGAAGTGGGTGTTGGTGGTGGTGGCGGCGGCGATAGGGGCAGCTTTGAGATGTTCTACGATGACGGCGCTGGATCGGGCCTTCGTCCGTTGCCTGCAAGCATGTCTGATTTCTTGATGGGCTCTGGTTTTGATCGCCTGCTAGATCAATTGGCACAAATCGAGATCAATGGCGTTGGGCGATTCGAGCATCCTCCTGCATCAAAGGCCGCTGTTGAATCTATGCCGACAATTGAGATCATTCCAAGCCATGTTGTTTCCGAATCTCACTGTGCTGTCTGCATGGAACACTTTGTTCTTGGTTCACAGGCTCGCGAAATGCCCTGTAAACATATCTACCATTCGGATTGCATCCTCCCATGGCTTTCTCTTCGGAATTCTTGCCCTGTTTGCCGCCACGAATTGCCCACAGACGTGCGTGGGAGAAACTCACCCGTGTCTGAGGGAAATCAAGAAGAGCAACCTCCAGCAGTTTCTGAAGAAGACATTGTGGGACTGACGATATGGAGGCTCCCTGGTGGTGGGTTTGCGGTGGGGAGGTTTTCTGGGGGCGCACGTGCGGGTGAACGTGAGCTTCCTCTTGTTTACACGGAAATGGATAGGGGTTTTAGTACTGGTGGTACTCCAAGGAGGATTTCATGGACGTCGAGAGGAAGTAGAACAAGAGAAAGTAGTGGTGGACTGGGTGGGTTTTTCCGTAATTTTGTATCATTTTTTCGGAGGCGTAGATCTTCATCTTCCCGTTCGAATTCAGAATCTGGGACTGGGACCACCACTACCCGTAGAAGTAACTCCGGTTCAGTTTTCAGTAGAACATCGCGGGGGCACAGCAGAGCTTCGGATTTGGTAGATGAAGGGAGATGGTAATTTGCAATATATGGGTTTTTTATTCTGTGTAAATACCAATTAGCAATGGGAAAGAAATGGAGTTCCCGCTTAAAATTTTGTTGAGGAAAAAGAATTTGTAATGGAATGTGTATCAGATGCTTGTTGCCTTGAAGAAGACACCAAAGAAGAAGAAGAAGAAGAAGAAGAAGAAAGTATGTAGTTTGAGATGGCCTTCGGAGCAGGTACAGGCCTCCTCATGTACCAACTGTGTTTGTGCTAATTACATTTTTAAAAGAATTCATTAGTTTGTATCACTTCAAATACCTATTGTATGAATCTTATTCTTTTCTTGTCATGTAATCTGTTGTTTGTTTCTAGTTTCAGTTTGATGTATCAATCTAAAGTTCATCCTTAATGAAAAATTTGAATTGTATTTCATTTTATGAAGCTTGTGTGATGGTCATTTTTTCTCATCTCTTAATGGGTTTTGGGCATCAGACTGTTGAGTATATTTTTTGTTGATCAACCATACATCAAAATCATCAATATGGCATGAACTTTTGTTGAGGAATCTTTTGTTGATCCTGAGGCATGGTACCTTACCAAAGAAATTCTGATGCTTAAGGTTGAAAAAATGCAGTTCCTTCCTAAAAGTCCTCTTGATTAGAAATCTTGCCTTTATTTATAGAGTTTACCTTTCCCAAACTTTGTCCCCATAGAACGGTTACAACGTTCCAGGGATTCATGCTTGTTACCTATTTCTTGGATTTTTGACAGAGATTATACCTTTGAGAAATTGCTACAGCTGTCTAATTTAGGGCATCCAATACTTGGAGGAGATGCTTGTGTCACCCTAGATAGGACTGGATGATTCCCGAATCAGAGACCATCCCATCCTGCACTGCAACCTGTTTTTACATATCCCTTTGCCCAGGATTTCACCTTAATATACCGAATTTAAAATGGTAATCTTCTTATAATTGGGGGTCTATCTTGAAGAATGGTACGCCGCCTCAGAATTCCTTGGCATGTGTTGGGTTCTCCAAAGTAATGATCTCTCATTTAATCAGATTAGTTGTTGAGTTGTTGCCATGTTTTTTCCCCCCAAGATGTAGAAGGGTACAGACACTTTCAAAGCAAGAAAACAGATCCAAATAGGATCTGTTATTAACTTCTGCCTCCAATCAGGATTAGGAACTTAAACCCTAATGATCCAAATTAAGAAACGATTGTGCAATCAATCGCCTGTATAGATGCTTAAATCACATTCTCATGTGAAAGGTTCCGTTCTTGGAAGAGTAGGGGTGTTTTGCATATGGGTTATCTTCCTCCGTATTGTTTCTGTGTAGTCTCTAAATTGTTATAACTTGTAAATTCTAGCAAGTTGTAGTCTTCTTCCTTGATTGGTGATTGCAACCACCAGAAGAACTGAGAGAACAGAGATGTAGTTGTGGGGAACTTTACAAAGCTTTAAGAACTAAAGTAAGTAGTAAGGGCTGTAAGCCTTACAGAGATTAGGATACTGAGATGAATGAGTGGTATGGTTTGGAAAGAAAAAAAAAATTCAGAAAGGAATATGATCAAGAGAATCTAGGAATAGTGTTAGTAGGAGATAGAATAGAGGAACCTTATTTGATAAGGCTTGGGTATGTACAATGAAGACCAATGATGGCACTAGTTAGGAGTGTTATGGTCCAAGTTGCAGTGAGGAGCGTTTTAATGCAACTTGAAGGCTCTAAAAGAATGTAAAAAACAGGCTGAAGAAGTGTGCCTTGGCCAATAGTATGGCTCTAGATAGAGTTCAATGGTGAAAGAGATACACTTCATATTTGGGTTGAGTATGTGATGATTATAACCAAGATGTGAGGAATTATGACCTTGTCAATTGCATAACTGAAATTAGTAACAGAAAATACTATTAAATCCAGAAACATTTGTTAGAGCTATGTAAAGAAGAATTGCAATAGAAAATAACATGAAGCTATGTGAAATGTTAAGTGCCAGAAATAAACCTCTGGATGATATTTAGGGAAAACAGTGATATCTAAAATCCATCATTTTTTAGCTGCTTAGATTTAAAATTTCAGAACTTCATGACAGATTTGGTACTGTACTGTTAGTTAAAAGTTGATGATGCCCAAAATTGTAAGCTAGCTCTGTTCAGAATGAAAGCAATTTATTCAGATCGTGCACTCTCAAGCAACCCATTGATGGAAATATGGTGAATAAATTCGAGTCCAAAAGAATCTAAAATTTCCATCTGGAAATGCCTGCACAAATACTTACAGTTCATCAGGAAAGAATCGTACTATTTCTACACTCTTAAGTTGGAAGATTCTCGTTCCTACACCCTTTTAGCCCTTAGGATGAGAATAGTCCTTATTGTCACATGTCCCTACCCCATGGGTATGAAAGTTTCTCAACGTGCAACATGGTAAGTCAGGAGGCTATGAAGTTTCAAACACACAACTAGAGGGAGCAAACCCATCCCTTGTTTTACCACTGAGCCCACCACTATAAAAATGAAGATCTTCATTTGGTAACAATTTTTGGAGTGTAAGAGTATTGACTTGCCTCTTGGCCTCTTTGTCATTTAGGAATATGTGTTGGGAAAAAACATAAATTTTCGTTTACAATTGAGTGGAAGAATACTTTTAACAAGATCATTATTGGTAAATTTTCGCAGAAAAACATAAATGCCCTTTTAAAGATTGTCTGCTAACCCGTACCCGCATAACTATATATACCCTGACGAACTTATCAAAAAAAAAAAAAAAAAACTATATACCCTGAAGAATTTTAGGTTCTTTCTCTCCAAGGAGTCTAGGTTCTCATTTATCTAACTACAAATCAAAGTCAGAGTTCAACCCCACCCCAAATGTAATGGAACTCTCGAATCTCAAATGGAATTTGAAGCTTATTAGCATTTGATATAATGGAACTGTTGATGCGCCTGTGACTGTTACTGTGTATGAAGGTAAAAGGGTTCAATGGTAGCTATGTATGGATGCAACCCTGGGACAATTTCATTGGGTGGACACCAACATGAAAGCCTAAGAAGAATAATATGTCGAAAAAGTAAAGTCCTTTTCCTTCAAGTGGGGAGATTTCTTGTAAGAGAACTTTAATGGTATATTGTTTTTGGTGAAGGAGATTGGGTTTTTGTTTGGTGAGAGGATATTAATTGTTTGAAGAGAAGTTGAAAAATGATAAAGTTGGAGTGTGAATCGACAACAATTTGAAATATAGTAGGATTTGAATTTGAAGTTGAAATCCAGTCTGGGATTTTTGGTTTTGGTGGTTGATTATCAGTAAGATCAAGTCAATGTCAATCTAATTTGTGGTCGGTTGTCAATATTTGATTTCTCATTCCACTCTTTCTAAAGTCAAATCTTCCATTATAAAATGAGTGTTCATATCTGATTTCATGATCTCCAATCTCGCTCTTTTGGAATCTTTCTTCCATGACTAATGATAAAATGACGCAGCGGCTGATGTAGATCTTTTTTCCTTCCTTATGTAAATCCCGAAGAAAAAGATCTATGGTTTTGTGCCTTTGCCATGTCAGCCGCGTACAGAATGCATATGATTTGCCGAGTCATTTATCAATACTCTTCTTTTATTTGGGAAGTCTTTGTAGTAAATGATTTGGTAATCAAAGCAAATTAACATTTAACATTTACTAAAAGACAAAATTGACATTATTATTAGAAATTTTTTTTGTTAGAGAATGCTAACATCCCCATGAAGTCTAGGACTTTAGCATTTCCCGTATATATGTATTAATGTATATGGGCAGGATCAAGAATTAATTATTTGGTCAATGTATTTTATCTTATATGGATTAGAACATCCTCATAAAAAATAAGACTGATTTACAAAAATAAAAATAAAAATGGACGATCCATGATTCTTCAACTTGTAAATAGGGTTAGAAGTTTGGAATGGATTGATTTTTGACGAGGAAGATCTCCTCACCATGGCCTATTCCGAAACTTCTAACCCGTATAGAACAAAACATGTTGGCCAAATAATTGACTCTTGATCTTGTAAATAGGGTTAGAAGTTTCGGAATGGACTGATTTTTGATGAGGAGATTGATGAGGAAGATCTCCCGTTTTAACTCATATAGGACAAAACATGTTGGCCAAATAATTGGCTCTTGATTTGTATCTATATATATATTTGATCATAATCATGATGTTGATTGGTGAAGGTCTGCTAGCTGTGACCATTTTTTCGTTCTTTATCATCACTAACAATAAAAACAGAAAGAAAGGTTGTACTCCAACACCTTCTTCTTCAATTCATTGCATTTTATATATATGTTGTTACGTCGAGAGAAGGTGCTTACGAATGCGATTGGTAGCAACAACTGAGAATATAAACCAAAACAAAGTTAAAATAAATGGTAGGAGAGAATCTAAACCAAAGAATAAAATAAAAAATAAAGTGGACCGAAAGAAATTGCATAAAATCCTCAGTTGGATTAAGATAAGAATGTTGAAACAATAAAAAAAAAAGAAAAGTAAAAAAGAGTATTTTTCACAGAATTTGTTCCAACTTTTGTCGAAACATAGGTAGGGAGGGGACGCATGAGCACCATTACATTTGGTTCAGGCCCTGTTGGACCCTCTTGCCTCAACAAAGTCCTTGCATGATTGGTTGTGAACATCGACGCCAACTGTGATTTGGTGCTTACGATGTTGATCAAACAAAAGAAGTCCTTAGATGTGGTGCCACTACAATGTCATCGGGTGTTTACGATGTTGCTCAAACAAAAAAAGTCTTAGACGTGGTGCCACCACAATGTCATCAGGTGCTTGGGGATGGCTTCAACGGAGGAGGTGCGACGCTAGCGCCATATGTTGACATGGCCACCACTTTGGTGCTAGTCATTGTCTTAGATTTACACCACCCTATCTTTATAATTAAATTAAGATATAGTTTTAGAGATTTCAAATACATAGTTTAGTTTTATAATGTATATATTGTAAGATTTTTTGTTATTTAACAAATAAATTCTATAGATTTGATTGGATATCTTTATGATAAAATCCAATGGCTCAAAAGTCACCAACTAAAAAAGGCTTTAAATAAATGGTTAATAATCACCAATCAAGCTGACTTTTGCTGGGTTGGTGAACCACAAAGTTATGAATAAATCAGTGGGTTGGACCCGAACTGAAATGATGGTCATCTTTAGAAGGAAAAACTTCGGTCCAAATCAATTTAAAAGCCCTTTCCACATTTTTATCTTTTTGAGTTAGGTTGGGCTTGATATCCCAGACCATGATTTGCTGGGCCCAGGGTTGGGCCAAAATACTCATTCTTCTGGATTTGGCTTTGACTAAGAATGGTAAACCAGCTGAAATATGCATCATGACAGCATCAACTTTTGATAGAATTGAAGAAAATTTAAAACATCACATCAGACAAACATGTCAGCTTAGCTCGGTGAATATTTGAGATAAACCCATGTTTTCAAATTTAATGACATACCCTTTGACCTTGGTCTCCTATAAGAAACTAATATAAAATGACTAAAATTGCCTCATCCTCAACCTCTTACCAAAAACTCTTGATTTTTCTTTCCAAAATCTAGATAAAACCTTTGATTTATATGTCAATTCTTGTTTTCTTTTTTTCCTGCAAACTCTTAATTTCCCTTCCTCCAAGATCCATCATCTTTCACTCTTGATTTTTTATTTTTTTTAGGATAATCAAGCAAGGTAAAGTTATTTAGATAGCTTCTATTGTCACACCAACTTTTACTAAGAATACCCAAAGATGTGTGTGCTAATTCTTCAATATTTACATCTGAATTAGGGTGTTCTTAATAAATTTTTTTTGGATCAGTAAGCTTGTTTTTAATGAGTTTAAGAACTCGGTTTTGACAGGATTTTAACCTAAGTATCATCATCCAAAGATTTTATCAATTAAGTTGGCACCGACACTCTTAATAAAAGTTGGTGTGGCAATATAATCTTATTCTCTCTCTTTAACTTAGAATATGACATGGTAAAGAAAATTGAGTAATTAATGAAACCAAGGTTAAATCTTATGCGTTTCTTTGGGGAAAAAAATCAAGAGTTTTTGGAGTGTAGTTGGAGAAGAGGGTATTTGGATAATTTTATTTAAGTCTCAGTTACAAGAACAAGGTCAAGGGGTTTGTCATCATCGGGAAAAGTATTGAGGTATCTCAAATAATCACTCTAATTTGGAGGGTTACGTCTAAAATACCTAAAACCGTTAAAAAAAAGAGGAAAGAAAAAAAAAAAAAAAAGACTCACGATCCAATGCGGTGTCCCGCTCCTATAAAATAGGTTAGGTGTCTACGCGGCATACTTTACTTGGTTTTTAAAAAACATTGGGCTCCTAATCAAACCCATCACCCAGTCGAATTTGATTCATTCCTAATCAAATTGTGCCACGTAGACACCGTTCGTTTATATAGAAACGGGAGACTGTATGGGATCTCGACTAAAAAAATAAAACTGGTTTCACCGCACGTGGAGAAGTCACCCAAACGTTCGGTCCTGTTTTTGGAGTTTCCTAAAATATGACTCTTTAGTACGGACCCACAATTCCAAATTTAGCAATTTTGCTATGTTACGTCTTTTAACTGAAAATCAGAATCCCAATAAACAAAACAACGCTAAGAATAAGATCTCTCTCTCTCTATCTATCTATCGATTGTAAAGTTGTGTTGTTTCTATTGAAGAAGCCTTTTCGGTGTCAAATTTATCAAAAACAGCATAAAGAGAATGAATCCAGACGAGGAATTGGGACCTGATCGTGGGATGGAGTTTGAGACAGATGATGAAGAAGACGAAGCAGAGAGATTAGGAGGAAGTGATAACGATTATGAGAGTAGCGATTACACGCTTTCCACGCGTCATCCATCTAATATCGACAACAACGACGATGTTGATTCTCATTATGTGCCATGGCCTCAGAGTTACAGGTTCATATTCTCTTTCATTCTATAATAAACAATTAAATATTTTTTGTTATAAATTTTAAAGATGCACAATCATTAAAGATAATAAACGTGGACATGGAAACAGTTTCAAATTTTAATAATAGAAGATGTGACTCTATAAAGAATTTGTAAAAAAAGAATATATTTGATTAGCTGACCCCAAATCTTTGGGATGAGGTTTTGGAGATGATGGTGATGAATAATCAACATGATTTATCTTGGTTTGATGTTTTGTTAATGAGACCGAGTTGTCTTGGATGAGTCATCTTGTCTTATATATATATATATATATGGGTAGCGTTCAATGGCAAACATTTTAGCAAACTTTTTGGCAAAACATTTTTCAAAACATGAGTTAGAGGTTTTGGAATGGGCTGATTTTTGATGAGGATGATCACTACGGTGAGGAGATCATCATCACCAAAAATCAGCCCATTCCAAACTTCTAACCCATGTTTACAAGCTGAAACATCGTGGACCGTCCATTTTTTGTAAACTGTTTTTGATGGGATTAGAAGTTTTGGAATGGGCTGATTTTTGGTGATGATGATCTCCTCACCGTAGAGATCATCCTCACCAAAAATCAGCCCATTCCAAAACCTCTTACTCATGTTTTGAAAAATGTTTTGCCAAAAAGTTTGCTAAAAAGTTTGCCATTGAACGCCCCCTATATATATATATATATATATATATATAGGGTGGCGTTCAAGGGCCAACTTTTTAGCAAACTTTTTGGCAAAACATTTTTCAAAACATGAGTTAGAGGTTTTGGAATGGGCTGATTTTTGGTGAGGATGATCTCTACGGTGAGGAGATCATCCTCACCAAAAATCAGCCCATTCCAAAACTTCTAACCCATGTTTACAAGTTGAAAAATCGTGGACCGTCCATTTTTTATAAACTGGTTTTGATGTGGTTAGAAGTTTTGGAATGGGCTGATTTTTGGTGAGGATGATCTCCTCACCGTAGAGATCATCCTCACCAAAAATCAGCCCATTCCAAAACCTCTAACCCATGTTTTGAAAAATGTTTTGCCAAAAAGTTTGCTAAAAAGTTGGCCCTTGAACGCCCCCATATATATATATATATATATATATATATATATATATATATATATATATAGGGAAATGTTCAGCACCCTAAGTTTTACCACACACTTTAACAAACGTTTTTTGTCCTACATGGGTTAGAAGTATTGGAATGAGCTGATTTTTGGTGAGGATGATCTCTATGATTAGAAGATCATCCTCCCCAAAAATCAGCCCATTCCGAAATGTTTAGCCCCATGTTACACGTTGAAAAATCGTGGACCGTCCATTTTTTATAAATCAATTTTGATGGGGTTAGAAGTTTTGGAATGAGCTGATTTTTGGTGAGGATGATCTCCTCACCATAGAGATCATCCTCACCAAAAATCAGCTCATTCCGAAACTTCTAACCCATGTAAGACAAAACGCGTTTGTTAAAGTGTGTGGTAAAACTAAGGGTGGCGAACGGGACCCATATATATATATATATATATATATAGGGTCTCGTTCCCCACCCTAAGCTTTACCCTACACTTTAACAAACGTTTTTTGTCCTACATGGGTTAGAAGTTTTGGAATGGGCTGATTTTTGGTGAAGATGATCTCTATGGTGAGGAGATCATCCTCATCAAAAATCAGCTCATTCCAAAACTTCTAACCTCATAAAAAATGATTTACAAAAAATGAACGGTCCATGATTTTTCAACTTATAAACACGGGGCTAAAAATTTCGGAATGGGCTGATTTTTGGTGAGGATGATCTTCTAATCATAGAGATCATCCTCACCAAAAATCAGACCATTTCAAAACTTCTAACCCATGTAGGACAAAACACGTTTGTTAAAGTGTGGGTAAAGCTTAGGGTGTTGAACATTTCCCATATATATATAGATCAGAAGATGCTTAGTCACAAGATAATGTTTTTCTTTAGATAATAAATATTTAAATTATAAAAAAAATTATTTTAATAAAAATACAAAATTCCTATTGACTTGGCCGAGTTTTATTGACATTTCAAAATATCACCCAAGTCATTTTGGTTGTCAAACGAGGCAACGAGCTAGATGATTCACATTACATGTCCATTTGGTTCTTAAATGATATCGAGATGACTCAAAGCAAATTATCTGTCTCGTATGAGATTTGAAACTATGGTATGTATGCAGACACTAGAATTAACATAAGACATGGTTTTAGATGCAATATAATGGAGAAGGTGATTTGCTCAATGGTAACAGTTTTTTGGATCGAGGATAAGGCTTTGATGATATGTATGCATGTATATATACGCATATGGTGACCAACCAATGCCATGACTCTAGATGTATGGACCCGGGCTACTAATCTCGTTAAAAGCTGGCTTCCCAATCAAAAAAACAAAAGATGTGCCTTGGCTATATATATTTGTGCCCGAAAATTAGAGAAAATGTCATGATGTATGATGCTAATCTATATGTGCCATTACGACCAATCCGACCTGTTTTTATCCTTGACAACATAAACTACATACTTCGTGATCATCAAGGAGCAATTTTATTTGGAATGGAAATTATTTTATATGAAAAATAGTAAATTCTTTCTGTTTTTCCCCTCATTTTTGCATGTGAATGCTCATGTATGCAGGCAATCGATGGATATGTACACGAGCGTGACCCCTCCTTCTGTTGGCTTCCTAGCAGAGTCGAGTTTCAGAATAAGCAACTCTTTCTTGTCTTCGTCAGCATACAAGAGAACTCAAACTTCCGAATATGATTCTACCCTGAGTAAGCCCTTTGTTTCCATTGTAAATGTGGACAAAGAAGAACTGCCTCCGCTGGCACCAAAGCGTTCAGCCCAAAAGTTCTCTTACCATGAACTCCCACCAATCCAACAGTGTTCTTATCCTCAATCAGTCCTTAATGGTAAAAATCAAATTTACATATGTACCTATATATATATATATGTACATATATATCCATTATAAGCATGCAAATTCATTCATCTTTCAGTTGAAATGTAGTAATTATAACATTAATGCAACTATTTATCAAGAACTCAATTTCAGCATTTCTCTTGAGAAATCTGTTTTTAAGTTCATGAATTATGTACCCATTCATCCTCCCTATTTATTGATGTTAAGTGGTAACCCAACATTCTATGTGCTTCGTATTTTTTTTTCTGCCATATGGTTTGTATAATTGAACTCCTTTTATCTACAGGAGTTAACGTTCTATGCGGGGTAGGAATCCTTTCTACACCTTTTGCAGTCAAAGATGGAGGGTGGATGAGTCTATTGGTATTGCTTATATTTGGTATAATCTCATGCTATACTGGGATTTTGTTAAAGCGATGTTTAGAGAGCTCCCCCGGACTTAAAACTTACCCTGATATTGGTCAGGCTGCTTTCGGCACAGCTGGTCGCTTAACCATAGCTGTAAGTTGGTTAAAAATCACCAATGTCTAAACCTTTTCTTGAGGGGTATTTATAGAAGAAACACACTTGTAGATTGCACTAATGTCTCATTCAGCCTTCAAAGTTAGCATTTCCCTATATGTATATATATTCACAAGTTCACACATCAACTTCTCTCTATATGACTATGCATATAGTTGTGAACGTGATCGTTCTTCTTCCAATTTGTATGTTTGGTTGTTTGAATTTGCTTCATTAGAAACATAATTATGTATAATTTTATAGCAAAGCTGACACTTGAACTTGGTTTGATGCAGATAATCTTATATGTAGAGCTATATGTAAGTGCAAGACTTTCATCTTATCTGCACACATTTCAGTTTCTTTTGAGTGCTCTGTTGTTATAATGGACTTAAAAGGAGAAATTAATTCTTTTGTGTAGGTTTGTTGTGTAGAGTTCGTAACTCTAATGAGTGATAACTTGTCATCATTTTTCCCAAATACCCAAATGAATTTTGCTGGGATTCATCTAAATTCTCACTACACCTTCGCTATAACAGCAACCATCATCGTTCTTCCGACTGTTTGGCTTCGAAACCTAAGTTTACTTTCATATCTTTCAGGTACAGCCCTTGAGCTTCATTTAGTATCACCTATTTTAATTTCCACTAATCACTGAGAAATTTTTTTTTCTTTTTTTAAATCTAAGCTGGAGGAGTGATTGCATCATTGCTTGCCGTGCTTTGCTTATTATGGGTTGGGGTGGTAGACCAAGTTGGATTCCACGCCAGAGGAACCTTTTTAGACCTTGCGAACCTTCCCGTTTCAGTTGGGATATATGGTTTTTGCTATGCTGGGCATTCAGTTTTTCCAAATATATATTCTTCCATGAAGAACCCATCACAGTTTCCAGCAGTTCTCATAGTCAGGTTGGCTAGCCATGTCAGGCTATTTTAATGCAAAAAAATTGCAACAAGCATACATTTTCATTTGTCTCTGATTATTGCTCTTTCTTCTCCCGCAGTTTCATAATATGTTTTTGTCTATATTGCGGGGTAGCTATATGTGGATTTATGATGTTCGGTGATGCCGTAAAGTCTCAATTTACTCTAAACATGCCTCAAAATTTTGTAGCTTCCAAAATTGCAGTTTGGACAACGGTAAGAAGAGAAATATAAATTCTTCATTTTTGATTATATACTTTGTTTGATAAAGCCGACTCTGTTATGTTTCTTGATATTGATGGATTTATATGTTTTTTTTTTGGTGTGTTTAAGATTGTGAACCCTCTTTCCAAGTATGCCTTGACAATCACTCCAGTGGCACTGAGCCTAGAGGAACTCTTGCCCTCGCCTCGTCTTAGATCTCATTGTGTCTCAGTATTTATCAGAACAACATTGGTTCTTTCGACATTGGTCGTGGCACTTATGGTTCCATTCTTTGGTGAGAAATTGTTCCAAATAGAAAGTCCAATGTACATAGAATACCAATATTGGTGGCACCACCATTAGATGGGCCTCAACTCGAAGATTTCCTACACTTAAAACTTGTCTTCTTTGATTTATGTCTCTCATCCACTGCATGACTCGAATATTAGATTGCTTGAATCGACCCAGTACTATTTGAAAGTTTGAAATAATAAAAAATTACAATTAATTTACCCATGAAAATTGAACTATTATATGCTGAGTTGTTCTGTCTATTGAATTACAGGTTTTGTAATGGCACTAATTGGATCTTTTCTTACAATGCTTGTCGTAAGTTTCTTATTACAATTAAACTTTTATCTTTAACAAAATTCTTCATTACTAACATTGAATTACAAGTTAACTTCATTAATGAATTTGTCATGGCAGGCTCTCATCTTCCCATGTGCTTGCTATCTCAGCATCCTTCGTGGTAGATTGGATTCATTGCAGGTAAGAGAAACCTGCGTCGTCTCCCGTTCACATTCCTTAACATCATCAGATTCATTTTTGTCCTCAAAAGGCTTTAGTATTAATTATAGCCCTTTTTTCTTTTGTCGTTTCTTTTCGGGTTGTCAGGTTGCAAGTTGCATTTGTATTATTATAGTGGGAGTGATATGCTCTTGCATTGGTTCATATTCTGCAATTAAAAGTATAGCCAACCAAATGGGATGATGAGGGATGTTCGGGAGGCAAACTCATAACACATTCTGTTGGTTAAGGCACCGTACGGGTCTGAGTGAAGTTTATTGTTCAGCAACTAACGAAGTCATCGACAATTTGAGGTAGTGTGGCTAAGAGAAATCAAGGAGATTTATACCTAATCTTCTCATACATTGCTTAATTCCTTTAGTTTTCAGTAGTGTTCAGCCTCATTGATATCTCATCATTGGTTCTTATTTACTCTAAAGAGCAAATCATGTACCTTTACAATAGCTCTCTGAGAATGGTACTCTTCTTTCTCAAGGCACAATGAACTTTAAAGTGCCAATTGACTTAAAAATTAATTTGATTGATTTTATGGAAAAGAAAAAGGAATCCTAAAGGAACATATATTTATTGATCTTTCCAATTAGAATGGATTTAATCCATGAATCAACCATAAATTTAACTTGTTATGAATGATAGAATTATTCATATTCAAGGAGTTCTAACAACAATGTTATTATTACATATGATGCATGAAGAGAATAATATAAATTAGAAATATGGAGGGAGCACTTGGGGGTTTTCTTTAAGAAAAATTCATAGTGAACCAATGTTGATATTTCAATTCACTTATTCTCATTTCAATTTAAAATTTCCCAGTCAGTATCAGTTATAAAGAAAAATGTTGGAGAGTAGTCACTAACAAACTTCATTCTCATTAGCCTTATTTTACCATATGGGTTTTGATTGATGAGTCCAATACTTTAAGGATTATAAAATTATTACCATATGGGTTTTGATCGATGAGTCCAATATGTTTGAGACGTCTCGTTCAACAGTGAGAAATTGAACCTGGGTTTTAACTCTCGTCTGATACGTTGGTGGACAAATACCGAGACGTATCGGACAAGTCATTTCGGTCTTGGATGAGATTTAAAACCATGTCTAGCTTGCAACACTTCTCAACTTACTTTAACATCATAATCCAAGAGTAGATTTCAACGGTATTCCGTGATAAGCTAAGTAATGCTTAATAGTTAACACTAACTCTGTTGCAATTGTGTGGTCCTGTTGTCTAACCTACGTGTGTCAATAAGTCAGTTTCAGTTCCTATAGGAACTAGAACCAAAACTCACATAAACCGAACCATAACCATTAATTTTTCTCAATTCAGATTCACAAATCAATGGATCTAGAATCAGAGAGGTCAATTTTTTCTTCTTTAAACAGTTTTGATTCTTGATTTTTTATCAGTTACCATCAATTTTGTTTTTCAACCGGTTTGCAATTCCATCCAATAAAAAGGGACTCAAAACCATCTTATCGATTCTAATTTTGCCTGTCAAATAGGTATCCATGGACATCCTTAATCTAAGACTAATGATAAAATGACTCGTACGACACGGTTGATGTGGCAAGTGCATAGAACCATATATCTTTTTCCTTGTGTATCCCCGAGAAAAAGATCTATGGTTCTGTGCACTTGCCATGTCAACCACGTATGTTTTAGCGCATCAGTTTATCTCGACTCTTAATCTAACCCATCAAAATAAACTTCCCAATACTATAAGTACTAATAAAAGCACTGCATAATGCAATAATATACATATATACATGAATAAACCTTGTCAGTTGGGCTTTTTACTCATGATCATCTTATATTTGCTACAAGCCTCATTCTATGTAGTCTACATCCTTTAAAGTCACTATGCGAAGAAAGAGGTAAATTCGATGCCAAGGTCCATCGAAATTTTCCCCTTCTTTCACATAGTGTTTAAAAGAGTCCCATTGAATATACCCCTTTTTTCACTAGTGAGTAAAGGATTGGGTTTAATTGCAATCCAAAGAGGAATTGATCAAATATCGAGGCAAAAAGAATCTAGACATTTTGAATCCACAATGAATACATCTTCCCCTCTTTTTTTTTTTTTTTTTTCGATCGGTGTGTAGTGTCCCTAAAGTACATTACATTGAAGGATGAGGGTTGTGTCAAGTTGGCACCCCCTTACATGAATATTCATAAGACATTTCATTCCGTTCATGGCTTAGGGCATAGTGGAAAGGAGGAACAAGATTAGTTTAACCAACCCCAAATCTTTAGGTTGTTCGTGCCTTGAAATTCATCCTCGTGAAAATTCATTCCATTTTAACTTAAGATCTTCATAAAGGATTATTTGAAATTGAAAAACCTTCATGCTATGTTTATGCATTCCTTGTACTTTGTTGGCAAAACGAATCGAACACCAAGTCCTCAAATTTTTTAATTAACCTTTTTCTAGAGAGTTACTATTGCTGCACCAACTTTTACTAACACCACATCAACTGTGTGCAATTCTTTGGTGATTTACATAGGAATTGGTGTGGCATTAGTAAAAGTTGGTGTGGCAATAGCAGCTCTATTTTATTATCTGATTTGGCAATTTCATCTGAGGAACAAATATGATAATTAAAATAAATAAATAAATAAAGAGTTTGTTATGGTGAGTAACAAAAAGGGAGAGTTGGTTTCAGATTTAAAAACCTATAATTTTATAATTAGGGGCTGTAATCATTGTCTTTCTCAACTCTCATCTGTGAAAGTAAGCATTTGTGTTTTTTTGATTTTTGATTTCTTGTTTTTATCATCATATAAATTGCTAGGTCTAGGGATCCATACTTACAACTTTTCATGTAAATCATTTTTTTTTAACTTTTTGTATATATAGAGATTTGAAAATAAATCGATTTTTGGTGAAAATTAGTTCATCTTGTCATGTTGAGAATGACACAATTCACGATTTGTTCCCTCTGTAAAGAATGAGGTTTAAATGGGCAGCTGTTGAATCATTCTCAACATGATAGATCTTTTTTTATTTATTTTAAAAACGGGGTGTTTGGGGGACTGGATGAGCCAAGGCCAGAGCCAAGGCATATGGGTCTCTCCCTCGTCTTAGGCCTCAACTTCTATGCCTTAGGCCTCAAACTTCTATTGAGTCGGCCCTGTCCCTCGGGCAGGTGCAACGGCTGCACATCACATGCATCAGGTAAGTGAGGGAGCACTCTAGCAGGTGGTCCCGAGGAAATATTGCTC
This sequence comes from Akebia trifoliata, assembly GCF_017979445.1. Lineage (NCBI taxonomy): Eukaryota > Viridiplantae > Streptophyta > Magnoliopsida > Ranunculales > Lardizabalaceae > Akebia > Akebia trifoliata. Next base: position 8,203,221 of record NC_141388.1, on the reverse strand, counting down.
ATATTGGATATCGAAGACACAACCTACATACTCTCACCGCTTGTTGGATCCGAAGTTGCCATTGAGCCACCCCCTTAGAGTTATATGATAGATTTAATTAAAAATCATTACTTCTTAGCATCATTGCATATAAATATGGAGTTGTGATAAATTGACTCAAAATTCACTCAATTGACATTGCATGTGCACGAAACCATAAATTCTTTTTCGAGTGATGAATGCACGGTACGCGCGCGGTTGATGTGGTAAGGGCACACAACCACAGATCTTTTTCTTCCGGATTCACAAGGAAAAAGATCTATAGTTTTGTGTCCTTGCCACATCAGCCGTGTACAGACTATGTATGATTTAGCACGTCTTCTTTTCCTCGAGCCACACAAGGAAAATATCTAGGATTCTTTGCAGTTGAGTGGATTTTGAGTCAGATTACCATTATTCATAATTATTTTAGGCTAAAAGCTCCAACTTAAGGCCTTGGTCGAGAGAAGGCCCACAAAGTACAACTCTTTATATGTTGGAAGATTAAAAAAGAAAAGAATTGTTAATAGAAATTTTTTTTTTCTTAAAACAAAGACGATAGGGTTTGAAAATAAAAAACCTCGTTTTATCACCCCACAAGAGTTTTCAAAGAAGAAAAAAAAAAAAAAAAACTCTTAAAAGAGTTTAAATTTTAAACACCCACGTTTTGGTTAATATCTTTAATATTAAAGATACTCCTGTGTTTTAAATCAATGATGATATATCTCCTTGACATTGGTCATCTATGAGAGAGAAATTAAATGACCTAAATACCCTTATCTTCTGCATCTAGCATAAAGTTCCCTTGATTTTTTTCTTTTTTACCATCAATCTTCTCCCTGGAGATTCTATCTTCTTCCACGTTCAACTTTAGATTTTTTTTTTTTCTATCCACAACTTTCATTTTCAGATTTTTAGTTACATTTGTCACCTCCATCTTCAACCTACAAACCTCAAGAATGAAATAGGATATTTGGAAAAGTAAATGGACTTGTTTTGGTTAGAAAAATCACGAGTTTTCTACAAGAGATTAAGACAAGATTAAAAAGATTGATTGAAGATGAGGATGAATAGGTTAATAATAATTTCTAGTAGAGATCGATGAACTTGAAGATGATGGATTTTAAGAGGAAAAACAAGGATTTTTTATTAAAAACTTTGAAAATGACATATACATTTTTTTTTTTTTTGAGAAAAGTTCAAGGGGTTTTGGATAAAGGATGAAAGGCAAGGGCATTTCAGTCATACCACATTAATCTCTCAGACAAAACCTAAGTAAAGAGACATGTCATCACTTTGAAAACATAAAGTCCAAATTACCCCTAAAAAACTCTTTTAAGAATTGTCAAAAAAAAAAAAAAAAAACAAAAAAAACAAATAACAAATTTAAGATCCATTTTTACCCCCAAGAAATTAAATTCTTAGAAAGTTTTCCCATCAAGGCTCAAAACTTCTCAGAGCCAGAACTGTGATAATTTATATTAAAATAACTTTTTTACTGAAGAATGTGAAATTTGATGAGGATGATCTCTAACACAATACATGTTGGATCATCTAATATGATATTCGTATGGCCCCATAAGCTAAACGAGAGAGAAAGTCTTGTAAAAGCATTAGTACTTCTAAGGAGCGTAGTTGGTCCAACCACAAATTTGGTACATTATGTATTTTCCATTTAAATCTCACATTCTCCAATTTCAAGTTTTCTTTTATTTTTTATTTGTCTTCATGGAGAAACCTTAGTAGTTCGTGAATTTTCTATAACTTAAAAAAAAAAAAAAAAATTGAAATCTTGCTTAGAAGAAAGTTGGGTCGTAAGTCTTTCTCTTGTATAGAGAGACTCCTAGAGACAGAACAGAAATACCCAGACATCCTTCATATCAACGAAATACTTCAGAATTGTGATGTACAACAATTGATTGATAATAAATGATGTGATGGTAACCCTATGATCTGTCTTCCTCACCAATAAAAGCTCCCCTCTCTCACCCCTCCAAAAAAAAAAAAAATTCAAAATAAAATCTGTTTGACACACTTGTTGGGCCTATATGGTTAAATGAATTTTTGGCCCACTGTTTTTCCTACCAAAAACACCCCATGTTTATGCTGAACCTAATTTGAACAAATCGGTAACAGATTGTCGAATTGGTTCATTTTTTCTGGTAACCCATTACTGATTGGGGTGCATTTTGAGGTAGGGCTATAAAAAAAATCAGTTTGATTGCTAATTTATAGCCATTTAATGTGATCAGTTCCCCTCTCCCAATATTCATACTGAATCTATTTAGCACAAATTTGAAATATATTGTTGAATGGGTTCATTTTTTTAGGTAAATTAGGGTGCATTTCAAGATGGTTGGGGCTATTAAAAAAAATCAGCTTGATCACTAATTTATAGCCAATAAATTTGACCAGTTTTCATCATGGGCTTCTATAATGTGACTGGCCCATGGTGAAAATTACCCAACTCCAAGGCCTAGGAATAAAACCCATCAGGAAGGAAAGGGTTGGCAGCAGGACCAAACTTGGTGTGATTGGAAATAGATGGATCTATGAAGTTTGTCAGAAATTGAAAGGAGTCAAATAAAAAATTTGACTTTGACGACACTCTAACATTCAGCTCGACCAACAGATGGTAGGAGCTAAACACCCAATTTGAAGTGCAATTTTTATTTATTTATTTTTCATAATCTCAACACCTAATCAACCAAACAGGCTCAAACCATTTCTATATAAACTTGTCTCACAGGCACTTCAGACTCAATCATACTCAAGGAACAAGTCGAGTCGAGTTAACCCATCTTCTTCACCAAAGAAAAGAGAGAAACACTAAAAAATGGGTGCTTCTTTTCTTCCCTCATCAGCTTTCATAGGAGCTTTGCTCCTCATATTCTGCACTTTCTGGTTTCTTCCAGAGGTTGCAGTGGCGAGTAATGCAGGCATAACAAGGCACTACAAGTTTGATGTATGTGTTGCATGGCATATGAAACTTATAATTGGAATTAATTGTGTCTATTAAGTTAAAGGAATTATGCATTTCTTATTATTTCTTCTTCAAATATTTTTACAGATCAAGCTGCAGAATGTAACTCGATTGTGCCACACGAGGAGCATTGTTACAGTAAATGGACAGTTTCCGGGGCCTAAAATCGTTGCAAGGGAAGGGGACCGAGTAGTTGTTAAAGTGGTCAACCATGTTAAGAACAATATCACCATCCATTGGTACTAATGCTTCATCTCATCTCCATAATCTTACTCTTAAGAAACTAATTATGATTCGAATGTCTTAGAATTTATTTGGTGAAAAAAAATGTTAATGGATGATGAAAACAGGCATGGAATTCGACAACTTCAAAGTGGATGGGCAGATGGACCTTCATATGTGACTCAGTGCCCCATACAGACTGGCCAGAGCTATGTTTACAACTTCACAATTATAGGCCAAAGAGGAACATTATTCTGGCATGCTCACATTTCATGGCTTAGAGCTACAATTTACGGACCCATCATCATCCTTCCCAAGCGCAACGTTCCTTACCCATTCCCCAAACCCGACAAGGAAGTCCCCATCATCTTCGGTAAATAACGATATATTTAGATTGAGATTATAACATTTGTGATATTTTTTCATTAATTAATCAAATTCTGATATAAGAGAATGGAATTTCCAGGAGAATGGTTTAAAGCAGACCCTGAGGCAATTATCAGCCAAGCTTTGCAGACTGGAGGTGGACCCAATGTCTCTGATGCCTACACCATTAATGGACTTCCAGGGCCGTTGTACAACTGCTCAGCCAAAGGTACATGTTTTTTTTTTTCAATAAATAGATTGCAATGTCCAGGTACAAGCCCATTACAAATTTTGTTATGGAAGCCTATAAAAAGGAGGAACAAAGGCCTTTCTTGGAGAAGATATAAAAGACAAAAAATTAAAAAAGGGAGAGATTCTATGCCACACCAACTTTTACTAATAGCACACCAATTTATATGATTTCATCAAAGAATTTGGCACATACCTTGGTGTGCTGTGTGCTCTTAGTAAAAGTTGGTGTGGCAATAGAAGTTCTCCAAGAAAAAATATCCCTCTTATTTTAGAAAAAAAATGAGACCTATATGCCAAACAAGAGGATTTCTTGGCATGGACAGTTCAGATAATGGGCCTTAAAAATCATCCCAAGATGACACCATGAGACTAAATCTAGATGTTTGACATTATGTATGTTGCACTGGCAGATACATTCAAGCTGAAGGTGAAGCCTGGGAAGACTTACCTCCTCCGTTTGATCAATGCTGCACTTAATGATGAACTATTCTTCAGCATAGCCAACCACACTTTCACCGTAGTCGACGCTGATGCTGTTTACGTAAAGCCCTTTGTTACCGACACTCTCCTCATCACACCGGGACAGACCACCAACGTCCTCCTCAAGACCAAACCTTACCACCCCAATGCCACCTTCCTTATGGCTGCAAGGCCCTATGTCACTGGCTTAGGAACCTTTGATAATTCAACCACAACTGGTATCCTCCAATACCACCAATCATTCCATACCTCCATTAAGAATCTCCCACTCTTCAAACCAAATCTTCCTCCACTTAACGATACTTCTTACGCCACCAATTTTACCAAGAGATTCCGTAGCTTGGCCACTACTCAATTCCCCGCTAATGTCCCACAAACTGTTGACAAGCGTTTCTTTTTCACAGTAGGACTTGGCACGAACCCATGCCCGAAAAACCATACCTGCCAAGGGCCTAATGGAACAATGTTCGCAGCTTCTGTTAATAATGTTTCTTTCTCTGTCCCAACCACAGCTCTCCTCCAAGCCCATTTCTTTGGGCAATCAAACAGCGTTTACACAACTGATTTCCCTACAAACCCAACCTTCCCTTTCAATTACACTGGGACTGCACCCAACAATACTTTCGTGGGCAATGGGACAAAGCTGGTGGTGCTACCTTTCAATGCAAGTGTGGAGCTGGTGATGCAGGATACTAGCATCCTTGGTGCTGAGAGCCATCCCCTTCATCTCCATGGCTTTAACTTCTTCCTAGTTGGTCAGGGATTTGGAAATTATGATCCAAGCAAAGACCCCACCAATTTCAATCTCATCGACCCTGTTGAGAGGAACACCATTGGTGTGCCTTCTGGTGGTTGGGTTGCCATTCGGTTTTTCGCAGACAACCCAGGTGAGTATAACACTATTTGTAACAAACTCTACATAATTAATGAACACATCGATCATGATTGGATGGTCATACATATTTCCTCGATGCATCGGTGATCCAATGCAATCTCTATGCAATGATCGTCATTCATCACTCTTTTCTCTTATGGGATTATATTATTATAAATGTGCTAATTCTACCTTGGATGATAATTTTGTGTGAACAGGTGTATGGTTCATGCATTGCCACCTAGAGATACACACTAGCTGGGGGTTGAAGATGGCGTGGGTCGTCTTGGATGGGAAACTCCCAAATCAGAAGCTGCCACCACCACCATCTGATCTTCCCAAGTGTTGACCTTCCTAATTCGTTTTGCTCGGAAGCGTGCCTTGCGATCACCTTCTAACTTAAATTTTTCCATGTGTATCATTTTATTTTCTTGTCATGAGAGAAAAGGAAGAACAAAGAAAGTGTTCTTTTTTCTTTTCTTTTGATGATTGTTTTGGTTTTTATTTCCCGCAACAATTGGTAAGGAAGAAACCCACTGGAGTGATGAGTGTTTTGTAATCTATAGAATTAATAATTCATGCGGGCCAGGATTCAATAATAATATTAACTTCATTTGAAGGACATTTTAGTTTCAAAGTGTTTCTTGTGTATACTTTGGCCTTTAAATCAATACAATCTTAATGAAGAGGACAAGCTTGATGATCTTTACAAATCCATATTGAAGAAATAATTAGAAAACAAAAATTAATATAGTGAAATGTTTTTTTTTTCTCTAAGAAAACTTCACCTCTTCCTAAGAATGTGTCATGTAACACCCATTTTACTTAATATATTAGGGTGTACTGTGATGATTTGGCACAAAATGACAGATGAAATGATCCCTATTACATGTGAATCAGAATAAAATGAAACCAATGAAAAACAACCATTAAAGCATACAAGCACTACGTGAAAAACAAAAAGAGGTAAAATTTATCAATAGAAAAGGGTAAATTCAACACCAAGGTCTGTCGAATTTGCTTGGCTAAATCCAAGTTCTTTTTTTTTTTTTTCATGTAGTGAAGGAAGCAACTTGGATTTGACAAAGGAAATATAGAAAATGATTGATGCCTGTTTATTGGTGTATCATATTCGTGTCCTCTATAACATCTTTAGTAGGGACTTCTTTTTTCCATCTGACAGTTGAAGTAATAGGAAATTAAACACTGATTTCCTAGAGATCAATATTGACCTTCAAGGGAACAGTGCTTTTTCACTAGTGATACATTTTTTTAATATAATCCCTAACGTCATAACCATTTGTTTGATGAAGCACCTCAACTGTGGAAAGGTATGTTCATCAATTTTATAATTCATATTATAATTGGTCTAATATAGATCCCGTTTGATAGAAAATAACTTTGGGAAAATATTTTTTAAAAAGAAAATATTTTTATTTTACTAGACATGAAACAATGAAACAGTAAAGAGAACAAAACACAAATAGTCACACATAAAAAATAATGGTTTGCGTAGTTAGGCAGTTGCCTACGTCCATGAATCTAAACAAAAGAACAATCACTATTTTTTTTTCTCTTGAGTTTCCACAGCTGTAGAGAATTCTATTTATAAAACCAGGAGTTGTTAGATATCTCCCAAGAATAAACCCCCATCCCTTAAAAAAAAAAAAAAAAAAAAACTAAAGAAAATATTCTATAATTCTCTTTAGCAATCCTACAAAATAGAAATCCCCCAAGAACAAAATACAAGACATTTACTCAACAACCTCCACCTTAATTTAAACATCACTCTACCTTGACCAAAATACTAGAACCACTTTTGTATCACTTATTCCAGGGATGCAATTCCACTTCAAACTTAAATCAATTTGACTTAGTCACCTATCTACTAATAATCTAATACTGCAAACAACCATTGACCTTTTTGAATCACCAACTACACACTGTCCAATCATCATGGTCCACCCCGACTCAATCACATGGCCAATGCTCATGTGTAATTATTTCAAGCTAATTCCTTAGCCAACTCCAAAAAGAGATCTCGACTTGCCTTCTTGAACCATAAGAACTACCTTATAATCATATGTCATATTTTATGATTTATCAGATTTTCTTTTCAATGCCCGAGTCAAGTCTTGTTGAATCAAGATATCTTTCTCCATCCTTTGTCATAGATTAAAACTACAACTCCTATCGAATCACTCGATCTCGAACTTTGTGTTCAAAATTTTCATTGTCATCGTAATAAACCCCAAATTAAAAGAAAGTACGATCTGTACTAACTCTTTATACGAACCCTATTGGATTAAATACCAATTTGTGAAACAACGAAATAATAAAGAGAACCAGACATAAACACACGAAAAGCAATATTTCATTATAAATAAACACTTTTGCACACGTTAATAAGACCCTTAATAAATAAACACTCTAGCTATGGTCAATAAAAATTAAAAATTGAAGCAAGCAATGCATCTATTTCTTTGACCAAGTATCACACTTTGTAATAATAACAATGAGCGAAGGGCATTTATGGTAATGCGAGAAAAAAACGCCACCTTTCTCCAGCGTTGTTGTCCCGAATACAGTCCACCGTCCTCCAACTAACCTTCAAATGTCGGTTTCTCCACATTCCGCCGCCATCCCTTGCACACGAAAGTGGGTGGCACCACCGTTCCAGCTCTCATGTCTCTCATCTTACACTAACTAAATCCCCAAAATGCCCCTGTTCCTCTCCTTATTAACTTAACTGCCTTTCATCCTCATCTTCTCGCTTGCTAACAAGCGTTCCAAAGAAAGCAAGAGACCAAACCAAAAATGAGGCAGAGCGGCACCATCTCTCTTCCCATCATCGTAGTTCTGTCAACCATCTCTTATGTATATTATACTACTGTCTTCATCTTCATAGACGATTGGTTCGGTCTCAAGTCTTCGCCAGGGTTCATGAACGCTGCGAGTTTTACTACAATGGCTTTCGTGTGTATAGCGACCTATGCGACCGCGATCTTGAAGGATCCAGGTCGAGTTCCAGAGACTTTCGTGCCAGATATTGAAGACTCAGAGACGCCGATCCATGAAATTAAGAGGAAGGTCAGTTGATCTTTGCGTGATTTCTTTTATTTTTATGTGATTTTTGACTTTCAAATGTTTGATCTTTTGGGGTTTTTGTTATTGCTTATGTGATGTTTCTTCTTAATTTGATGTGAGAAACTTTTAGGGTTTCGATTTGGGTATTTTGTTTCTTGAATTCGTTGGTAGATCTTAAACAACATGAAGATTTCAAATGGCACTCTGGAATCTGGATGTAGTATAATCAAGATTTAATTTTTATGGAATCAGACATTTAAGCTAATATTTCAGCTTAATTAACTTAGAAAACATATAAAAATGGAAAGCTTAGTTAAGTAATTTATGTAATTTCCACATATCTAATATCACAGTAAGGTTTGCTACAAAATTGGATTGTCGAAAATGGACAACTCAGCAATTTGGGAGTGGGAAATTCTCGCCTTTCTTCCATTAATTCTGGTATTGTATTTGCTGGTGTTTAGTTTCTTCCCGCTCCTCGATTTTCATTTGTAGGATTAATAAGTTTCTCTTGGGAGATGACATGAAAGTTTTGAGCTCTAATGGCAACCTAGGATTTCTTTAGTTTGGGAAATTTAAGTTCTATGTGCATGTTTGGACCTTATGAATTTAATTTCACTTTATAAGAAATGTATTTCAAAGGTTCTCAGAGGAAACATACAGTAGAAGTATGTATGGTTAGAACCTCTAGTGCCTCTAATAGGTTAAACAAGCCCTAGCTAAAATCCATTTCATCTTTAAATTTTACTAATATATATCTATCTATCTATCTATATATATAGATATATATTAGTTAATAATATTCTCTAAATACATGTCTGGACAATTAGGGTTTTCTATATATGTGAAGGGAAAATCCTACTCTCCTCTTTACTATCTCTTTTCTTTGGCGATGCTAAGTAAGTCTTCTGTTAATAGAAGTGTTTTATGTGTAGGTCTTGCAAAATATGAACTTTGAAGCCCCTCTCTTTTGAAAAATTTCTTTTGGAATTAAGATATACCAATCTCCTGAAAAAAATGATTGAGAATCATATAAGTGCCTGGTACTGGTAGGACATTATACGGACCAATGTGTTATTAAATTATGCTAGGTTGGTAGATATGATGATAGGGGTTGAAACCTATGTTAATTAATTCGTTGATTCGCTCATCTGAATTCGGTTTCTAGGTTCACCACTGTAGAATGGACCCAATTTGTAGGGGTAGGAAGAGATAAGCTCCCAGGTGAAGGTAATTCATCTCTGTAATTGCAGAACCATTACTGCTTATTAATCATTGACTAACATATGGTTACACCCCTATTAATTTGGGGTGGTGGGGCTTTCGATTTTTGGATAGGATTCCAAACCTAATTGGATAAGATTTTTTTTTTTTTTTTATAAGTAAGAATTTTATTAAAGATGGTTGAGGGGACCAACCAAAGGAAGAGAGAAACAAAAACAAGACCACCAGACTAAGCTACAGAGAACCTGCAAATCCAATCTCATCTCCCACAAAGTTCTCAAAAAATTACTCAACTTTCTAAAAGCTTACATTAGGAAGGAAAAAAAAAACGAACTCCAATTAGAAATGAAGAGCTCATTGTTATCGAAATTTCGCATGTTACGCTCTTTTCAAATACCCCACAAATTGCAACTGACGGGACTCCAGAGAATTCTTCCTGTATTTTTCAAATGCTCACCTGACCAGAGTCAACTTGCAAGGAAGTCACCCATGGAGTGAGGCAAGCAGCTTACAATGCTGAACATGGATAGAAAATGCCACCACACTGAGTTATCATTCATTCAACGTGGTCTCTTGATAGTATGTGCAAATCCTATAGTAAAATAGAAGATGGAAAGAAAAATCAGGCAAACTCATCTTTTAGTGAATTACATCTTGTATCTTCAAGTTTGGTGCTTGAATCATCAAATTATGTCATCTACAAAGAGACATACTAGAATTTTTCTAGCAAATACATTGTATCTTCAGATTTTGGTTCGCTCAAACGTTATGTTGAGTTCATTGAACCCAATGAACCCCCCCCCCCCTCTTTTCGCACATAGTTTAAAGATTTATGTTTGAAAACAGCGGTCACAAATACCTATGAATTTTTTGCTCCTTCTATAGCAAACTGTGAACTGCATACATTCCTGTTTATGGTTGAACCGGAGGTTCTTTTGTTATGGATTTCAGTGAAATCCATACCCACCTTTCCTATAATAGTCAATGTATAAGGAACTAATATGGAGATATGTTTTTTATATCATTTATTAGAGAAGCTAACCTATTCGATGGGGAACAAGAGCATGTGTCTTAGGTATTTGTGACCACTGTTTTTAAACATGAAGGGGTGGGGTAGAGCACTTCATTAAAGATAGAGGCTTAATCCTCCATGTGTATGGCCTTTGCCTCATGAACCCCACATTTTACTATATAGTAAAAATAAAATAAATAAATAAATAATAGGATAAATTTAGTAAAGAGGAAGTTTAATTTAAAAAAATATTGTTTCACTTTATATAAAAGGGAAGGAGATGTTTTTTGTTGATGTTATTTAATCTAGAATAGCTATTATTGTTTAATCAAGTGTTAAGAGTGAAACAGAAACCACAAAATGAAATTGAACTATTTAAGCTTGTAAACCACCACAACCTACCACCAACAGCATATACATGCTAATTACACCCAGATGACATGAAGCTTGAAAAGGCGTGGAAGGCTTCAAGATATGCCTTTTTAAAGTCTTGGTAGATGTGTTTTATAAGCTTTTACTCTCTCTTTTTTCCCTCTAAAAGGTGTAGGCTTTCTGGGGAAGGTCAACCCTTAGGCGAGGCTCTAGATGTAGGCCTCTAACGTCTTTTAAAACAATGTATGTAACAGACTTTTCTCCAGAAAATATAGGCTACACAAGCACATAATATATTTCAAGACTTTATCACGTCCTGTTGTTATCCTTGGTGGAAAAACTTTATTTGTTTACATTTAAAGTCTATGAATGGTAATACCACAGACCTGGGATCAAACCCCACCTTCACCATCTTACCAATAAAAAAAAAACTTTGTACGTTTACATCATAAATCACAACTTTCAAGGGTGATATATTGCAATATGCTTGCTTAGTTTCTTTGACCTTCTATATGATTTCTTTCTACATAGAAGTAAAAATTCCCCACCATCTATTCCAAAGTGTAAAGATGGCATTGTTTCTTCACGATTCTTTTCGCCAAAAAACCTCAGTTGATCATATCAACAGAAGGAAAAACTAAGGCCCGGTGCCCAATGGCTCCGCAGATGAAGCACCCTGCACTCCTGGTGGTAGGTTGTTCTTGCCTTTGCCATGGAACGACTTCCGTCAGTCCTCCTTTGAGTCACCCTTCTTTTCTCCCCCACCTTTGCCATGATGGGGCTTCGAAGACTTGGGGTTGTTGGACTCGGCTTTCTGGCACTCTTTATAATTTCGTAAAAGAGCAGGGGCCCACCTCATGATTTGGATTCCAATGGGAACAACTACCATTATGGTAGTTGTGGCGAAGAAGGCATGGGTTTCTCTGTTGAAACTAGCAATAAAAGTATTATGTGTCCAAACAAGATATCCAAGAACACTTGTCAAAAAGAGAGTACCGAGGATCGGATTTGTCAAAAAGAGAGTACCTAGGTAAGTGGCTATGGAGATTCGGGGAAGAAAGAGATAACTTGTGGAGGAGAGTGGTAAAGGCTAAATATGGTGAGAAGAGATTTGGTTGGTATAATGGAGAGGCTATAGGGACTTATGGGTGTAGTGTGTGGAGAGGTATTCTGAAGGGTGTCGATAAGTTTGATAGGGAGATTAGATTCAAAGTTGGGATGGGGGACAAGGTTAGGTTTTGGGAGGATATATGGTGCGGAACTTCATCTCTGTCTACCCAATTCCCATCCTTGGACGCTTGTTCTTTGAAAAAAAATAACTCAGTAAGGCAGTGTCTGATTCGGGATGGGATCACGGATTCTTGGGATCTGGGTTTTAGAAGAAACTTCAATGATTGAGAGTTGATGGAGGTTACATCTCCTTAACTCGACTCAATTCAGAGAGACCGAGCATGACAGATGGGAATGGTTCAAGGCGAAGGATAAGAAGTTCTCTGTTAAGTCTTTCTACTATTGTTTACTGCCGTTGGGTGAGCTATCTTTCTCTCCTTCTGTTGTTTGGTCTGCTCTTGTTCCTTCTAAGGTATCTTTCTTTCTTTGGCTTGCCTCTTTGGAAAGAATTCTCACCTTGGATAACTTGATCTATCGGGGGTGGGTTACTCCAATTTTTGCTTTCTTTGCTGTAGGGACGGGGAGTCTGTCAACCACATTCTTATTCACTGTCCTTTTTCCCGAGATATTTGGATGTTCTTCTTATCTCGCTTCAAGGTAGATTGGGTTCTTCCTTTATCTTTTTTTGCGCTTCTAGAGGGTTGGAGTTACAACATATTCTTTTATAGAAAAAGGCTTCTCTGGGCTATCCTTCCGTTGGCCATTGCTTGGGGTTTATGGAGAGAGCGCAACAACAGGGTATTCCATAGCAAGGAGAGCTCATTGCATACAGTGATCTTGGAGATCTTGGGTTTCCTTTTCCTTTGGTCTAAGTTGAGTAAAGACTTCGAGGGAGTGGGTTTCCAAGATTTTGTTTTCAACTGGGATACCATTTGTGACACATAGTTCCCCGCCGGGCGTGTTTATTTGCTTCCTTTCTTCTTTTTGGTTGTATTTCTGATTTTGTTGTGTGGGGGCTATCTCAGCCTCCTTTTCTTCTCTTCATTAATATATTTTATATTTATCAAAAAAAGAGAGGGGCCCCTAAGGAGCCTTTTTCAATCGAAAAACATGGGAATTAGGCGACTTGTCCGTCTATTTTAGACCTTCCCACTTATATGGAAAGGGTGAGTACCATTTCAATAAAAAATCCCAGTGATATGGAACCTTTTCAATGAAAAATACGGGGGTTTGGGCAACTTGTTAGTCCTTTTCAGGCCTTCCTTCCATGCAAAGTAGATTGACATTTGGTTGTGTTTCGGTATTAAATCTGGGAGTACTTTTAGAAGCTTGAATTTCTCCAATCCAAAACCTTATTTTATATTGTCTTGATTTTCTTGCAGGGTGGGGATTTGAGGTTTTGCCAAAAGTGTTCCCACTATAAGCCTCCTCGTGCGCATCATTGCCGTATTTGCAAAAGATGTGTTTTAAGAATGGTATGCATGAGCTATATTATTTATTACTTAGTCATGGCATACTGGTTATCTGGATAGTTTTCTGTTAGGTGTTAAAACTGCCATTTCTTGAATACAGGACCACCACTGCATCTGGATCAACAACTGTGTGGGCCATGCAAACTATAAAGTTTTCTTTGTCTTTATGATTTATGCCGTCATCGCATGCATTCACTCCCTGGTACACTTTAATGTCTTTTTAGTCCTTTGGGGTTTTATAGCCATTGGGTTGCAAAGGGAGATCATGGGTTTAATCCCAGCCTACTTCCCCTAAGGATTATTATTGATGCATAAAAAGAAAAGTATACGATTTTGTTTCAGGTATTGCTAGTGGGTGCTGCTGCTCATGATGCTCAAGAGGATGAAAAGTGGAGTGGCGTCTCATTTAGATTTTATGTAAGTTAAAGTGGCAATTTTATAATTTGAAGTGGTATAACAGCCTACCAGTTTGACTCTTATCAATTTCTTGCAGATCATTTCTGGGATATTGCTAATCCCGCTAACCGTGGCATTAAGCATTCTTTTGGGTTGGCATATTTACCTCATTTTGCATAACAAGACCACAATAGAGGTTCGAGGAGAACTAAAGAACATGAATAATAGTTCATTGTGCATCTGTTTGCTGGCTGTGTTGATTCAATATCCTGATTAGTGTGTTGATGGACTATGTTGCAGTATCACGAAGGAGTGAGAGCAATGTGGCTTGCCAAAAAGGTTGGCAATGTCTATCAGCATCCATATGATCTTGGTCCATATGAAAATCTAACATCAGTAAGAATATTAGTTCTGCGCTTTTATTTGTTATTACTTGTAAAGCAACGTTGCAATGCAGCAGTGTACAGCATGTCTTATATAATTGCTTTTGTTTTGACCAATTCCCAGGTGTTGGGCCCAAACATTCTCACTTGGGTGTGCCCAACATCAAGGCACAAAGGTTCAGGTGTACGGTTCCAGACAGCCTATGATAACAAGGTCTCAGCATCATCATCAAGATGAGAGAGATTAGTGGAGTTGCTTGTTTAATGGTTTCTGCATTTGATTGCAAGCTTTTTTTAACCTATGGACAAAGATGAACGCTGGTGGTCCATTTCCAGGCTATCTCATGAAGGAATTAAACCAAGGGCTTGAGGCCCCTTGTTCATTGTTGTGCATTACACCCAAGGTTTAAATTTAGTGAAGCTGTTATGCAACAGGCCTTGGGGTATTTCTGGAGTTGGTGCATAGGTAATAGCATCCGTCAATATAAATGTATCATGTAGAAGGATTGTTCTGATTCCAGCCTACCTACCCAGAATAGAAGGAAAATTACAGAGATTATTTTGTTTGTTGGAGCTGAGCTTCTGATTGTTTGTGTACAAAAGAGAGAGGGGGGGGGGTGCTGTTTGTAAACTTTGTACCATGAAAGAAGAAAAAAAAAACTAGACATTTATTTTTAATGATGGAAGATTGATTCACCTGTTTCATACTCTCTTGAGATGGTGATATTAACCTTCCTTCTGAGGTAATGTTGTTATGGTTGTGATCATCATGATTGAAGTCCTGTCCAAATTCTGTTCATTTAATTAGTCTGTCCATGGCCATGTTCTAGATACACTTTATTATTTGTAATTGTTATTTGCATAGGCAATTATGACATGAAGTAATTCCATTATTTTTGGGTTTTGATTTCCAAAAGAAAGGTTCTCAACTTTACTTTCCTTCTCATTCCCTTCTCTTGTTGTCCCTCTCAACTCAAACCCGTCTCTTGCATCACAACCACTGCCCCCATGATGCAGCTGCCCTACCACTTTATCACAACCACTGTATAGACCACCACGCTTCACCATCATCATTGGTTTGACTATACTTCAACCTGCTGCATTGACACTGTATATGTGATTCAGATTTTTTTTAAACAGTTTTTTGAGGCCGCAGTATCAGATAGATCTTTTTGAAATATCCAAAGTGCATATATTTATAAAATCTTAATAAATTTTTTTTCAATTTTATTCTTCATTTTTTTTTTAATATTATAAATCATCAAAATATATTTGAAGTGCAATAAAATAATTTGTATCTGAGGGTATTTTTGTAAAAAAAATAATTTTTTAAAGGTGCATTTTCGGTATAAATTCTAATTTTCAAAGTGTATTTATTGCACTTTCAAGTGTGCCCTTAGGTCACATGTTAACAAAATCCATTCAGTAATTCTCCCTTATGATTGATTATAATTATTTATTTGTGTTATAACAAACCAACTTCACAGTCATTAAAGCTGGCACATATCTCAACAAAATAAAATTGCCCTTCTTAGATTTAAAACCGTCCGATGATCTTTAATTATTAATCTTCAGAGAAAGAATCAACGGTCTATGAATAAGTATGAAAGTCTACCCCCAAAGTTAATGC
Source organism: Akebia trifoliata (assembly GCF_017979445.1). NCBI lineage: Eukaryota > Viridiplantae > Streptophyta > Magnoliopsida > Ranunculales > Lardizabalaceae > Akebia > Akebia trifoliata. The sequence goes on along the minus strand of NC_141388.1, from coordinate 8,187,340 downwards.
TTAAAAGTGGGCACAGATATTAAACCAAAGAAATTTGATATCGTATAATTTCCAGCCAGCCAGCTCGGATCAACCCACATGGCTGCATATGGTCCCTGTCTGACTCAGCACTTAAGAGAGACAGACACACAGTTTCAGATTTATCTCCAAAGGTTGCCTAAAGATTGTTGGAGGAAATGGTGGTCACCCCTTTCATCTGTTTTCTTTATTAGTTTTTTATACACCATTCTAGTCTCTTCTGCAAAGATGAACATGTGTAGATGATGGGAGGGTTCAACTAAAATCTCAGTTCCAATTTTTTCGATCGAGATGGACAAAATCAACGATAACCCATATGAGATTAACAGGTTTGTGTTCTGGTTCAGATTTCCTTTCTGTTTAAACCATTTTTTTTTTTTCATGTTTAGAACTCAAAGGGTTAGCATATTTTCATGTTAAATAGATTTTAATTCTGTTCTATCATGCTTGAGAAAGTAATTTAGTAGGAAAAAAAATTGATTTGGGTGATTGGGTCAGACTTCGTTCTCTTTATGTTCTTCAATCATAATTTTTTTGGTGGGATTTTTTGTTTCTTTAGGTGAGAGAGAACCCATCAACCTAATCACCCTGATTTGTTCTACTTTTACTTGATCTTTAATTTCAAATCTATTTGATAATCAAGAATTAAGCTCACCCCTGAGCTTGAGATTTAATCTCCAACTTGTTCTTTCTTTAATGAAAAGTTTTCTTTGATGGATTAGAAGTATATGATTTGGTGATTTCCATGTTAAAGAAGTATACCCATAGTCCAGAAAAAAAAAATATGGATGAAGTAGGAGCAGCTTTGGATGGGTAGAAGGGACAAAGGGTTCACTTGGGTACTTATTAAAGATTCTAAATGAGTTCACCAAATGAAATATGGAAATTAAGGGTCTGTTCTTTACAAAAGCCAGCTCCAACTCCAGAAGCTGGCTTCTGGAAGAAGAAGAAACCCAGAGCCTAAAAAGCCACATCCAGCAGAAGCTTGTTCGTTACAGAAGCACATAAGCCAGAAATTGATGTTCGTTTGACAGCTTTTTATTGCTGGTTCTGATAAAATGACTAGAATACCCTTAATGTTGATGATGCAACCAAAAATGATCAGAATACCTTAATTAAATATATAGTTACACTAAAATATATATAATATATTTATCTTAAAAATTATAAAAATAATATTTTTATTTTAAATAAATTTATAAATTTTATTGAAATTTCGGCAACATCTCCTCTTAAAATGGACATATGAAATTTTCCTGATAAAGAAAAAATACTTGCATACACAGCCCTTTTACAAGAAAAATTCCTTTTATAAACTATAACAACTACCTATAACTTACTTTTAATTTCTGTGGAAACACCCATCATCCCTTTGAAACAAAAGATGTGATTTTTAAATCACCAAGCCCAACAAAAACTTCCACTACATCAGATTGGACGATATGTGGTCATAGAACAAGTTATACTATACGGGGAAAAACTATAACTTTTCCCTTCAAGTGGTCATGAACAAATGCACATTAGAGATTTCTTCAAACAATCTTAAGATCTAAACTAACATACTATCAAATTCTCATAAATAATCAAAACATAAAGAATAATGTCTTTAGCTTCCCACAACCAACCATTAGAACTTCACAAATTGTAACTTCATTTACTGGACTGGACGAAATATTAGCATAGAAAAGATAAAATCTTTTAAGACCCAAACTAACAAAATATCAAAATTCAGATAACACCATAAAAGCAACAAAGAACATTGTCTATAGTTTCACACACAACAAAAAAATTAGAACTTACAAACGGTAACTTCATCTACTTAACAAAATGTTAGGGTAGAAAAGATAAAATCTTTCGTTAGAGAACTGCTATCGGCACCCCAATATTTTGCTTATAATTTTCTTAAATTATTTATCACACCCCAATTAAAGATTAAAACACACACTTACAACATTACAAGACTTTAGCTAAAATTATAATCTCAACATTACAAAAACATATAACACTCTTGAAATAATTTCAGTAGTTGTTTACAATTATGATTAGGCTCATACAAATTCCTAAACCCAAAAATAGCAATCTAGCTATAAAAAAAAATGATCTATTGGCTTCGCAACTTTTACTTTGTTCGTAGGTTATAAAAATGACGAATGCATGTTTTGGGTTTGAATTGAAAGATTTTACAATTTCAAAACGCTTTTCGGATTCAACAGAGCCATCCAGTTGCAAGTATGTGACATTGCTTTGAAGTAAGACTCCCAAATATTAGATAAAACTGTGGTGTCAATAAACATTATGAAGTTGATTTACAGTTACAAAATCATATTAGGAAACATACTCGACATCTATACCCCAAGTGATATAATATTTTAGTTATGTTCAGAAATTTTTTTGTTCTTACATAAAAATGACAGACACAAATATTTAAGTAGATCTATAAGATGGAAGTCTATCCTATGATTGCAAAGTTGTGTTTAGCAACTTGATAGTTGGATCAACAAACTCATGAGTTCATAGGTTAAGATCCATTCTAATAAACTACCAAAATTCCAACAAAATCATTCAAACCAGCAAAACACACACTATAATTTCACACAACCAATAATTAAAACTTCAAGTGGAAGAAAAATTGAAGAAGTCTAGACCTGAATGGGGAAGAGTTGGGTAATTCCTTGTCGAGAGAGCGCAGAGACAATCTCTTCCAAAATCCCGAGTTTGGAGACGTCAAGAGGGTTACCTTTTGTGGAAGAATAGGGGCCATTTGTTTCGGTGGTGATGGGGAATCCAACGGAGGATGAGGAGACATGAAAGGTGGACCTACGAGGGTTGGGGTTGTTGGAGATGGAGATGGAGATTGAAATTGGGGAGAAATTGGAGAGGAGAGATGGTATGAAATTAGGATTTTTGTAGAGAAATGTTGTTGAAGGTAGAGGAGAGAAGAAGAGGAGCATCACCATTAGAAGAGGTTTGAAGAAGAGAGAGTGAGGATTTGATTTTTATGGATGAAATGAGTTTCTTCTGCAACAACCTGAACCGTTGAAAATTCAACAAAAGATGGGGGGCATTTAGGTATTTTCATTCGAACCATTTTACGATAATGGGCTTTGCGCAAAAGCCATTTGAAGAAGCGGGCTGAGGGCGACTTCAATAAAGAGTCATTTTTGGGCTTTATTTAAATCTATCGGGAGCGAAAGAAGCCCAAACGAACATCTTTCGCCGGGCTTCTTGGGCTTAAAAGTAAAAAAAAGCTGGAAAAGCCAGCTCCAAAAGCCCAAACGAACAGGCCCTAACTTAACCAAGAAATTTAATTTGGAGAATGATTGGATTGATGAATCTAAGATTGATTAGTTTAAGATGTTCTGAGAAAAGTTGTATTGTTGATATAATAATGTTAGTAGTAAGTTAGGGAAATGGAGCAACCAGAGATACAAATCTAAGAAGATTCTGTGATAGTAGTGCACCTTGGGTACTTCATGTAAGCTGCTCAAATCGAATCGATCCACACTATGTTGAGATTGCAAAAACTTTTGTTTAGTCTTGTCGAGGTTAGGGATAACACTTAACAAACCTTTTTCAGCAGAGTCATGGCTTCATATCTAACTTATAAATTTGGGTTAGTGGTTGTAGTTGAAGACACTTGCTCTTTTCTTTCAGCTTGGGCTAATGCCCAAATTGGGTTTATCTTAATTTTCCATGATTGTATAAATTGACCAGTTGTTCCTTTGAATTTGCACCGAGTTCATGGGAAGATAGCACTGGTGACATTTTTAAAGACGAGGGTTAGTAGGACTTGTGGCACCTCTTCAATAGATTTATGGGCTTTTGTTCCTTTCTTTGATTCGCTATTCAAGCGTGTATATGGTTCTACCTAAGCTGTTTCCTGCACTCCTGATAAAGTGTTTTTAGTGTTTTCTTGAATATTGTTTCTAATGCTTCTGCTTTAGAAATCCAATCATCCAAAAATAAATTAGAAATTATTGGTTCCTCTCTAATGGGTTTTCACACTTGTTGTTTCGTGCTAAGAGGATGCCCCTTACTCAAGCAAATAGGATTGTTTTTATGTTCACCTTACCTTCATTTACCCGACCTGAAAGTGAAGTTAATATTTCTTTTGCACCTTAGATAGTCCACCTTTGCCTATATTATAAAAAAATAATTAAAATGCAGTTTTTTCTTATTTGGTTAATTATATATATATTTTTACCTACAATACTTCAGCTTCAATACCAACAAAGTGTTCTACGCCAATGTTGTCGACTTGAACAAGAAGAGAAAGATACTAGATGAGCAATTGGGTTTGCCTCTAGCAAAGCATAAATTTCGGGATCGAAGCTCTGGTTCCGAACACGTATCCCCATTTGTAGAAGACCTGGAGATGGAGAAAGTTTTGCTTGTATTAACAAATAAGGGAAACATCGATGGAGAGCCCATGGATGATGAATCGGAACATCAGGACTCTGCAAAAGATAGCAACAGCTTTGTTGGGGAATCTGACACTGCCACGTCTCAGTATGTTGAAGCTAAATGTGAACCCGAGTTTCTACAGGCACATGCCAATGACCATCTAGCAAAATTTAAACAAAAGATTCCAAATGCATATGCCTATGACCAACCTTCCACTTCATCGGGTAGTTGTGGCAACAACTGTTTCACAAACACTATAACTGTTAAGGAAGAAGAATCGCCATTTACAGGTAGAGAACCGAATACTACAACTCCCGAAGGTGGCTTGCACCATGAACCAGGATCTAAGGGCCCTGAGGGCGAGCTTTCTGAATTTGGAAATTATGCTTATGAAATCGAGGAATGTTTAGATGAGGACCCCGAAGATATGATGCTATATTCCAATGCAGCGACATCTGATCTATTTGTACTTTCATCTGGTAGATGGAACATCAATCAAGGTAAATTAATTTTAGTACGAAATTTACTATATATCGATCATGGGTCACAAGCAGGTCATCCAGACCGAACCAAAATCAACCAAATTAGATGATCGTAACAGTCAGATATATTACTTCTTTTTAACAGTAAAACAGTCTAGCAAAGGTTAAGATTGGTCAGGATAACTCAACCATTATCCCTCCACAGTGTGCTATGTCAGTAGCCAAGTCATTTCTGTTTGTTTCCTATGTTTTGCACCATTTTCACTGACATTAGAAATTCTCCCTTTATTTGGATGCAGATTCTCAACTAGGGGTGAGGAGACCGACCATTGATCAAGAATTTGAACAATACTTTTCTACGTTAATGCTTTAGATTAGATTATATTTGTATCTGCAAATTAGACATATTTGATTACGAAATATTGCAGTCAACTGTATAACTTGCAGCATGAATTGGGGAAATCAGTGTTCAATGTTTCTGTTATGTATATTAAAAATATTACAATCTGGAGCATGTAATAAAATTACCATTTGCATGAACTTTGCGATCACATTTTGGAACTTACGCTTATGCCACACCCACAGCCACATCCGAGGAAGAACGATCTTAGCTGTCAGGTATTAGAAATCACGATAGGGAGTCCAATCATCTTGTTTGATAAAGGCTATATTCTGATATTAATAGGGATCTCTTCGTATGTTGTTAATGATCGGTATCTCGCCCAAATTCTCTAATATGTGAATTATTTCCCTACGCGATCTTTCTTGGGGAAGATAATTTAAGGCCTCATTTTCTGGTGGAATCACAATTGCACAATTGATGATTTGGTAAACATGTTCAGGAATTTTTGTTTTTTTTTTTTTGGGTGTGGGGGTAGGATTTGATTATTTAGTACTCACTTTATCAAGTATTAGTTTATATGTTAGAAAAGGATTTTTGAAACAAAAATATCGTAATTATCCTCTCAAGGATTTTTGAGATTTAAAGAAACGTGTTTATTTAAGATATTCTTATGTTTTAAAATTAATGACATGCCCTTTGATTACGGTCAAAAAAATATTATTCTATTTCTAAAACTAATAACCTTTAACTCACGTAGACAATGATAATGATTACAACAATGATGATGATGGAGATGAGTATGATTATCATCATCATCAAACTGATTTGATATATATATTAGATTTATTAAAATATATAAACAATTAAAACTTAATTTTGAATCTATCTTGAACGTTCATCAAATTGATTCCACTAAAAAGGTAACAAGTTGACTCAAATGAGTCAAAGAAAATTATATTGAATTTATTGATAATTTTTAATTAAAAACATATTTATTTTTTATTTTTTTTATAAAAATATTAATAATCAAATAAATTGATCAAGTTTATTCACTTGACTCCCTATATTTTCAGATCAAATCATTTTGTAAAGTTGTTAAAAAAAGTCTTTTCTTAAAAAAAATCTCAAGATACTTAACAGATTACTATTTCGTTTAGTCCCACTAAAAGGTCCGTACGCTGTATTAGGGGAGTATTGGATGCATATTCTGTCCCAAAAATCTTTAGCTCACAGGGTCCATGATCAACCAATCACATAGGCCCACGTATAATCAATTGCATCCCCAATTAATTTACAAGAGGAAAATGTTGAATTGACTTTTTGTTGGACACTACACTCAACACAGCACTAACATGGTAGTGCATAGAGAAGTGTAGAATTTATCTCCTCGTATCTCTAGGAAAAATTTTATGATCTTCTGTGCACTGCCATGTTAGTATAGTGGCCAACTAAGTCAGTGTAGAACGATTCCTTACAAAATTACCCTCGTTAAATGGAGAGCTTGTGAGCTGAGCACTGAGGAAAAAGTGTCATAACTTGCATTCTAAGGGAAGAGATGGTAGTGGTTGACTACAAAACTCCGGGGAGCCTTAAAAAGTGCCAATGCCTATCAAGTGGGATGTTTAGGCCAGTAGATCTCTGCCATGTGGCAAAATAATAGTATCCTCACTAGTGAGCATAGAGAGGTCATTATTGAAGAAAAACAGGAGGGACACCTACCATTACTAATTAATTGATTAAGAAGATATGGGGGGCAACCTAACACCCAAACAAAATCCCCTAAACAACGTTCACTCGTATTTCATAAAAAAATAAAAATGCATGGGGACCGACCTCTTACGTCTTACCCTACACTTCATCTGCTTCTCCCATGACCACCTAGAAGAGCTTGTGACCATTTGTTTATTATTCTTAGATAATCTATCCAATAAGGAGCTGACACGTGGTGGTAGACCTTAAAACACACAAATAATCTCTTCACTAAACTGTCAAATTGCAATCATTGTTTTGTCCAAGCCCCGGATCCCCTCTGGACTGGCTCTTTGGATCCTTATGAGGCCCTCCCCCCTCTTGGGAAGGATTGGACGGATCTGTGCTATTTTATTCGTCGGTTCTTGGTTTATTTAGGACCATCAGTTCGATTTGCTTCGTAATTTATTGATTTTATTCATTTATCTACATGATTCAAGTAAATTATGAGTGCATCCCTAATATTAAAAATTAACATCTTTATTATTATAATTAGGGTCATTTTAGTTTAAAACCTAGAAAATGGCAACCCACCGTGACCTTATAATCACAGTGATTATTCATTTTCAAAATTATGAAAAATATCCTTTTCAATGTAATCTTAAAAAAAAAATATGTTAAAGTGACTGAATAGGAGTTGTGTTTGACATTGAGCCGACATAGAGGTGTGCACAGAACTATTGATGCTTTTCACTCTAGAACACAATGTCTTGTAGAATCACTCTATGATGACTCATCTTAATAAAAATGTTTAATCAATATTTTAAATTATAAATAAGCCCTTTAGATATATGTGTATTTGCACATGCCACCTTGTAATTATAAATTAATAAAATACATGCAAACATCTAAGTGCTAGATATAAAATTTGCAAATAATCATGAAAAAAAAAGTGTAATATTTATTGAACCTTGAAATAACAAAATAAAATTAAAAATACAAAATTCTAAATTAAATTCACGTGCAAAAATTATTCAAATTATAATTATTAAGTATGTATATTCCAAAAAACATAAAAAAAAAAGAGAGTAAATATTCATTTATTATAGATCAGACAATAAAGGAAAAAAATCAAGTACACTTTTCATTGATGATGATTTGCTATGAAGAGAAGTCAAGTTTATTGGGAAGGTTGAATATCTTTGAGAAACAAAACATTAAGCATATATGATATAACATAAAGCCTCCTTTGTTCTTTCTCTTTTGAACACGGATGAAGGGGAATAATGGATGGGCATAAATTTAATTTTTTCAAGACAATGCCCATGAGAGTTGAGACTGAATTAAAAAAGAGAGTTCCTATTGGCAACCCAACTTTTACTTATTACACACTAATTTCTTAAATTATTTCTCTCACCCCACCCCCACATTAGAGATTATAAAAAACTCTTCAAACATTATAAAGGTTTGACTCAAAAAGCACTATAACACTCACTCAAATAATTTCAGTAGTTTTTTACAATTATGATTAAGCCCATATAAAAAGCTGAACCTAAAAAATAGAAATCTAAATAATTAAAAAAAAGAGAGCAATAGAACTTCTATGGGCACCCTAACTTTTACCTATTTTCAATCATTCACGTATTTTCCTATAGGTAAAAGTTGGGGGTGTGCCAATAGCAGTTCTCTTAAAAAAAATTCAACAAATCACCATAGTAAAGAGAATCTTAACTAGGGTACTTAGTAATAAAATCTTTTTAATATCTCACATTAATATCTGAGGTGCTCAAATTCGTTACAGTCCGTATCCTTTATTGGAGCTAAAAAGTATTTCAGAAAGAAATTAATAGAATTAAAATATGTACAATTAGCTCCTCTTCCTACGATGGAAGGAAGCTTAGATGGGCATAGAAGGAGACCCACACTAATCTTGAAGAAAGAAAGAAAGAGAGGAGACTATAGAAGATGAGAGGAGGGACCCACTTTGTCTCTATATTTCTTGTGCTCTGAATCTCTCAGTTTCTCTGTTGTTTTATTTTTTTTTAAGAATCTCCATAGTCGCGCCAGCAGATGAGCATGATTACACAGCGCCTCATGATATAAAACCTTGCCCTATGTTCCTTTACCACCCTTGCACACTTTCTGGTGAAAGAAGTCCTTCTATACGAATGCGAAGATGATGAGTTCCTGTTGAACACAGCAGTACAAGTACAGGAACGACTCCCCGATTCCTCCTTCTTTGATAATTTCCACTTTTCTTCTTTGTAAAACTGAGGTCCAGCAGCAGCAGCAGCAGCTATAGCCATGATTGTTTATTTGTTTTGAGAGAGAGAGAGTCTCTCTGTAGACACAGCTTTCCACTCCCAATGGGTTATTTACATGAGGACAAGGACGACAGGTAACCAAATAATGTGGCAGAAGGGGGTGTTTTAAAGCGAGTTAATATTTTCACACCAACTTTTATTAACGCCACACCAACTGTGTGCAACTCTTTAATGATTTGTATAAGAATTGGTGTGGCAATAGCAAGTATCTAAATTTCTCATGTAGCTAATATAATTATTGTGAGGATAAATTTTTTGTTTGTCCAAGATTTCACCTCCACATTCATGTTTGGGTGAATTACCATTTCTTGAGCTGAATTTGACTAATTTATGATTTTGGATTGCGGCTCATTGTTCATTTTAGTTACCAAAATGTGAACGGTAACAAATTTAGAAGTTTTAAAGTGATTATCTCGTGAGTTTTGCTATTTTTAGCAAGATAGTCACTTTAAACCTGCGAAATTATCACTTTAAACCCTCTAAATTTGTTACGGATCACGTTTGGGTAATTAAAATGAATAGTAAGCCAAGATCGTAAATTCATCCAAAGTTTATCATGTTTTCATAAATATCTCTTCATAATTTTTTAGAGTAGTGATAAACTGAAGTTTTTTGTACACTCTCTGGTGTAACAATGCATAGAACCATAGATCTTTTTCTTCGTGATACAAAAGGAAAAGACCTATGATTATGTTCGCACGCCACATCAGAGTGTATGCAAAGAATGTCAATTTATCACGACTCATTTTTTTTATCATACCAACCCAATTGAACCTAAAAAATCACATAATTTGCATTATTATTTACTTAATGTATAAAAGATAGAATACATATAAGAAATAAAATTAGAGAGCTACTATTGCCACACCAATTTTTACTAATGCCACACAATTTCCTATATAATCATCAAACAATTGTATATAATTGGTGTGTTGTTAGTAAAAATTGATACGGCAATAACAACTCTCTAAAATTAAACCACAAAGATTTTTTTTCTGATAAGTTCACTATCCAAAATGGCTAAATCGGACTATATTTAATCATGTGCTATAGCCAAAAACCTACTATTCTTGAGCATTACAAGTATTGCAATTATTTTTTCCAAGTACAGGACATTTGTGGTGCTTTGTTACCATCACTACATCCATTTCATATCTTCTTTAAACAAGTGTCGTACCTCCATCATGCCAGTTGAATACTTTCTTTCATTATAATATTTTCATTTTTCATCCTCTTTCCTCCTCGTGAATACCTTTATATAATATATATATATATATACATAAAGGTTCGTTCATTAACAAACATTTTGGCAAAACATTTTTCAAAACATGGGTTAGAGATTTTGGAATGGGCTGATTTTTGGTGAGGAAGATCTCTACGGTGAGGAGATCATCCTCACCAAAAATCAGCTCATTCCAAAACTTCTAGCCCCATTTTACAAGTTGAAAAATCGTGAACCGTCCATTTTTTGTAAATCATTTTTGATGAGGTTAGAAGTTTTGGAATGGGCTGATTTTTGGTGATGATGATCTCCTCACCATAGAGATCATCCTCACCAAAAATCAGCCCATTCCAAGACCTCTAACCCATGTTTTGAAAAATGTGTTTGCCAAAATGTTTGCCAAACTGTTGGCCATTGAACGCTACTCATATATATATATATATATATAAAGGTCCGTTCATCAACAAACATTTTGGCAAAACATTTTTCAAAACATGGGTTAGAGATTTAGGAATGGGTTGATTTTTTGTGAGGATGATCTCTACGGTGAGGAGATCATTCTCACCAAAAATTAGCCCATTCCAAAACTTCTAACCCCAGTTTACAAGTTGAAAAATCGTGGACCATCCATTTTTTGTAAACCATTTTTGATGGGGTTAGAAGTTTTGGAATGGGCTGATTTTTGGTGATGATGATCTCCTCACCGTAGAGATCATCCTCACCAAAAATCAGCCCATTCCAAAACCTCTAACCCATGTTTTGAAAAATATTTTGCTAAAATGTTTGTCAAAATGTTTGTTGCTGAACATTTCCCTATATATATATATATATATATATATATAGGGTCCCGTTCGGCACCCTAAGTTTTACCACACACTTTAACAAACGCGTTTTGTCCTACATGGGTTAGAAGTTTCGGAATAGGCTGATTTTTGGTGAGGATGATCTCTATTGTGAGGAGATTATCCTCACCAAAAATCAGCTCATTCCAAAACTTCTAACCCCATCAAAAATGATTTACAAAAAATGGACGGTCCACGATTTTTCAACCTGTAAACATAGGGCTAAACATTTCGGAATGGGCTGATTTTTGGGGAGGATGATCTTCTAATCATAGAGATCATCCTCACCAAAAATCAGCCCATTCCAAAACTTCTAACCCATGTAAGACAAAAAACGTTTGTTAAAGTGTGTGGTAAAACTTAGGGTGCTGAACATTTCCCATATATATATATATGGGAAATGTTCAGCACCCTAAGTTTTACCACACACTTTAACAAACGTTTTTTGTCTTACATGGGTTAGAAGTTTTGGAATGGGCTGATTTTTGGTGAGGATGATCTCTATGATTAGAAGATCATCCTCCCCCAAAAATCAGCCCATTCCGAAATGTTTAGCCTCATGTTTACAAGTTGAAAAATCGTGGACCGTCCATTTTTTGTAAATCATTTTTGATGGGGTTAGAAGTTTTGGAATGAGTTGATTTTTGGTGAGGATGATCTCCTCACCATAGAGATCATCCTCACCAAAAATCAGCCCATTCCGAAACTTCTAACCCATGTAGGACAAAACGCGTTTGTTAAAGTGTGTGGTAAAACTTAGGGTGCTGAACGGGACCCTATATATATATATATATAGGGAAATGTTCAGCACCCTAAGTTTTACCACACACTTTAACAAACGTTTTTTGTCCTACATGGGTTATAAGTTTTGGAATGAGCTGATTTTTGGTGAGGATGATCTCTATGATTAGAAGATCATCCTCCCCCAAAATCAGCCCATTCCGAAATGTTTAGCCCCATGTTTACACGTTACAAAATCGTGGACCGTCCATTTTTTGTAAACCAATTTTGATGGGGTTAGAAGTTTTGGAATGAGCTGATTTTTGGTGAGGATGATCTCCTCACCATAGAGATCATCCTCACCAAAAATCAGCTCATTCCGAAACTTCTAACCCATGTAAGACAAAACGCGTTATATATATATATATGGGTCCCGTTCAGCACCCTAAGTTTTACCACACACTTTAACAAACGTTTTTTGTCCTACATGGGTTAGAAGTTTTGGAATGGGCTGATTTTTGGTGAGGATGATCTCTATGATTAGAAGATCATTCTCCCCAAAAATCAGCCCATTCCGAAATGTTTTGCCCCATGTTTACACGTTGAAAAATCGTGGACCGTCCATTTTTTGTAAACCATTTTTGATGGGGTTAGAAGTTTTGGAATGAGCTGATTTTTGGTGAGGATGATCTCCTCACCGTAGAGATCATCCTCACCAAAAATCAGCCCATTCCGAAACTTCTAACCCATGTAAGACAAAACGCGTTTGTTAAAGTGTGTGGTAAAGCTTAGGGTGCCGAACGGGACCCTATAACCCCATCAAAAATGGTTTACAAAAAATGGACGGTCCACGATTTTTCAACGTGTAAACATGGGGCAAAACATTTCGGAATGGGCTGATTTTTGGGGAGAATGATCTTCTAATCATAGAGATCATCCTCACCAAAAATCAGCCCATTCCAAAACTTCTAACCCATGTAGGACAAAAAACGTTTGTTAAAGTGTGTGGTAAAACTTAGGGTGCTGGGTCCCGTTTGGCACCCTAAGTTTTACCACACACTTTAATAAACGCGTTTTGTCCTACATGGGTTAGAAGTTTCGGAATGGACTGATTTTTGGTGAGGAAGATCTCTATGGTGAGGAGATTATCCTCACCAAAAATCAGCTCATTCCAAAACTTCTAACACCATCAAAAATGATTTACAAAAAATGGACGGTCCACGATTTTTCAACTTGTAAACATGGGGCTAAACATTTCGGAATGGGCTGATTTTTGGGGAGGATGATCTTCTAATCATAGAGATCATCCTCACCAAAAATCAGCCCATTCCAAAACTTCTAACCCATGTAAGACAAAAAACGTTTGTTAAAGTGTGTGGTAAAACTTAGGGTGCTGAACATTTCCCATATATATCTATATATATATATATATATATAGGTCGGGTTCGTAGACAGATAAAGCTACTCATAAAATTATAACGTTTTTGTCTTATATGGTTAAAAAGGTTTGGAATGTGCTGATTTTTTGTGAGGATGATCTCTGTGGTGAGGGGATCATCCTTGGAAAAAATCATTCCATTCCAAAACTTCTAACCACATCAAAAGTGATTTAAAAAAATTGGACGGTCTAAAATTTTTCAACTTGTAAACATGAGGCTAGAAGTTTCACAATGGGCTGATTTTTGGCAAGGATGATCTCCACACCATAGAGATCATCCTCACAAAAAATCTGCTCATTCCAAACATTTTTGCCCATATAAGACAAAACACGTTGTAGCTTTATGTGTATACGGATCCTAATCCTATATATATATATATATATATATATATGTGGGTCTCGTTTGATAACAAACATTAGGGAGCCAATACCTTGGTCCTATAAGGATTAGAAGTTTCGGCATGAGTTGATGTTTTGTGATAACGATCTCTATAGTGAGAAGATTACCCTCACAAAAAGCAGTCCAATATGAAACTTTTAACCTCATCAAAAGTGGATTAGAATTGTAGATTGTCAATTTTTTATTTTATTTTGATGGGGTTATATGTTTCAGATTGAACTGACTTTTTTGAGAGTGGTCTACTCACCATAGAGATCATCATCATAAAAAATCATCTTGACTCGGAACTATTAAGATGTGGTGGTGCGCATATAACCATAGATGTTTTTTACTCGTATCTCGCAAAAAAGCATCTGCGGTTATGTGTGTGCCACCACATCATTGTGTCATTCCAGGACAATTTTTCTTGAAAAAGTGGGTAAACAAATGAAAGACATAAACTTAAAAGTTGTCCTCAAGATTCATAGTGAAATTAAATCTCAACTCCTTTTTATTTGTGGGATAAAGGGTATGGTTCCACCATTGTATTTTATTATATAGATATCTATTATTATTTTTCTAATTATATATACATATGTTAAGCTATCTATTCATGAGAAAAAAAAATGTACTCTGGATTTTTCAAAATATCATAATTTTTAAATTTATAATAAATTTAAATTTTAAAATACTTTTATAAGAAAAAAAAAAACATTTATAGTTAACTAAATATATCATGTGTAATGCATTCTTGCTTAAAATAATTTTTATCTAAAATTCTTATAATATTGTAATTTTTTCAATTAAAAAATTAATCTAGCATTAATCAATGCATACTTGAGGATAAGAATGGCACAATAAGAAATCTTTTGTCACGTGTGAGATCTTTGTAAAAGATGGCCCACCAATCAGACAAAAAATGGAGATCAATCACCAAAGGTTAAGTAATATAATAATTTAGTAGCATATTTGGTAACCGTAGATTTGATATCACCTTAAGTACCAGGATTCCGCATTTTGACATTTTCGTAATTTCCATAGAGAAGAAGTCCAAAAAAGGAACAGAGCTCTCTGTTTGCAAAAAACATACAGGCATGGATTGGAAGGCATGGTTTGAGAAATATAGACATTTGATTTGATTTTAGACCTTTTTGCCCACGGGAAGGCATGTGTTCCGGTCTAACCCAAAAAAAAATCTAATATTATATTTTAGGGAAAATTACTTAATGAACCCTAATAGGGAGTTTTATTTATTCTAAACACCTCCTATTTTTTTCACAATTATTAAATAATCCATTCAATAAATTTTATTTTCTTAATGCCCCCCTCACCCGGTTTCAATTGGTGAGATCAGTGATTCAAACTTT
Organism: Akebia trifoliata; assembly: GCF_017979445.1. Classification (NCBI taxonomy): domain Eukaryota; kingdom Viridiplantae; phylum Streptophyta; class Magnoliopsida; order Ranunculales; family Lardizabalaceae; genus Akebia; species Akebia trifoliata. The sequence continues at coordinate 8,172,112 of NC_141388.1, read as the reverse complement.
CAAGATCAACAATTGAAAACATTTAGTGATAACCTTTTACAATTGTTGAGATCAATGATTATAGATTATAGATTGTCGAAATCTTGTGATCAAGTATTCAAATTATCAAAATCAATTATTTGACTGGTTGATCTAGACAATTTGAGTTGTCAATTTTAATAATTTGAACTTGATGTTTATAGGGGAGAGGAGACATTCAGATAGAACGATTTTACTAATTGGGTTGTTAAGAGAGAGAAGGGAAAAATAGAAAGCAATCCTTCCAACCAGCCAACGCTCAGAGGGACTCTTAAAACTCAAGGTGCATGTTGTTAGACATCCATAGCGTTTATTAAGTAATTTTGCCTATATTTTATTTAGAGTTAATTAAATAACAAAACCCAAGTTTGTTCAAATCAAAATATTCCGTATGGTACATTATTTTGATTCAATGACCTTGAACCTTTTTTGACGAGTCCCAAGAAAAGGGAATCTATTGTAAGTGATCAGAGAACAAAATCGACTACTCTAACAAACAAACATGAAATAGGTAGAAGGGACAAGGGAAAGGCTGGAAGAAACAAAATCCCTTAAAAAGATCAATTGATATCAGAGTTACAAATTAATCTCATCTTCGTGCAATGATTTGTTAAAGTCATGCCACCTATCATTTTATAAGTTAACAAAATAATAAGCCACCAACTAGATATGCACACTAAAGGAGGGCGCATAAGATTTGACATGGTGTGGTCTCCATTAAAGAAAAGTTTCAACTCTACTATGTGTCAATATCATTTCAATCGATACACCTCACATCTAAAAAAGGAATTGGTCAAAAGTAAAAGAGTCATGATAATTTGAAGGAGGGCGCATACAATTTGACATGGTGTGATCTCCATTGGAGAAAAGTTTCAACTCTACCACGTGTCAATAACACTTCAATCGATACACCTCACATCTAAAAATGGAATTGGTCAAAAGTAAAAGAGTCATGATAATCTAAACCTCTCACTACCACCACGACGTGGCATACTCAAAATACTCTCTTGACGTGGCATGTGTTAGAACCATAGACTTTATGCCTCATGATACACAATTGCACATCCCCATAAATCTGTGCAGTTGTGCATCTTGATGAAAGAAAATCTATGGCTCTGACACATCTCATGTCAAGAGAGTATTATGAGTATGCCATGTGGGAGTGTTCGATCATCATTACTCCAAAGTAAAAAAGATATAATTTTCACTCCCCTAGAGTCAAAATTTTGCAAAAACCTTATTATCGAACCTTGTTTATTTATTTATTTTATATTATTATTATCAATGTGTAAGGATCATTACAAGTTTTAGAGTCAGATCACCACAATTAGAAGGAACGATAAAGGAGATGGAACAGATCCAAACAACAAACCCACAAAATATTGTTCGAATTCAATCTTAAACTCCTTCAACACAGACCTCATAAACTGGAGTATGAAAAGTTGAGAAAAACATGATAAAAATCTACAATTACCTTCAAAAGTGAATTTTGGATTTGACGAATAATGGGTGCATCAAATATCGATATGGATTGGACTCGTCCTTTGGCATATCTTTTTCCTCACAGGAAAACAAATGGTTTTGGACTTTTCGAAGCTCCAAAGTAAAATTGGAGCATCAGTCTCCGACAAAAGGCTAAGATGAGATAGGAAGAGTAGTACAAATTTACAAAGAATGCATATTAATTTCCTAGAGATCTATCACTAAAATGTTTATTGGACAAAGAGCTGTCAACGCCCCCATTTTGTTGATGAATTAATAGTGAAGTTTTGAATTAGTAATTTAAGTTTTTGGAGGGTATTTTCAATAAAATCAAATTTTCACTATTTATCTTAACGAAAAGAGATGTTAATTATCAATTAGGGGGTAAATCTAATATCGCCAATTTTATAAGAGGCATAAATAAAATACTGGTGAATCTTCTATAGGTTTTGTAATTGAGGGCCCAAGTAGAACAAAATAGATATCAACTTTCCAATAATGGTAAAATCTTTTATTTATTTATTTATAAAAAGGGTATCTTAATATTATTTTAACAAGTTTAGTAACTCAGTACTAACGGGTTTGAGTCAAGTCTCTAATATCATCACTTAAAGACTTTACCAACTAAACTAGCTGACACGTGCCTATTTTAATATTGTTACTAGACAAGTTTAAGTGGAATCCTTCATCCATCTACACACTAACTGCTTCGTACACAGACCATCTCATTAAGTTTGAACAACTCGAATTTTCCCGAGTTAATGAACGATCTTAACCATCCGTATAAAAGAAACTTCATTTTGATGAAGGAATGCTATATCGGCAATATAGATGTTGATCATGTGGACCTCCTTCACAACTATACTAATGTTAGACACAGCCTTCACTTCACGTTCATGAACAGGCCCATAAAAGGAACAGCCCATGGGCTTCATCAACAGGCCTAGACAAATTGATTAAATTCTCACTAAATTTTTTGAAGACTTGATCATTATAATGCGATTGCATGGATAAAAAGAACTTAAAAAAAAAAAAAAAGAATTTAGGGAGAGAAAAAACATATTATTACATTAATAATAATTATATTAATATAGATAAGGTAGGTAGTAACCCGTGATGTAGGGACCATAAATCCACAAATCCACAACAACACTGAAACCCCAAGTAAATTTCAAAATTATTGTTAATGCAGGCAACCAAAGCAAAGAGACAAGCAGATCAAAACAAGTTAATGAACGGATCGTCATGGGAGCATGAGTTCGCATTAGCACAAAGCCATAAAAATCTGCCCCTTATGTCTGGGTTATGATATAATACATACTGTAGATGCACGAAATAGCTCTACACTTTCCTTCTCTCTCAGCTCGGGCGGACCTGTAAATCAGCCCACTCCGACGATCAAGTTAGTCCAATTGATCAGTGTAATGTTTTAAGAGAAGAAGAATTCGAACATTTTTTACTCATAGCTTTCTTCTTTATATAGGCGTTCAACTTGATCGTTTTCTGTGCCATCCCTTGAGGTGACCTGGGGTAGTTAGCCCACTCTCTGACATGTCAGCTGCAGGAGTTGTTGCAACTGCCCTATCACTTCTGAGAAAATCGGAGTTGGTCTGACATGACGTGGGTTGTCAGGACTGACTGTCTATCACTGGCACACCTGTCAAATCTGTCCTGCCGACCTATGAGGCAGTTGCCCGGGCCACTTCACCGGCTGATGGCTTAGTTCCGAGCTTAGAATCTGTGCATTCGTCGGGATTTATAAACCGAGCAAGGGCAGCAGTTCATCCGACCTTAAAATCATTAATCCTGGCCCTTATTCGAGCCACGTGTCTGTGCTCAAGAATTTTCCCCCACAATACCCCCTCTCGAGGGCTCGGGCAGAATGATCGGGTACTCGGGAATATTATTAATAAATTAGGAAACTGACACGTGGGTGCCTCTCATTGGGTCTTAGCTAAGATCAATGATATCTTTATGGCGAATCGTCACTTAGCCTTTTCACTTTTCGAGGGCGGCGGTCGGTTGGGCTGTTATCGTAGTGTGCGTCCTGTCTGTTGGTTTAAACGGCGCAATTATTGCATAGAGTACACGTGGCGCCCGGAGAGTGGCTTCGATTCTCGTGCAATGGGGCGAACGGTCATATTGGGTTTCTCAGCGTTTAATGCTTCATCATTATTGGCTTGAGAGGTCCCAGCCGTTGATTTCAATCGCGCATCTCGAGGTTTCTCAGGCCTATAAATGCCCCATCCATTCCTCATCGTCACTTCCACCCTCACTTGCCTTGCCGTTACGCTGTCCAATTGTCTCCTCGCGCGCTCCCTGCTTTCGTCAGTGCCTCCGCCGCGCCCTCGCAGTGCCATTTAGTCCTTTGCTGCCCATCGACCGGACGTTTCACGATTTCTTCGAAGAGTGAGGTAACGAAATCGAGGCCTCTCCCCTCTCCTCTATCACTCCTCTTTTTCTTCAAAAAGAAATGGCCAAGGGGAAATCTCATTCCCCTGTCCGCCCTCCGCTGGACGCCGTCCGGGATGTTTTCGGTATCCCTAGCGGCGTGGGTCTATCCTATGTGGATGAGACCCTGACCCAGCGTGAGTGTTCCTCAGGTGCCACTATGGTACACTGGGGACAACTGAAGGCTGGCCTCCGAGTTCCTTTTAGTAGGCTTACTCGAGAGGTACTGAACTTCTACAGGAGGGCTCCCGGCCAAATGAGCGGGAACTTCTTCCGTCTAATTCAGGCTTTTGAGCTGATGAATGATAGACTGGAAGAAGGCCTGCAGCTCGGTCTTCCGGACATTAGGGCACAGTTTGTCCTTAAAAAATGTCCGAACAGGCCGGGCTTCTTTTATCTTTCAAAGAGGAGAGGGAAGCCGTCCTTGATTGAGCTTCCCGACTCGGACAAGGACTGGTTTTTATTTCCAATCCGACTCTCCGGTCAGTGGGCAGGTACTTCCGGGGACGAGCTTCCCCCTTTGCTATACCACTCCTTCAACCCCCATGGTGAGTGTTCCCTGGTTTTCTCTTTCGTTTTTCTGTTGTTGTTCTTTGTGTATACTGATTTTTCGCTGTTTTATTTTGCGCAGACCCGACTAAAGATAAGTTCCCTGGTGAGTTCGTGGTGATCTGTACAACCACGCCACTGCTTTCCTTCCATCCAACGTCCGTCCATCAGATATGGCGTTGCAGTCAAAGTGTCCTCCACCAGTCCTCGCCTCCGACTCTGAGGAGGAAGTCGTTGAGGTTCCCCCAACAATAACAACCTCGACTCCCGGGGTAAGACGCGCCGATCCTGAGGAGGAAGAAGAGGAAGACCACCAACCTCTTCTGAAGAGGTTAAGGAGGGGGCCCCGTTCTCCTGCCCCAATGCTCCAGCTGCCCCCTCCTCCAGTTCCGGAGGAGACCCGCCATCCAGCCGAGCCATCCCAGGCGTCCTCGGCTGGATCGGTTCAGAGGGGGGTCGCGCCTCCTTCCCCCTGGGTAGTCCAACCCACTGTCAATGGTAGGCCGGTGTCGGACAAAGATTCAGCCTTGTCCGACCCGGCCATAGCAAGGGCAATCTTTGATGCGTCCGCGCTACCGCGGGACGTGGAGAAAGTCCGCAAGAGTTTTGCCGGTGACTCGGCGAAATTCTCGAACGACGCATTCCGAGCTTTGGCAGTGGTAAGCTTTTCATCTTTTCCCTTTAGTTTCCTTGGTTCGACACTTATTTCCAGTTTGTTCCTCCATCTAACTCTTTTCTTCTCCTTATCAGGCGCAACACGCCGTGGCCAAGCTCGTGGAATCCCGCGATGCTTCCGTGGACAGCCTTAGGTCCGCGGAAGGTCGCCTTCTTCAGCTACAGGCTGAAAGGGATGCGGCTGCGGCCAATTCCCAGAAGCTCCAATCAAGCTTGGATAGCGCACTATCCGAGCTGGAGCAGAATAAAGATAAGCTAGCTCTGGCGGAGGGGAAGATCTCTTCCCTGGAAGAGCTGGTGAAGGCGAAGGAGGCAGAGCAGGAGAGAGCACTTCAAGATCAGCTCAAATCCCTCCAGGCCCAGCTGGACTCTTCAGAGGAAGCCTGGGAGGCAGCTTATAATAAGCTAAAGGCGAAACTGAAGAAAGCCGAGGCCGCTGCAAAGAGGCCGGAGGTGATCCCAGAAGCCACGCCATCCGCTGCTCCCGAGCCGAGTCCCGAAGCCACAGCTGCACCAGTTGACATCCAAGCCCCCGAAGATGCCGTGGTAGCAATGGAAGCAGTCGAATAGTTTTCCTTTTTCCTTCTTTGTAGCATAATTTTGTAACTCCATATGTAATCCTGATGGAAGTATATAAATATATATTTTTCATTCCAACTTTTGTGCCTTCCATTTTATTTTGCTTTCTCTTTTCTGCTCTTTGAATTAAGGCATATTGCCCCCTTTTTTTCCTCTTTTTTTTTTATATTTAAAACAAAGCCTAAATAATTAACGATACCTAACACCTTAGGCTCATCGTTTATCCAAGACAGAGATCTTGTCTTGATTTTAGTGTGTAAGCATGGGCTTGATGCCAACGAAGAACCGGGATTCTAATTTTGAATCGGACTCCTTAATATGGACTAGGCTTTTCATTTCAACCAAAGTCCTCAGATCGGCTCCGCTCCTATGGAGGAGCCGAGGCTTTTCCTTAGACCAACTCTCTAGTTGGGCTTGGTCCTCGTGGTGGGACCAAGGCTTTTCCTTCAAACCAACTCCTCAGTTGGACTCGCCTCCTATGGAGGGGCTGGGACTTTTCCTTAGACCAACTCCCCAGTTGGGCTTGGTCCCCGTGGTGGGACCAAGGCTTTTCCTTCAAACCAACTCCTCAGTTGGGCTCGGCTCTTATGGAGGGGCCGAGGCTTTTCCTTAGACCAACTCCCCAGTTGGGCTCGGCTCCTCTGGAGGGGCCGAGGCTTTTCCTTCAAACCAACTCCTCAGTTGGGCTCGGCTCCTATGGAGGGGCCGAAGCTTTTCCTTAGACCAACTCCCCAGTTGGGCTCGGCTCCTATGGAGGGGCCGAGGCTTTTCCTTAGACCAACTCCCCAGTTGGGCTCGGCTCCTATGGAGGGGCCGAGGCTTTTCCTTCAAACCAACTCCTCAGTTGGGCTTGGTCCCCGTGGTGGGACCAAGGCTTTTCCTTCAAACCAACTCCTCAGTTGGGCTCGGCTCCTATGGAGGGGCCGAGGCTTTTCCTTCAAACCAACTCCTCAGTTGGGCTTGGTCCCCGTGGTGGGACCAAGGCTTTTCCTTCAAACCAACTCCTCAGTTGGGCTCGGCTCCTATGGAGGGGCCGAGGCTTTTCCTTAGACAACAGGCATAGGCGCAAATATGACTTTATTGATAATATCTCTTTAAATTGAATACATTCCACGGTGATTGAATTTCATCCCCGGCCGAAGTCTCCAAGTAGTAAGCGCCGGTTTCCCCGACCTTTCGCACAATATATGGTCCTTCCCAGTTACAGCCGAGCTTCCCACTATTAATTTCCTTGGTATTAGAAAATACCTTTCGTAACACCATATCACCGATTTTGAACTCCCTGCGACGTACCTTCCGGTCATAAGATCTCTTCAACACCTGTTGGTACCGTGCCAACCTCTCTATGAATCTTTCCCGTGTTTCATCCAACCAATCCAAATTCCGAGCCACCATTTCATCATTGACCTCCGTCGCTGCCACTTGTGTCCTCGTGGTGGGAACCTGTATCTCGGTTGGAATAATAGCTTCCGTACCGTAGGCTAGCGCGAACGGAGTGAAACCGGTCGCCCTTCTTGCCGTGGTTCGATACGCCCATAGGACGCTGTGTAGCTCGTCTACCCATCTTCCCTTATGCTCCGCCAGCTTCTTCTTCAAGTTCGCGAGGATTGTCTTGTTCGATGCTTCAGCTTGGCCATTCCCTTGTGGATATCTCGACGACGATTGCAGAGAACGGATTCCGTATTCCTTGAAGTACGATTGCACGCGGTTGCCCTTGAACTGAGTTCCATTGTCAGAGATCAACGCGTAAGGGATCCCGAATCGCGTTATGATGTGCTCCCATGTGAATTTGATAACTTCTTCCTCTCGAATCCGTGTAAGGGGAACAGCTTCCACCCATTTAGTAAAATAATCTGTAGCTACTAGGATGAACAGCTTACCCCCCTTTCCCCGAGGCAGAGGTCCAACAATGTCCAAGCCCCATATCGAAAATGGCCAGGGTGATTTCATGGGATGGAGTTCGCTGGCTGGCTGCAGATGCATGGGGGCATGTTTTTGGCATTGATCACAGGTCTTTACATACTTCTTACAGTCTTCCTGCATCCTCGGCCAGAAATAGCCCTGACTGATAACCTTATTGGCGAGCGACCGTCCTCCCGAATGATTGCCACAGATTCCCTCGTGGATTTCCGCCATTATGAGCTCGGACTCTTCCTTAGTAAGGCACTTAAGAAGTGGTCCCCCGAAGGACATTCTATACAGCTCCTCCCCAACGAGAGTGTACTTGTTGACCTGCCGAAGTAATTTTCTGGCCTCCCCTCTGTCTTCTGGCAGTACCTTTGAGCGCAGATACTGAGTAAATTCTTCTATCCATCCCGACGTTCTATCGGCTTGTGCGCACTCCCTCTCCTCATGTTCGATGCTTGCTTTAGGCAGGTATTCCACCGGTAAAGACCGTCCCTCCGTCTCTCCTAGCATTGAGGCAATGTAAGCCAACTAGTCTGCATGCCTGTTCTCATCCCCGGGTATCTGGCATATTTCTACTTGGTCGAACTTCTCAATCTCTCGCTTAACTGAGACTAGGTATTTTACCATGCGTTCGTCCCTTGCTTCAAATTTCTCGTTGCACTGGTTTGCTATAAGTTGGGAGTCGGTACATAGCTTTACCCGACCAATTTTCAACTCGCTTGCCATTTTCAGACCATGGATAACTGCCTCGTACTCAACCTCATTATTCGATGCCCCATACCCGAGTTTGATTACCTTTTCCAATCTATCGTTGCTCGGAGTTACAATTACTATTCCAACCCCCGAGCCTGAATAGTTTGACGACCCATCAACAAAAATTCTCCATCCTGCCTGCTTGTCCCACAACTCCACTTCTTCCGTCCCTTCATCTTCGTTCTCCAACTCTTCCCAGTTCGGATCCTCAACCGAGAAATCCGCAAGGAAATCTGTCAATACCTGCCCCTTTATCGCTGTCCGGGACTCAAATTGCAAGTCGTACTCTCCGAGGATCACAGCCCACCTCGCCATCCTCCTCGACTTTTCGGATCTGTGCATCATCTCTTTCAGCGGAGTGTCCGTCACAACTCGGATGCGGTGGGAAAGGAAGTAAGGCCTGAGCTTGTGTGCCGAGTAAACGAGCGACAATCCCACCTTCTCCGTCCTGGTGTACTTAACCTCCGATACACCCAATGTTTTGCTGACGTAATAAATAGGATATTCCCGTCCCATTTCAACTTTAAAGAGAACTGAGCTTACCGACGATGAACTGGTTGCCAGATAAATCCCCAGCTCCTCTCCCTCTTCCGGAGAGCTAAGGATCGGTGGCTGCCCCAAATACTCCTTTAGGTCGCTGAAGGTTGCCTCGCACTCCGTACTCCATGTGAAATTCTTCTCCTTTTGCAACAACGCGAAGAGCGGGCGGCATCGATCGGACACCCTGGAGATAAACCTGTTCACCGCAGCTATTCTCCCTGCCAACTTCTGCACCTGCTTCTGGTTAGAGGGGCTCGGCATTTCTACCAACGCCCGGATTTGGTCTGGGTTGGCCTCAATGCCTGTCCTGGTGATAATGTGCCCGAGGAATTTCCCAGAAGAGACAGCGAAGACACATTTCTTCGGATTCAGCTTCATTTTGAAACTCCTTAGCCGATCAAACGTTTGCTTGAGGTCTTCCAGATGATCCGCTGCTCGCTTGCTTTTTACCAATAAATCGTCGATATATACCTCCACGATCTTCCCGATCAATCCTTCGAACATTTTCGTCACGAGTCTCTGGTAAGTTGCCCCAGCATTTCTCAAGCCGAACGGCATAACCTTAAAACAAAACAATCCTTGCTCGGTGATGAATGATGTTCGTTCCTGGTCCTCCATTGCTAGGGGGATCTGGTTATACCCCGAGTATCCGTCCATAAAGGACATTCTCTCATGACCAGCAGTGGCGTCGACCAACCTGTCGATCCTTGGCAGCGGAAAACTGTCCTTTGGGCATGCCTTATTCAGGTTTGTGAAGTCAATGCACACTCTCACCCTCCCATCCTTCTTCGGCACTGCTACTATGTTCGCTATTCATTCTGGGTACTCTACTTCCCTGATAAACCCGGCCTTTAAGAGTTTCTCGATTTCCTCATTTACCCCCTGCCTAAGGCGCGGAGACAGCCTCCTCGGCTTCTGTCTAACAGGTCGGAAGCTTTCATTGACATTTAATCTATGGCACGCCACCGTTGGGTCTATCCCGGGCATGTCCTCCAATGACCATGCGAATACGTCCTTGTTTTTCCTCAGGAGTTGGAGTAATGCTGTTTTCTCCTCCTGCAACATTGTGGTGCCAATACTAACTAGCTGTCCTTCATTATCGTCGAGGTCCACGGCTTCGACTTCTTCAACTGTTACCCGCTACTCTCGCTGCGGCTGCTTCTGTAATTGCTACGAAGCTTCACCAACAGTTGGAGGTACCTTTCTCTTCTTCAGGGGGACGGCCTCGGGCCCTCGGTCTTGCTTCAAAGCCAGGTGAAAACACCTCTGCGCCATCTCCTGGTCACCCATAATTTCCATTATTCCTTCCTTTCCTGGGAAACGAATGACTTGATGATAGGTCGACGGGACCGCCTTCATCTCGTGTATCCACCTTCGCCCCAGGATCGCGTTGTAGGTCGAATCCGCATCTATTACCACGAATCTCGTCATCACCACTTTTGACTCTACAGTGATCGGGAGTGTGATTTCTCCTACCGGGCTGCTCGGGGCACCGTTGAACCCATAGACAAGGGTCGGTGTGGGTTCCAGACTCTCTGAAACCCCCATCCTTCTTGCCGCGCTCAGGAAGATAATGTCCACCGCACTTCCTGGGTCCACCAGTATTCTTCGGAGCTCAACATTTCCCACTGGGAGTGCGATGACTAGCGCGTCCTGATGGGGCCCTGCCGTTCCCTTCAGGTCATCCTCCGTGAACACAATTGCCGGGGAGTCAGTTCCGTGGTTCGTCGTTCCGGCCATCCGTACTCCTGATGCCACATTGTTGACCCCGACCATATGTCGGATCTTTCTTACTTTCTCTCGAATCTCCCGCCTAGACGGAACTTCGGCCCCTAATAATCCTGTGATGGTATGAACTATCCTGCGCTCTTCCGTCTCTCGACGAACTCCTTTAGTTGGCCTTCTTTGCTCGGGCTTTCGTTCGGCTCTATCGGTAATCTCCCCTCTTTTCCTTCCTCCCGCGGAGACATAACCTTTGAGCTTCCCTGTTTCGATCATGTCCTGGATGATATGGCGCAGCCTGTAACAGTCCTCAGTAGGGTGATCCTCAGCCTCATGATACTCGCAATACGGTTTGCCGGGTTTCCCCTTATACCCCCGTGGTGGCTGGACGAAGTCGGGTTCCCCCCTTATTTGCCTCAGTATCACGGATAGTTTTTCATTGAGTGGGGTATACACCCGGCCTCTCTTCCACCATGGTTGCTCGTTCGAATCTCTCCGTCTTTTCTTGCTTCCTTCCCCTCCGAGGTGTGCCGGCAACTTTGCAGCGTCCATTCCCCCTTCACTATTGGCCACTGTTTGAGCGCTTCGTCTCCTGCCCTTTACCGATTCTTCCACCAAGATGTACTTTTCCACCTTCGCATACAGATCTTCCAAACGAGTCGGGTCAGACTTGATCAAGGACTCATGCAACCGTGTTCCCGGGATGACCGCAGCGATATACGCCGCGCAGGCAGTTGCCTCGTCCATGCCTTCTACATCCAGGGCTTTTGTTCGAAAGCGAGTTACGAACGATCTAATACTTTCCCCGGTTTCTTGTCGAAGGTTAAATAGAGTGTTAACTCCAACCTTCTTCCTTCGCAGGTGCACAAACTGCCCAACGAACGTTTTTTCCTGCTCGGAAAAGTTCGTAATGGACCCAGCTGGTAAGGCCTGGAACCACATCATGGCCCCGAGCCTCAAGGTTGACGGAAATAGCTTGCAGAGCAATGGATCGTCGTTCTGGTACAACACCATCTGACTTCTGTATTGCAGTATATGATCCATAGGATCTCGTGTTCCGTTATAAGTTTCAAACTTTGGCATGTGGAACGACCTGGGTGGCTCTGACTTCATTATCGCCGACGAGAATGGTGTCCCTTTGAGTTCCCGAATTGCGTTCCTTACCTTTTGTGCGGGGTCCCTTCCGCGGGCGAATTCCTCATCCCTTCTTCTGAGCATTTCCTCCACTTCCCTCCTCGTCATCGTTTCTTTAACTTCAGAGCTTCCTTGCTGCGTTTTTACTGCTGCTGAATCTTCGGTCCAATCTACCTCCGTTCTTACCGCTCGAACAGGATGATCGCTACTCTGCTTTGCCCCTGGGCCTTCCTCGGTCTCCGCACGCTCGCCTAACCTTTGCCTGAGCTCCTCATTTTCCCTTCTTATGGTCATTATCTCATCATTTTGTTTATCTAACCCCCTGCGCATTTCCTCCCTCATCTCTGTGAGTAAGTTGTACATTGCAAGCATTGGGTCCGGCACGTTTGGGGGCGAGTCTGCTGGTAGTGGATTTGATGGCTCTCCACGATTTTCGCCTCTAGCTCTTCCCATCTTGGTCGTTTTTCTCCTTGTAAGTTTCCCACAGACGGCGCCAAATTGTAGATGCACGAAATAGCTCTACACTTTCCTTCTCTCTCAGCTCGGGCGGACCTGTAAATCAGCCCACTCCGACGATCAAGTTAGTCCAATTGATCAGTGTAATGTTTTAAGAGAAGAAGAATTCGAACATTTTTTACTCATAGCTTTCTTCTTTATATAGGCGTTCAACTTGATCATTTTCTGTGCCATCCCTTGAGGTGACCTGGGGTAGTTAGCCCACTCTCTGACATGTCAGCTGCAGGAGTTGTTGCAACTGCCCTATCACTTCTGAGAAAATCGGAGTTGGTCTGACATGACGTGGGTTGTCAGGACTGACTGTCTATCACTGGCACACCTGTCAAATCTGTCCTGTCGACCTATGAGGCAGTTGCCCGGGCCACTTCACCGGCTGATGGCTTAGTTCCGAGCTTAGAATCCGTGCATTCGTCGGGGTTTATAAACCGAGCAAGGGCAGCAGTTCATCCGACCTTAAAATCATTAATCCTGGCCCTTATTCGAGTCACGTGTCTGTGCTCAAGAATTTTCCCCCACACATACCATTATTTAAAATAATATATATATATAATATATATATATATAATATATATATATATATATATATATATATATAAATCCCATTTCGGATTTGGAAAAGAAACCTATGGTCAAATTAAGATGATACAATGTGGCATATTTTATTTCTGTGGTTTGGTTCTTGATTAATTTTTCATTCCTTAATATGATTCTTAATGATTGGAAGAGACTGTCTTGTCCCTTTTGAGGAGTCTATGCTGCCAATCACGAGTTGTGTTAGTGATTTTAACCAACATTGATAATAATTAATTAATCATACACAATACTTAATGTCTGAGGTGCGCTAAACATGAATATCTATCGATTTCCTAATATAATGGTCTCGAGGGATATTATTTTTATTTATTTTTTACTGTCTAAGTGCATGTCTAACTAAACATGTCTACACCATGGTTTCTCCCCTGAAGTGATATGTGTGAGAATTGTAAATCTGTATTTCTTGGGATACACAATTGCAGATCCTCATAAAAAGACAGTTGTTTATCCCGAGAAGTATAGATCTACGGTTCTAGCCCATGTCACGTCAGGGGACTCAATGGAATATGCTACGTGGGGGTAGTCAGATTATCACCACTCTAGTTGACCACGAGTCAAATAAAAAACTTGCTAGTTGACAGATGAGTCAAAGGAAACAATTAAATTTATAAATATTAAAAGTCTTGATAAAATGACTCACCAGGTGGCATACTCAATCAACTCTTTGACATGGACAAGTTTGAAAACCGTAGATCTTTCTGCCTTGGGATGTACGACTCCCTTGAGATGCATTTTTTATGGGGAAGTGCAATCGTGTATATCCAAGTGTACTGATTTCCTGAACTTATCACGTCAGTGAATCGATTGAGTATGCCACCTGGCTAGTCATTTTATCACGACTCATATTAAAAGGTAATTTCTAATATTTTAAAATAAAATAAAAAAATCTCTGCAAAAATATTATATATAACCAACTAACTCACTTGAGTTTCTGATCCGAGTCAGTATTTTTTAACTAACTCAACCGAGTTGATTCCATCAAGTTTTGGGGCTGAGTCAAATCGAAATCCAATTAACAAGCTAACGCAGCCAAATGACAAGTTGACTCCACGAGTTTTAAAACTATGGTCTACACCCTTGTTAGCAATTTGGAATTCTACACGTCAAAAATTAGAGTTCTATTCAATTTTGGATTGCAAAAATACATTCTAAAATTCAATAAATAAAAAATATGCGGCATATACTTCATACGTGTATTATTTGTCTCATTTCAAAAATTCGAAATTTAAAAATTCGGTAATATGATAGTGATGCATGTTAATGGTGATGATGAAATTGGTGGTGTTAATGATGATGGTAAAGGTGATGATAAAGTGGTGATTTTATAATGACGATAATGAGGGTATTGAAGTTATTATTCCATTGGTTTATAAAACAAGACCAAAGTCAATGGATAAATCATCAATTTGAAAAATGAAAGAGACATTTATCATCTAAAAAGGTGGATTCCTTCAAAATTTTGAAGTATGTCTGTTTCAAAGTCGAACTTGTATTACACATCATAACTTACAAATTTACACTTTGCAATATACAACAAGTTATAGGAACATTTTTTTTTTCGAACGAGTTTTATAAAGATTTGTAAAAGACTTAAATTTGTAAAATATAGGTTTTATTCCTTTTTTAAGTTGACATATGTGAATCATTCAACAATCCAAAGAATAATACTTTCATTTAAAGAAAACAAAAAAATCGTGAACCTTTTAAAAATTAAATTGGAGATTGCTAACAAGGGTCTACACTCCACACATATCATAAATTTCTGTCCTATCTCCCTTACAAAAATAATTTATTTTATTAAGATTATAAAAATTATACTACTTCCGTATGGTAAGGGTGTCAATGAATACCACTTGACTGGAACCAAAACAAAAATACCTGATCTTGATTCCTTTTTTATTGGAATCGATTAGAGTTAGGACCAAAACTGTTAGGTTCCTTCAGACGGATACCTAGAACTGATTTATTTTATCATTTTTAATAATATATATGGATGATTTATGGTTTTTAACATCTTAAAATTAATACATTTTACATAAAAATTCTTCAATTTTTCATATAAACCATATATTGAATCTCAAAATGGGTAGTCTCTTCTAAAAGTTTATTACATCTAAAAAAGATAAATCTTGATTTAAAAAAAAAAAATCATTAATTCCTATCTTTAATTGAATAAATTATAATTGTTAACCAATCAACTATTCCAAAAGACTACTCTATTAAAGAAGGAGGGAACTATGAAATATAAGAGGGTTACGAGGTTTAACTGGGGTATGACTCATCCGAAAGTGGAGGAAACTATATGCTCAACACTCCCCCTCACCCATAAGGGTGGAAAGAGTTGAACTCGTGACCTATATGAATCAACGCTTTGATACCATATTAACCAACTAACTACTCAAAAAGACCAATCTGATGGGGAAGATGCAACTATGAATATAAGAGGGTCACGGGTTGAATTGGGAGACACGATACGTGAGCATGTGATACCCAAGAGTGGAGGCGGATAACACAACATGCAACACTCCCCCTCATCCATATACGAACCTAGTGCTTTGAAACCATATTGACAAACCATTTATTGCAAAAGATCGATCTCTTGTAGAAGGGGAGAACTACGAATATAATAAGGCCACGAGGCTTAACTGGGGTATGACTCACCCAAGAGTGGTGGAAAATATACACTCAACAGTAATTAAATTATATTTTTATAGATTATATGTTATTTCTTTTGAAAGAAAAATATTTTTTATTGAGCTCAGACCCTGATTTTAGAATTGAAACTGCAATCAATGAAGAACTGGAATCAAAGTCCATCTTAACAACTTTGAGGTCGTGGGTCCAAGTCCATCTTAATATATATATATATATATATATATATATATATATATATATATATATATATATATATATATATATATATATATTACAATGATTTGAAATATATTTATCTCATTCAATTCTTGACAATCAGAACTGATGGGTACCAGTATTTCTTGGTGGTTTCGGTTCCACTTATTTTAGAATTGAAACTACAATCAATGAAGAATTGAAATCGAAAAAAATATAATGGTTCTGAATCTAAATATCTTAGGAACCGAACTGGCAGCAACCCATTTGACACCCCTACTTATGAGTAAGGGGGACTTGAACCCATGACCTCAAAGTTGTTTTGCATTGTGTCAAACCAACTGAGCCATAGGCTTGATTTGCTATAAAAATAATATATGCTAAAAAAAGTTATTTTTAATATTTCTACAATTATATTAGAATTAGCAAGTGCTAGCTAGTTTATTGTTGGTAAACTCTATCAGTGATGATACCATACACCTGGCTTTGTTTTGTGCCAGCATCAAGTTTTTTTATTTTTATTTTTTCGGACTCTAATCCGTAGGCTTGACTAGCAAAGGCAAGGCAACTGACCTCTTGGAGCACCATATCTCATCCAAATTGCTTGGGCATCGCAACTGACCTCTTGGAGCACCATATCCCACCCAAATTGCTTGGGCATCAAGTTACTGATCTTACTAAGACAAACTTATACTTACAAAAAAGAGGATTTTAAATTTTTTACAGCCAACAATGATTTATGGCAAGTTAAATGCACTCCCTAAAACAAAGTCCAGCCCAAAAGACTCTATCATGCTTCGCTTGATTTGGAAAAAAACTCCTTATTTCCTGGGCATAGTTTTTTTTCCCAGGGACTGAATCTTCAGCCCATCTCTTATTAGGTACTGGGGCAGGAAAATTAACATCTAGATCCGTTTATTTCTCAACATGAGCTTATTCAACAAGCCCATGAGTAAACTTGAGCACAAAATCCTTAAAGATTTGGGATCCCAGTCTTCCGGGTCTTCGTTACTATCTTAAACTTGGCTAGCCTATCATGTCATCTTGGGATGTGAGTTCATGACTCTTAGACAACAAATATCCCAAGGATCAAACTTTGCTTCTCCACTTCTAAAGCAAACTTTTGCAAAACTCCATTTTTGAGAAAAAATAAAATTTTAAATCATTTTAAATCTCACTTCACATACTAATATTTTCTAGAAGTGGTTAACTACACAAGGCATTCCAACACTCAAGTCAAATATCTTATTATTCGAGATAAAACAAAAGAATTTATAACATAAAAATATGCTCATTGAGCTAAACCACGCGAATTATGGTCAAATGAGTTATGGAGAACACCTGCTTATCTTTTGCAGACTTATCGGACTTAGGAATCTGATCTTGTTTGTAGCTCGTCTGCCCTTAATGCTTTGCCCGAACTTAAGGACTAAAAACCGACTTACGTCTTCTCTTCTTCTCTCCTTCCCTTTTCTCATTTCTTTCTTTTGCAGTAGATATTTATATATTTATTGGTGATATCAACATACATTTATCCACATTTTGAAGAATATTTGAGATACCACCCATGTTTTCAGACTGTTGACGTGCCCTATAGAGCTCGTTCTTCTCAAATACACTAATGGAAAATGTCCTAAATGTCTCATCCTCAACCTCTAGCAAAAAACTCCAGATTTTTTTTTTCTTTCAAAATTCCATCATCTTTATTCTTTTCAACCTAGGTAAGTTATTTTAAATATATTCAGCCTCATCTTCAATCTATCGATTTCAATCTAGCCCCCTTGATTTTACAACCCCAAAATTAATTCCATCGTCTTCTACGTCCTCCAAAATCCTAATCTTGTTCTTGAGGTTGAAGGTTGAAGTAGATAAAATCTCGAGGTTGAAGTACTGAATAAAATTTTTTACACTTCAGGTCAAAGAAGACTGATTTTGCAAAGAAAAATGAAGGGTTTCTGACTTGGAGGTTTAAAGATGAGGGCATTTAGTCATTTTTCATTAGTGTATTAGAAAAGATTTAAGGCAAGGGAGGAATGTCATTAGTTTAAAAAGATGAGTATGTATTTCAAACATCGGTCGAAATGTGGAGGGGTACGTCGAAATTAACCTTTTTTTTTGTTTGTTAAATATGTCGAAATTAACCTATATTTATTAAAAGTTTTCACTAACATCGATTGTCACCAACAAACTATCAATCAGTCTTCTTCAAACATTTTAGATATCAAGACAAGGTGAAAACTGCCAATTTATTTCCCTAAGAAAGTATGTATAAAATAATTGTATAACAGAGATTCTCTGTATCACGTGACATAAAGTATTGTGGTCTACCAATGACATTTCATCTTTTGATTTGCCCATCCAAGGTGATCTCCCAACAACAACAAAAAAAAAAAAAAAAGGCCGACTGAAGATCCCTTACTATCCTACATTCCAATATAGATATTTTCTTCAACATTTATAACAAAAAATTGTATTTTTTAACTAATAAAAAATTTTAGAATGCAATTAACGATATTATGATTATTATTGTTACGATCAACAGCCAATCTAGTCATACAATTTAACAAAAATAAAGTTTTGAGATACAATGTTGGACATTCTTTGTGTTGATTCTCACAGCTTTCATTTTTATTTTTTACTCTTCCTTGATACGAATAATATAGGGTTGAGAGTGTGCCTTTTGTTGAGCCACACTTTCTAACAATATTTTGTGGTTTGTGCTCACAAGTACAAATCACGCATTTCTTGATTCAGATGGTTCTCAAAAACTCACACAAACTATATAAAAATTTATTTGAATAATCAGTACTTTACATATCTTAGGGAGAAAATTACATACTTTTTTATACTTCATTGACATGTGCCGCATCGCGATATCCACTGAGCAAACAATATTCTAATCTCTTACTTGTCGGACAGGTCAAACCTAGAGCTAATGTCAGGAGATATTCATGAAGATCTTGTGTCCAAGAAGGATTCACTTTGTTAGCAAAAAAAGAGCAAATCTACTGTTGTTAACAAAGATTTCTTGTTGTAAAAGACCAAGGGATTTTATAAAGAGAATTCTTGTTGCCACACCAACTTTTACTAACGCCACACAAACTGTGTGCAATTCTTTGGTGATTTACATAGGAATTGGTGTGGCATTAGTAAAATGACCTCAGAATAAGAGGGTTATATGGAAAGATTAATGCTATATAGCTAAGAAAGAAACTTGGCCATAATTCTTGAAGAAATTGGTGGAAACATGCCATTTTGTTACTAAAAGGTAAAAAATGAAAGAGGCAAGGCAAAATAGTAGAGGGCTAAGAATTCTTACATTTCGTTTTCTCTTCTGATTTCAAATACATTGGTCCTGATTCGATGATCAAAGTGTAATTGAAAGATACCACACCATATAATTAAAGTACTTAGTGGGACGAAGGACGGGGTCAAAAAGACAGCAATCCAGACTAGGGGTGCAACTTGGTTCGGTTTGAGGTCAAATTGGAACCGAATTGACAGATGTCGGTTCCACTAAATAAGAGCCAAAACCGAACCAAATTCCTTTGGAACCAAAATAACCCAAACCAAATTAAAGTTAGTTTAGTTCTACGGATTTCCAATATTCTATAAATTGTAAGTAATATGTTTTAATGAAAAATCAAACATAAAATTTCATACAATAAATCACAAATCTATCCATAAAAAGTCATTAATTTACTCATAAAAGATCATTAACTATGTCCTAACTCCTAAAATAATTCATAATAATTATTATATACATATATATTTATTTAGTGCATAGGGGTTCGGTTTTCGGTTTGATTCGGTTCTATACAAGCTTGATCCGAGAACCAAACCAACTTGATTGGTTCTCCATTTTCATAACTCGGAACCGAACTGCAACTTGTTCCAACCGAACCGAACCAAATCACCCCAAAGCTATCAGTTTGGTTCGGTTCTCAGTTTGAACCGGACCAAGTTGCACCCCTAATCTAGACAATAAATCTCAGGGAGTGAAAATAAAAAATTTCCCCTACATGTGCCATACAAAGAGAAGGGTGTCCATCATCATCATTGGTAATCATCTAAACAATTACTGATGAGTTCTACTTTTTTTTTCCCTTCAATTTGAGTCTATGTAAGGGTATATCTAAAGACATCCAAAATCAGACACTTGAAAGTCATTAACCAAGGAAGCATAGTCCTGTTAGATTGATCCAAAATATGTCTTAAAATTCAAAGCCCACTAGCTAACTGTTTCGAAAACCAGTAAAATGATTTTATTGATAAGCATAAATTATTCAACTTTGTTCTTACATCGAGTCTTGTTTACATGGATTTACAAAACATTGCTGAAGGATCTCAATGTTGTTTATGGCCCTCCTGATAACACTCACACACACACACGAAATGCTTAGAAAGAATTTGATTCACTCTTCCTGAATTTGTTTAGAAGAAAAAATATATGCATTGCACATCTACAATTTGAACCATTAAGGAACAACACCACAAGCATATTGAAGTATGCAAGAAAGAGAGCTTGATCATTCTCCATTCTTGTCATTGTTAAATAGAATCGTATGATTGCATATGAACCGATCAATTACTAGTTGGATTAAAAAAAAAAATTGATTTTAACCTAAGTTCAACAATCCCTGGTTGTGCACCTCATGTCTCCTCTGACATTTTCAATTTCTTATTTAGTCAGCGACATACACCAAATGAAGCATGTCTCTAATAATGTAGATTACAATTAAGTCTTTTATTCCATTTTAATAGATTGGAGAAAATTCTAGCTGTGTTTGACATGGTAGTTAACAAAATACCTGTATAGATTTCTTTCTTAAAAAGAGGAAAAAAGAAAGAAAGAAAAAAAGAAAACCAGTCTCGAACTTGATTTAATTGACACTAAAGTATCAGATAGGGAACTATATTCAAAGAAACATCAGCACCTGACTTAAAAAAAAAAATTATTGATGGAAATTGGAAGTTATAACTCCAACCCTAAGTATGTGAAATTCACATACGATTAGAAATTCACAAAGTAAAACTGTATTGGAGTCTTCAGATATAAAACTGATTTGTGGAATGATTTTATCTAAACCAAGTAATGCTGAATGGTAAATTCTGGTTTGAAAAAAAAAAGAGAGCCGGTTCTTCAAAGATTTTGAGGGAAATGTATAGTATGATTTGGCATACGATGAAGCACTCCAAAGCTTTCATTGATTTAGGTCAAAAGAGTTAACTAATGTGCAATAACTGGTCAGCTGATGGTCTTTTAGCAGGTTGATTCCCTTGAGTGATATGTTGATCTCTGATGCAATGGAAAATGGAGGGCAGGAACGTCACCAACTAGTTGGAGGTCTTGGGCATTGATGTGGCTAGCACGGTCATACATTATAATATAATGTCTGGAATGAATAAAATTAAGATTGATTAGGGCCCCGAATAAAAACGGTGCTTCTTCAATTAGCTTGGCATGGAAAACATTAAGATCACAAGGAGAGAGTCAGAAACGGTAAAATTGGCGTAGTCATCTTGAATACCAACTCAGATTGAACTGTTCATCTGGAAAATGCTTCATTATATATGTTTGCAGGTAGATGAAGTCAGAAACTAGAAGAGCTTTCAAATGTCGTTGAGGTGTCCAATTTCCTTAAAAAAGAACAAAGATGGGTATGTGCATTCAATGGAAGTAATGAAGAAGTAGAGAGTTCAAAGGAAGGTTACTCAACTCTCCATTATTATTATTATTTTTCTTTTATTGATGATAAGCTGGGGTTGAAGGGACCCCTCCCTAAAAAGGACACTACTATCAAGTGTAGTTACAAATAAGGTCTTCCTCTAAAAAATGCTTCAGCTCTTGAGGAATAAGGTTTGCATCCTCAATTACATAAAATTGATCAACAAAAACGCCTAATTTAGCTAAAAGATCAGCAGCCACGTTAGTCTCCCTCCAAAAGAATTCGAAACCACAAGTAGCAAACATGCTACACAAGAGCTGAACCTCTTTTATAAATTCCATTGAATGCTATGAGAGGTCTTGTTGTCAAGAAATTAGACTACTTTTATGTAGAAGACATGGAAGGTGCAAAACAACAAACTGTTCGGTAACAATGCAGAAATGATAAATTTTGTGAAAGTTGCATAACTAGATATGGATTTGAAATAGAGTTGCAATCCATAACGGTGTCCCATTCCTGTAGAATAGGTACGGTGTCTATGTGGCACACTTTAATTGGAGTTTAAAACACCTATAGCTCGTGCTACGTAAACGCTTGGTTAGGAGCCCTTATTTTTTATTTTTGCTAAATAAGTAAAAATTATTGATAGAGAAAGAATATACAGAATGGGAAACTAATTTACAATCAGAACGTTTGGAAGACCAAGACTATCATCATCAAGGCTTTTTCTTACCCAGGCTGGGAGATAGCCAATACAAGAAAAAGCTTGGAAAAAAGAGCAAAAAATCTCATGGTTAGTTTGAGCATCCACAATTGTATTGCCTTCTCTCCAAGTGTGTTGTATTCACCAGTTGAATCTGTTGTGGTTTGTGGATCCTGGTTGTACCAGTCAATTAGGAGGTATTGTTAATCAAGCACACGACCCTTTGGTCGACAAAAGATCTATTTTTAGGTTATGGTGGAGCAAATATCAGTCTGTAGGGGTATGTTAATTCTGACATGGCATGAGACCTAGATGGCAGAAAGATCACTACAGTCTATCTCTTCACATTGGGTAGTACAACAGTGGGTTTGGTCATCACAAAATTACAGAAGATAGTTCCTCTAATCTCGACTAAAAAAGAGGAGTATGTTATAACTACATAAGCATACAAAGAAATGATATGGCTTCAATCTCTTTTAAAAGAATTGAAATCAGAAATGATAAGCATGAAATATCCCATATTTTTACATTTATGAATCACCAAATTCTATTATGTATCAGATCCCACATTAAAAAGGATACGTGGTTGTTGTTTTCTTTTGAAAAAAACTTGTTTAAAACGTAAAAAACGTGATTTTTTTTTTTTTTATCGTTTTAATCATCAGAGGTGCAAGACACATTTTTTTGTTACTATGGTTTTAATCATAGTGAAATCCTTGTGGATCCATGAATTGTACCTTAATCTCAAGGAAACCATGTAAATATGTATCATGTTTGATTATTTGATCACTTTTCTTCGACTATCGCTCACTTATTATTTTTGTGATTGTTTCATTACAAAGAGGAGGTTAAAGTCTTGGATATGCTGAAGATTAAAAGGAAATGGGTGATGACCATCATGGTATAGTTGAAGCTGACTGTGGATGGCTCATGTGTGTGGAATCAATCCAGGTCCAGGAGGGGGAGGTGGTATTATTATCAGGGACATGGAAAAGTGGTTGCATACTGTTATTTTGAAGAAACTACAACAATATAACATTATTTAGGGCATAATCAAATGATTAAGACTTAGTCCAATGGGGTGTAGAGATGTCATAGAAAACAAATCATCATTGGTTTCAAGACAATTAAAGGTAATAAGTATCCTTGGGAAGGACTCTCTGAAACTAGAGTAGAGACACAGATAAACATCAACCCTTGGTAGATTTATATCGAGACGTAATTCTTAGAAGAGAAGAACTCTTAATCAGGCCAAAGAAAAATAGATATTCTCCTAACTAGAAAATCCAAATTGATACAATGCAAAGAATATTCTGATAAATCTTGCACCACCATCTTTCATGTGATAATTTTTAGCAATCCATCTTATGCCCTATTAAAAGCACAAGTTTTTTTTTCTTTTTCATTTTTTTTTTGTGGTAACAGAATGCAACAAAATCTGGGTTATTTAGTAATTAAAATGAAACCAAGTCCCCAAACCTAATCTGAGCAGCCTGAATGATGAAATACTTGAAATCTTAAGATTAAGCTCTGACCTTTAAATTTTCTAAAGGGAAATAATTTGAACCATGGAAGTTGACATCCCCCCCTAAAGCTAAGGACCTGGAGGAGTTAAAGACATAAAAGAACACAATGAAAGATCCATGATTTTCATGTAGGAGACTTGAGTAAATGAATGCTAGAGAGTCTTCTTATATATTCATAATCCCCTTACAGAGAAAAAAAGCTGCTCAGTGATCAGAGAGTTGAACACTACATAGAGAGAGAAAGAGAGAGAGAGAGAGAGAGAGAGAGAGAGAGGCTTGGGTCTGAAAACCCAAGTGTCCATGTAAGAAGAAACACCTCATAATTTCCAGGTACACAAAATTCAACTAAGTACGGATACATACACAAAGAGTCCGAAGGAGCACTCACACAAACCCTAAGTAGTGGTATACGACTTAAGATCCACAATTTCTAACAAACACAATAAGATCCACAAGATTACAACATATTATCACAAAGGCCATAAGGGATGTAATAGTGGCCATGGTTTCCCTTAACCTACGCACTCCATGGAGCGCTCATACAAACCATAAGTTATATCTATCACGGGTGGAAAACAGCGTATGCTAGAACAAAGCAATAGTCAACGGGCACGAGTAATTAATTAATAAATAACTATTAAAGATCTAAAACCATGTATATATGGTTTGTGAGAAACTAAATTAAATTTCTTAGAAAGAGAGCCAAAAGAATGTTTACCTTCATCGTTTCTTGTTAATTTCCTTAACCTTCGCACCCTCCTCGATGTACTCTGCTGATATAGAGATTCAACTATAACTAAAAAAAGAAAGCCATTTATTGCCGATGCAGCATCATCAAGATTCCCATCTCGAGAGAGCTCTTTCGAGTGAGGGATTGGGACCACCAACACCACCACTTCAAAGGCTCTTAAAGTATGTGAATCTTGATGATACTACATCCGCAAACACTGACTGATGTCTCTTTAGATCTTCCTTCATCATCAGCTCATGCAAGAAATCCTATTCTTAAATCATCACCTCCCATGTAAGATAAGTAAAGCAAAGTGGGAAGAATCTCTAAAGCAACAAAGTCTACAAGTTGAAACATAAGATAAAAAATACCTACTTAGGAGAAGAAGAAGAAAAAAAAAACCATAAACGTATAAGAAACCCTAAAAGAATGATGAAAGAGAGAAGAAACAGTAGAATAAAGTGAAAGAGTTGTAGTAGAAGTGATGATAGTTGTAGAACTGTTGACCAAAGAAGGGAGGGACAATATACAATGAGAAGAGAAGGGGAAGATGTCTGAAGAGGATTGGAGGGGGAAGGAGGGTTTAAATATAAGAGGGTAGAGGGGGAAGGAGGGCAAGGGGGGAGGGATGAGTAATGAATAAGAGATAAAGAGGAGTGGTTGGTGGTGATATTTGTCAGGAGAGAGAGAGAGGTGTGTTGTTCCCACAACAGTTATCCATCACCATCCTCAGATCTAAAAATACCAAAAACCTTTAATCCCTCCTGTCCTAAACAACTTCCTACAGATGCCAAGCAAGTAATAAGCTCTAAAAAGGAAAATAACAACTTACCCTGTAATGGTGGCCTTTAGGTTTAGAGGATTTATTGCGTCCTCTACAAGCGCTTCAAGTGAATAGAGAGGATTTGTTGATCACTCTTTTGCCAAAAAAATTTAATGCTTTTTTCCCATAAAATCAAAGCCATACTTGGTGTTTTCCAATGTTTTGGAAAAACCCATCATCTAAGTTTAAAAGGCTCATCAGAGATGGTTTTTCCTTAATTCTTCTTAATCAAAGGAATCTCGGTTCCTTGTTTCAGTCTCTAATATGCCATTTTCAGTGCCCTTTTAAGTTTTCTTTTCTAGGCAAGCAAGATTAGTGGTCCGTATTAATTATTAGGTGAAGATGGGTTGTCCTAGGTCATGGTATCAACACTCATGAACTTTAACCATCTTAACATGTTGGCACCTTCAAAATAACCCATCATACGAAAGGTCTTAAAGTTGTTAAATCGAAATCACACATCTTAGTTTATACTTATCTCTAAAACTACTAAGGTTAGAAATAACCTGTCCAAGTTCTTGTCATATAATTAAGGCTTTTCTTTTCACTGTTCTAAATTAACAACATTCCTGGTCAATCTACATAATTAATTGAATGCTTTAGTTCCATTAGTTATAGTACATTTTAGGTATTTATGAGGGGGAAAAAAGGGCAAACGTAAGTTACTTGGTACGTGTTGCACTTCTTTTTAGAATTTTAATCTTCTAGTCTCCCTCTTCTCCCTTTCAGAAGTTAATTGGGGTCCTTTTTTTCTCCACTTCAAGGGATTTTAAAGTTCTTATTTCTTTGAAACAAACAATGATAATCTATGGTGCTTTGTCGAATTTTTCATATAACATATCAATGTTTACTTGTACCATGTTGTTTCTTTTCTCCCCAACTACCAGGCTACTTTAGTGCTGTCATAATGCCAGTTTTAAAGCTCTTTACAAATGCCTTTTAGGCAATGGATCCAGGTTTAGGTTAGGGCCATATTTAGTATGTTCTTAAGTTTTTAAATAACACATGTTTTTTAGTAGGTACCTGGTTCTTTTTTTTCCATGGTCTTAGTTATTAGCCCCTCCCCCTTCTAAATATTACTTGAAGTGCCTTATTAGAGTTAGTTTGTTGTTCTTCCTTTTTTTTTTTTTTTATACCTGTTTTTCTTTTTTGGTTTGAACTAACTCTTTTATATCTAAGACCATACTTGGTACTTTTTGAAGTGTTTAGGAATATAACTAGCCTAAACCTTCTAGAAACACATATATGGATCTTATTTCTACAGATTCAAAGTTTCTGAGCTCAAGCCCCCATTCATCAGTTCACTCCAGGCTACAAGTTTACTAGAGAGCATTTTTTTTTTCCATTTCTAGCACCTTTTGAATTTTTTTTTTTATTCTTTATATAATCCATCTATTTAAGTTTAGCTATTGATATTTAAACTTTTGAAATTACCCATCCAAGGTTTAGGTATGCAAGACATTTTTAGTGCTTTTTTTTAATATTTAAAAATACACTTTAAATAACCCATGCATGTTTATGGATTTCTTTCCCAATCTCTACTTTAAAGTTACTTATTAGCATGTCATTTAATAATGTGTAAATTACCTAATAGTCTTTCTCCCCCAATGCAATAGTTTCATTCAAGAGAATTCCCTTTACTATATATAGATTAGAAAGCCATCCCATCCAATTAAAGAAAGAAAAAAAAGGCCATTTCATTGGTGAGTGTTAGTGGTTTTTAAGATAAGCAGACAGTGTTCTCTTTACACTAATCTTGATGGTAATTCGGTGCCACTTGCAAGCATAACGTGCGCACTGCACTACGTGTAAAGAAACGAAGCATTGGAAAGTGACATTTGTTATATATAATTAATCTAAAGCATCATTATCAAAAAGAATTATGTGGGAGAATCAATGATATGATGGTATGTAGTTAGATTACAAACCACAAAAATCAAGATGCATATAGAAGAAATTAAATAATATATAAAATATATGTATAAAAAAAAAAAGGAGACAAATTCCATGCCCAATGATGTTGATTTAAAAATTGCAGCTGTTGACAGAAGAATTTTCCTAGATTCTAGTAAGAATATCTTAGTAGTAAACATAGTGTCACTTGGGTAATGTGTCCTTTGTAATCGTAATAATGTGTTTATCCCAAAAAAGAAGTATTGGATAGAAAATAAACAAATTAAAGAATTTTAGAAGGATACAATGGTGAATGGAGAAGAAGAAGAAGGGCAGTTTGGACTGTAAATTAATCTCATAGTACACTCCACTGGTTACAACTGAGATACTAGGGTTACCAATTACAGACCTTCACAAGCTGGCACCTTCATCTACCACTTTATCATCAGTAAAACCTCTTGCATGTTAAATGATTAAAGAGTATCGTGTGTGCGTGTGAAAGAGAGAGAGAGAGTGTGAGCGTGTGGGGGGCGGGGAACAGGATATGATGTTGACATTGATGGATCTCCTACTGTACGGACGGATCGAGAGATAGCTGTGCGATGGACAAGCGTCGAATGAGGAGAAATGGAACCAAGATCACACATTCATATGTACGGACGGCTCCTTAAGTTTATTTGTGGGGAGCAAAGATGTACCCTAACACGTGTCGAACATTAAGTTTCAGCTACACTCGGCTACTTGGGAGCTCTCCTCACTTTAATTCCACAGACACATACACATACACATACAACATACACACATTATTTGATCGTAGGCGTATCTCTTCTCACTCTCTATACGTATATATTCTCATCATCATCACTGTTTCTTATTATTTGTTCTCTTCTTGCAGCACTATCTCTCATCATAATTGTATATATCTCTAACTAAACAAAATGAAAGTAAGAAGGAAGTTTTTTTTCCCCCTTCACTAGTTGATAATTCAAATTGAGAACAGCAAAATTATCAAAATTTCACCCCCACCAAGTTTATTTTTCTGGAGTAAAATTTGTGGATATGAAAAATTGTACAAACATCACGTCGAGATATGTGATATATGACTTCCCACATTGGATGTATATGAGGAAACAATATAATTGAATTTATTCTTGATGATTGATTACAAAAACTCTAAAAGGTTTATGCAAAAACTAGTAAAAACAAATCCTAATTAGAGATTAACTATCTTTTCTTGGTATGGTTTGTGGAGTGTGATGGTAATATCAGCAAGGAGTATTGTTAATCATCATCTCATGACTTTTCAGTTAGAAATAATAAGAGTATTTCAATACTTTCACGATAATATGTATAACCTTAGTTACGTTTCTTTGGGCTTTATATTTTTATCTTATATTGTTCTTGGATTGGTTTCATTACATTTCTAATCTAATCCTAATGTAAACTAATCTAATCATGTCTTAATCTCTATAAAAATATGGTTTAATGTATTGCAATAAACCTTATTGCCATGCTTCATAAAAAGGTTTGAAACTGATTTTTACCCTCACATAGTTGTTTTAATTTTTAATAAATTTTATTCGGTCAAACCAACATGAATCACAATCCGACTCCAATCCAATCAATTTGAAATTCTTTGAGTCAAATCATCAATTTGATTTTTAAAACACTAGTTGAAATAGGAGAACACCCAATTATAGATGTATCAAGGCGATTCCAATAATATAGATGGGTCAGCATAACTCTTCAACCCAAACAAATCCCAAATGAATGTTCGATGGATAGAATAGTGTGGTCTGATCAAGAGAATTTCTAGTAGAAGTACAATAGAATTTGTGATTCATGAAGATTGATGGGTATGAGCCCTAAGAAAATCACCGGACAACCCTAATAAGTTGAGTTGTGATAATCTGACTACCCCACGTGGCATACTCACTTGATTCGCCTAATGTGACAAGTTCAGGAACCATAGAGTTGTACACCGTGGGATACACCTTTTTATAGTGAAGTACAGTTGTGTATCCCAAGGCATATAGATCTATGATTCCCAAACTTATCACATCAGAGGAGTCAATTGAGTATGTCACATGGGGTAGTCAGATTATCACGATTCTAAAATATTCCTTACAACTAGAGAGAAGCTACATTATTTCCATATTTTGTTTTTAAAAGATTATGAAAAGAAAAAGAAGATAATTAGATTACAACTTAATTACTCTTGATTCTTTTTGTCAAAATAAAATCACTAAGTGTCATTAGTGGGTAATAGGTATTACACTATTGGAGGTGGGTGATTGTCTCACATGATTAAGACCCCATAATTGAACTCAAACTCAATGGCATAATTTAAATTAAACCCTAATTATAAAAAGAGAAATGCTAAATTGACGTTGTTTTTGGCCAACAACAGAGACGCCTTATGATGTGTTGGCTCACGGCCCAACAAATGTTTGCACGATGACATCAGCAATAGAGAGAGTTTATCTCTCTTGTCCACTGTCCACATATTTATTTTTTTAGATTTTAAATCTTAAAGGTGTTGTTGGGCTCACATTGACAATCTTTTAGATTTCATGAAAATATTCATAATAATAATAAATAAATAAATAAAATTTAAATATTATTTTTCGAACTTGATCCAAGTTGTTAAAAATGGACATCCATCGTTTACTCAAATTTAAAAATAAAATTCACTGGTGAAAAATAACTATTTTTTTAATTTTTCTTTTTTAAAATTTCATATAATTTTGTCCTCTATCACTCCATTGCATTGGATCATGTTTTTGAATGTCACAAAATTATCAAACCAGAAAATTTACTTTTTTTTTCACCATAGATAGGAGAGATAAAAGGGTCTAGGGGCGTTTGGGCCAAAACAGCATGCATTTAGCGTCCCTCTTCTAAAAATCTAATTTGAAGATCTCCATTTTCACTAAGACAATTATGTAGTTTCTCGAAGAGACTTCTGGAGTTTCTCTCTCTTTATTTCCGTCAGTTTGTCAAATCATACTTTTTTAACAGGTGGAGGGTGAGATCGTCTTCTTTGCCATCATCACCTCGTTCTATCCTGCTTGATAAAACAAAGAAAAAGGGAGTTGGTCTCTCTGATGTCTTCTTGGCTCATCTCATCTGAACGTCACGAGAGCATCAACCCTGCACTGCGTTACATCGATATGCTGAGAGATCTCCTTTTTACACGAGTGGGGGCTACGTGCCTTCTACCTGGCCAGAACAATCGTCCTCGAATACAAAACCCTGATCTTTGTTTTCTCGAATTTCTTTCCTTTATTATTATTATTTTTCTTTGTTAATACTTGCAAGGGACCAAGAAAATCCCAATCTTGAAAAAGAAAAATTATATACAAAGTTTAGGCAGTCTCAACTAATTTTTGCGTTGTGTGTGTGTGTGTGGATAGGTAGGTTTTATGGCTGTGCTATGCTTTGGGTGTTTAGTAAAAGAAATTACAGAGTTTTTAATGTAAAAAAAAGGGGGATAGATGTTATATAGCAGGAGAAGCTACTGCTCCCATAGCTACCCAAAAGGCCAAAATTGAAAATTGGGGTTAAAACGTGGACATCTACACACCATATTTTCTTATTTTAGTAAAGACCCTGTGTCATTCCACCATTTTCCTTTAGCATATTGTATGGTATTGCATGAGTTGGAATTTGTACCTTAAGAGTTAGCTAACAGTAACATTACCCAGCTCCACATCTCCTTTTGGGCCTACGTGGCATCCAGAACCACTGACGAATGAACGTTTGATGGTCTATTTGGTGGAGCCTACACATCAAAATGTTTGACTGCTTGGTAAGTTCTATCTGACTCTTATGTTAATAATTATAAGACAATTAAGATATAGCTGATGACAATTAAGATTGTTTGAAATCAAGGAGAATGTTATGAATATGTACATATTAGAAAGGAATGGATGAGATTGATTTTTTATTTTTAAGGAGAATATTGAGCTTCTATTATGGATGGTAAATTATACTTAGATTTATCATGATTTCAATCAAATTAAATATTACTTGAGAGTCTCACTTAAGCATTGAAGTTTCTTTGACAGATACCACATCGGTATACAATAAAAGATAGAGAGGTTGATTATATGAAGGATCTAAAGGAGTTAGAATGAAGAAAATATTCATCCCACAATTATGAAAAAGGAAATGCTACAACTAGAAATTAAAGCTGATTTTGCTTAAAAAATTTCCCTTACCTGGTCCAACAAAGAAAGGGTCAAATGTTAATTTGTTACTCTGTTAGTGGGATCGAAGACTATGCCATGAAAAGTAATGGGACCTTGATAGTGTCACCGAACTCTCGAAGTACAGGATATCCAGTCAGTATTGTATCGCTTAGTGCTGTTAATAAATATGATCAACCAGAATATTGCATGAAGTAGATGGGAATCTGAATTAGATTTTATCCACTCTGCGAATTCAAAGTACCCAATCAATGTATAATTTTAGATTCTTTTCTTGAATGAAACAAGAAAATACAATCTGGGTAGGATTGATCAACCGTGTTCTCAATTCGAAATCATGTGTTGAGGATACACCAATTCTTTTATATACATAATTAAGGATCATATAGTGTGGATCACACATTCCACCATGTCTCCCTTGCATTTCTTTTCAAATAATGGGCTTGGAGAAAACCCACGCACCTAATCACAAATCCAGTAGAAGCTAGAAAACACTTATCAAACGGTTTTTGGTGTGTACATCCACAAAAGGGCGGTCAAATTTTCATATATAAGTGGTCCCCAATAAGTGAGATCGGTATCATAAAAAGAGACTTGGAGTCGAATAATGTCATCCAAATCCAACTCTAGGAATATAACATATATATATTTATTAGTAAAGATGAATTCTTAGAGTTGGATTTCTGCAATTTAACTTTTAAAAATTGTTGCCCGTGAGAATTTATCCTAGAGTTGCAGAGAATTACAATTCCAATACTTATTAGTAAATTTAGATTATCCTTATATTAAACGGTGTAGATCCTTCAATAGGCTTTCTAGTCCAAATATATCTAAGCATAGTCTAATGATCATCACCATCATTTGTTTTCTTATATAGGATTCCCAAGGTGAGTTGTCAACTCTAGCACACTTAATTAAAAGTTATAAGAATAATGATGAATGCAGTTTTTGGTATGCAGTCGGTACGTGGCAAATGTGACAAAGGCACAGAACCGCAGATCTTTTTCTTGTGTATCCAAAAGAAAAAGATCAATGTTATGTGTCCTTGCCATGTCAGCCATGAACCAAAAATCGTGTGCATTCATCATGATTCAAGTTATAATCTCATAAGAGATGACTCCTAAACAAATGAAAGTGTCAAAGAGTTGGAAAGTTACAACATTCGAACGCAGCTCTTTGCTTCCAAACATTTCCTAAGTCATACAATGGATGTTAATTACATTACACCACTAAACAAGCATTAGATTAATGAATAATGTGCTTATGATGCCAGTATTTCCATTTCTAATGGCTTGAGGAGTTATTGCATTAACTTACGTCATATGTGGCTATGAAATTAATGTTGACCAATAAATATATTCCTGACCGGTCCGAAATGCGACTGACGATTTGTGGGGTTGGGCCTTTCAGTGTGAGATGATGCTAAGAATTACTAATTTTGGGTTCTCTTTTAATCGAGTGGCTCAGTATGAGAGATGACTCTCTCTCTCTCCACAAGTCATGCATTCATTGCTGCTGGGCGTACGTACATCATTCCCCACATGCAACGTCAAGAGGATGATGTTGGCATGGATGTAGACTCCTGCCACTAACTCTGTCTTCTGATGTGTTACGGACCCACTGAGGAAAACAACTTCCTTTGATGTACACGGTTGGATGGTCATCAAAAGTAAAACATGGAGAATCTCAAGGAAAATTCTAATGATCAAAATTCCAAGAGAACATCCTCTTACATATGACATTACATCATTTTCAATCTATCTTTATGTTGTTATAAAATATACTAAATCATTGCACTTGAATTTGAATTTAATTAATTCAACAACAAAAGTTATGATATATATTTTGTGAGATATGTCAAGTTCAAGACACATTTTCTCTACAACAAGACAAGCAACCTAACATTGTATTGCTGTACATTGACAAGTTGATTGGTTATATTTAGTGACTCGGGCACTTTTGTCTATGCAAACAGTAGTTAATGCTATAATATCTCTTAGATGGCAAATGATACTTTTTCCAATTTGGTTATTTAAACCACACAATCCCCATGTGTGTACTTTGAAGATTATAAAAGATCAAGAAAAAGAACAGAAAGAGTGGAGTTTGAAGTAGTGAGGTTGGATATGAACACACTTGCAATAAAATATGGGTTTAATTAAAGAGTTGGATTGAAGAGCAAAATCCGTTTAATTAACCCCTAAATTTCGCAGGATAAGGTTTTTGACTATGATGAAGATAATATAATAACTTTCATCGATGGAAAATAAACCCCAAGGACAAGAGCTATACATGTAATTGTAAGACTTTTGTGTTGCTGACATGGGAACGGATCTTTTGTAGCTCTTGTTCTATCATCGATAGAACATCACATTGAAGAAAAATAAGAACTTAGTCCTCTAGTACTTGTGCTTTAGAATTTAGATAAGATTTGAAAAAATATATATACATTAAAAACAAACTTTTTTTTTCTCTAATAAAGTATTTGAAAAGGGATGGTCACTAAACACCTAAATTTAAATAATTTGATGTAATCATCTTGATGATGTAGCACACCCTCAACCGTTGATAATTGCTATAGAGAACTAAAAAAAAAAAAACAGGCTACAAAGGATCTACTCCCTGTTGATATAGTATTGACTAGTGATTATCTAACGCTCTTTTTTGAGATGCGCCCACCCCCCCCCCCCCCTCTCATACGCTCCCTAACCTAGAAATTACATAATTGTAAATCTTTTACTTGTGTATCCTGAATCAAAGGGGCGTTTGATAAAAGAGTGTCAGATTATCACAATTCAAATAACTTAAGCTCACGTGTGAAAAAGAAATAATTTTTTGATAGTAGATTATAAAATTACAATTTTAAAATATTTACATGATATGTAAAATTTATTTGTTTGTGAAAAAAAAAATATTTACATAAACAGATAATTTATACCAACTTCTATATAATTTTAGTTTTATTTAACCAAAAGAAAAATAAGTAAATTTTCATTCTGGTAAAATTAAAAGGGTATAAATTATTAATTTAAGTAAATATTTTTTACCTAAACAAATAGATACAAATACTTTTATCTGTATTTTCACCTAAAAATAATAGAAAATATTTTATTAAATTAGAAGTAAATGCTAATTACTTGTACCTAGTTTTCAAAGGGAAATTTCATATTTTTCATATAATATATACTGTACACTTAATTTAAAGTCTAAAGTAGGAGCTACTATAAAAAAAAAAAAAAAAAATGGGAATGATGCATTAATTAGAGAGTAGTGACTGAGCCTTGCAGTAATATTTAGATCCCAATGGGTAGCAGCAAGTGGGGCCCATCACCTCGTGGTACTGGTCCCTCATTCCATCAAAACTCATAGCAAGATTGGAAAGAGAAATAAAAAATTATAAGAGTTCAGATTAAGTAAGCTAGCTAGGCCACATAAACCATGGTTTTAAAAATTGGTTTCACGTCTCGTCTCGTCCAAGCCTGATATCGAATTGTCTCAGATGAATTTTCTGATACGTTTAAGACGTCTCGTTCAAAGAATAAAAAAATTGAACATGTGATATTAAATGTCGGTATTAAAAAAAAATGACTTGTGAGTTAGTCTCGTTCAACTCTGATACCAAGTTAACTTGGGTGATACATCTTAGTCTCAGACGAGTTTTAAAACCGTGACATAAACACATAGTTGGTGGGCAAGGAATTACACATAAGAGTTGATTATATGTGGAGTTTCTTAAGCTTCGGGTACTAGTGGAGGGCCACACAATGTTGAATTACATGATGGCCACCTAAAAATGGCTTGGATTCGTATGCGTATGGTAGTTACAATACTCCCATCACTACCATATCAATATTGGGGTTGAGTCTTTAGTGACAGAGTAATTGATTGGCTTGCGTGGCAAGGTACGGGTAGGACCTCTCTAAATTCCATATGTGGGGGATCCAAAGCTAAAATGGGTCCAATCCAGCACAGAAGAGAAGACTAGACACCTGTAAATTAGTTCACATGGGCCGTGCAAAAGAAACAGGCATCGGGACCCCAAGTGAAAGTAGTAGAATTTCACTAACTTTGATTAAAAATCTATTTGGCTTGGGTGGCGATCTACTTTTTTTCCCCCTTAATGAATACCCTTTCAAGCTTTAGCTTTAATGATAGTCTTTGATGAACTAGCTGTTGTGTAAATGTCTTGTAATCCAATTTTATTAAGGATTTTCTATTTTTTGGGTGCTTAGTTTCTATTTTTGTGGATATAAACTCGTTTTAACAAAACATGATTTTATAAATAGAGATCTGTAAGGTTGTAAAACATAAAATAGTGATTGATATTGATCTGACCCCGTGAACGTAGACACACTGACAAACCACGTAAATCAATGTGTTTTGTGTGCGATTTTTGTTCTCTTTTTGCTTCATTTTTCAGACTAGTACAATTACTAGATGTGACAATGGGTCATGTCGGCCCAAGCCATGAGTTCTAAAAAGTCCATTTCTAACTGGGAAGGAAGGCCCATTTATTTGTCGAACTGGTCTTGGACTAGATGTACAATCTGGTCTACAGCCCAGCCTGACGCACAGTATTTAATTAGCCCACCTCTCTCTTTTGCAAGGAGAAAAAAGTGGTTGGCCTTGCCTAGCCTGTAAATGATCCGGAATGGACTTAGTCTGGCTGTCAATGGGTGGGTTTGGACCAGGTTTGGTTGAGCCCTAACCTGACCCTGAAAAAACGGGCTGGACTTAGGAAAGTTTTATACCCTTATCGGGCCTAAGTCGACCAAGCCTTAACCCAGTACAAACGGTGTTAAAGCCATTAAATTTTTTCACAATCTCTAAAAATTAATGAAACCAATGTGTATTTTCAGTCATCATCATCACCACCTTTTCATTAGGAGCCAGCTACATGAATGGTATCCCATCATTTTAATTTTATTTAAACCCAGTGTGAATTTTCAATATTGTTCCAACCAAACAGCACAAAAAGATGATTTCTTGCCTTTGTTGGATGGTTACTGCTAGTGGATCGGATCAGACCCGAAGTCCAATCCGTTCCAATAATTTAGATTCCGATAAGGTTCCAATCTGATATCTTATTGGATTTAATTTGGATTGACCATGTCCAAATCCAATAAAATGTTAGAAATTATATATATATATATATATTAAAGATATGAAGTTTATTTAGATTTTCTACATTAAATTGGATTTGCCCAATCCGATTGCGATTGGATCTTAAATTGAGATTCAATTAAAAGAAAAGCTGCGATTGGTCCGATACTTATCGAATCAGATCCGGATTCAATCCAATCCTTAATGCATTCAAATCAACCCTAATCCGATCCATTGACAGCCCTAGTTACTGCTTAATGGTCAAAAACTAAGGGGTACCCTTCATCATGCACAATTTTATTATCATTAAGAGTGTCAATGGGTCGGGCCATAAAAAAGCCAACTTTAATGTCCAAGTCTAACCCGTTAAATAATTGGAAACTAGGGAAATTACCAGAAAGGATAAAGTTTTAGAAAATTACTAGACCAGCACAGTTATAAAAAATAAAAATAAAAACCTTGATTTTCTAGGATAAGTTATTATTCATGCAATGAAATCATCTCATTTATTGGGACAGCAATCATTGAAAACTATTCATAAAGTTGGTAGAAGAAAATAGTTTTGGTAAACAAATTGTTTTTTTAGAGGGATTTTTCCCCTATCATTAATACTATCGTGTAGGGGTATTTTGGAATTGTAAAATTTCCCATTTTTTTTCTATCCAAATTCCATCACCTTCTATTTCAAAAATCTTATCTTGTTCTTAACGTCTAAAGGTTGAAGTATATAAGAAACATAAGGTTGAAGAGGATGATAAAATTATTTTGAAAGATTGAAGTAGATAGAATCTTTAGAATAAAAAATATAGTAAAAAAAATTTACGAGAGAAATTGAAGATAGCTAAATTTGGGAAGAAAGTAGCTAGGTTGAAGTTATGGAATGATTATTTTCATTGTCATCACCAACAATTGCGAACCAAGATCCTTGCGACAACTATGCACTTGCATTGGGGGTAGTAAGCAGGTAACAAGTTAATTTTCAAAATGATAAATTTATATTTCAAAAAATATTTTCAAAATGTGTTGGTCCGATGTTTAATCCAACTCTTAAAATAAAAAAAAAAAAAAGGTTAGGGCCTTGACATTGAGCCACTATAATTGGGCTAGATTAAAAACTTTTGGCCTCTCAAATTTGAGTTGGGCTAAGGCTTAATAATGTGCAGCCCTGGACTTGATAAAGGTTTAAGATAATAAAAAATTATGCTTGTTAATAACCTAATCTTTTTGTTAGGGGTGCAACTCCCGCTCTCAAATCTCGCTTTGTATTTTGATAAGGAATCATTCTTCAATCCCCGCTCTCAAAATATGACAACCTGCTTACAAAATGTTGGAAACCCATTCGTATAAAGAATCTCATTTCATCTACATATTAAGTATTTTTATTTCTTAAATAACTATTAGTTATATATGCCCTCAAAAACAATAGTGTGAAGATTAAATTTTTTTTAAATATTATTGTAATTATTGAACTAATTTGAAACCTTCAAAGTATAAGAAACTTTAATCATTGAAACATATATTGATTATTTAATGAGTCATGCTAGAGTAACATTGATATGGATATCGATTCTCACATTGCTGATGTGGAAGTGCACACATAGCCATAGATGCTTTTCACTCATATCTCGATTGAAAGCTTCTATGCTTCCATACATACATCCACGTCAACAATGTGAGAATCGATGTCCATTTTATTGTTACTTCAGCATTTTCCTTATTTAATTGCTAATAATAATATTTTTTTGCTGTAACTAATTGGACTTGGTGAGTATCATGGTAACATTGGGGATATGGTCAAGCTATATAAATAGTATTTTAAAAAAAAAAGACTCAACCACAGAACGAGTGATAATATACTAATCATGGAGCATAGTATTGTATATTTCAATACAAAATTTATTAAAAAAGGTGTGTCTATTTTATTAAAAATTATTAATTCTAAATTAGTAAAAGAGGTGTTTTTTGCGAGAGAGTAAGTAGTCATGTGGATTAAGTAAAGCAAATGAAGCATATAATTGTAAAATTTATATTTAATTTGGTGCTCCGGTGTTCTCGCTCTGGTCACTTAGGCTGGTCTAGTAATTTTATAAAAACTTTATTCTTTCCTGAAATTTCCCCTAGTTTTAAATTCTTGCCCAATTATTTAACGACTGAAACTCGGAAAATTAAAAATGGCCTATTTCAGGCCCCGCCCATTGTCATCATTAATAATAAATGGTGCATTATGAAGGGTACCCCTCAGTTTTCGACCATGAGCAGTAGCTATTCAACGAAATTCTTTAACGGTGCCATTATGGAGTCTTTGATACCCCTTTTTTTCATTTGAGAAAATATAGTTTGGGCTTCTTAAGAAGCCCCATGTCAAAGGATTCGTAGTTTTGTCGGTCCAATTAGGATCAACACTCCTTTTAGAATTGTTACTTGAAGTTTATATTATTTTCTTTCTCAACTCTGCAATTGTGCTCATTTCATAGACACAAAACCAGGCTGAATCTTGTTCCTCCAGATTTATTTATTTATTTTTGTCCCATTTTTGGACTTTGATTAGGGGTGTGTGGCCCGGCTTGCAGGCCTCATTCTTGTATATAACTGGACCTGGGTCCAGTCCATTTCACCACTAGCTTTGGCTGCTGTAATTCCATTTGACGTATCAATCCCAAAAAAAAAACCCTATTTGATAGCTATTCCTCAGATGATTAACATAATTCTCTCCTTATTTTAGCTCAATAGCTGATTTGTTTGACACATTGCAAAACAACTTTGTGGTTGTGGGTTCAAGCCCAACTTACACATTAAAAAGAAAACATTTTTTTAATTAGATGCGCAATGCCAACAAAATGAGTCGTATTTTACATAAAAGTCCTCGGTGCTTGACATGTCAAACATACAAGAGTAGTTTTGTACCTAATAATGATACTTTTGTAAATTAAAAAGAATGGGATTCAAACGGTCTCCCGTACCTAACCAAGGTCAAGTGGCACCCCATTTTATGCCACGTGACATTTTTGGTGACCCACTGATCATATGAATGTGATTCATCCCTTAGTGGAGGTTGTTCCCAAGGTCTTCAAACCTCTTGAACCACTTTTTATATACTAATTTTGCTAACTGTTAACCACCAACCCCACTAAGCAAAAATAAAATAAAAAAATCTACACAATAAATATCAATTTGATTGGAGGTGTGCTTCTATTGATAATAGCATTGTCTTAAGAATGATTTCTGATTGTTAGATTTAAACTCTTTTCCAAGAGCTTAGATCTAGTGGATACAAGTTATCAAATATAATGATATTTGGTAAATAGGTACACCAAAGGGATGGTCCACATGTCTATATGCTCAATGGGTACCCAAAAATGTCACATGGCATGAAATGGGGTGCCACCTGACCTTGGTTAGGTACAGGACTCCGTTTGGATCAATATTCAATTAGAAATGTCATTTAAAACACGTGGATACATGTGATTGGTGGACCCCAGATTTTGGTGAGCAAAAAAATTTTCCCAACAGAATATAAGAAAAATAGTACAAATGTTTGAAAAAGACGAATTCAACTTTGGGAAGATCCAACGGTGGAGTAGAATCCTCTTTTTTATAGATGCGCAAAGCCAAAAAAATTATTAAAAAAATAACACAAATGTTTGAAAAAGACAAAGTCAACACATAGGAAGATCCGACGGTGGGGGAGGCAGCTTCTGATTGGGAAGGATTCCATCCAAGACTATCCACGCCATCCTCATGCCCCAGCTTGTGTGTACATCAAAGTGGCAGTGCATCAACCATACACCTGTTGACACATCATCGTCAACAATAAAAGTCAGCACTATTTTGTTACAAAGAAGAAAACCAAAATATGATCTTTTTTACATGAGTGACATTGTAAAATCATCACACATATACATACAGAAGAAACGATAAAGATGGACATCACACATCATGATATTGGTGATTAGTTTCATGATCTTCTTGGTGGACCCACTACAATTATATTCAAATGATCATGATCAATGCATGCCTCAATTGTTACATGCATCAGTTGGACTCACCTGGGTTGTCTGCAAGAAATCGAAGGGCGACCCAACCACCGGATGGCACACCAAAAGTATTCCTCTCGACAGGATCGACGAGATTAAAATTGGAAGGGTCCTTGTTTGGATCATAGTTACCGAAGCCTAGGCCAACAACGAAGAAGTTGAAGCCGTGGAGGTGTAGAGGATGGCTCTCGACACCAAGGATACTAGTGTCTTGCAACACCAGCTCTACACTAGTGTTGAAGGGCAGCACTACCACCTTTGTGTCATTGCCCACCTTAGTGTTGTTGGGTGGGGTGCCAGTGTAATTGAAGGGGAATGGTGGTTTAGTAGGAAAATCGGTGGTGTAGACACCATTCGACTGGCCGAAGAAATATGCTTGGAGAAGGGATGTGGTTGGGAGTGTGAACGAGACATTATTAACCGCGGCTGCGAATTTTGTGCCATTGGGGCCCTGGCATGTCTGATTCTTTGGGCATGGACTTGACCCCAGTCCCACAGTGAAGAAAAATTGTTTATCTATCTTTTGAGGGACATTGGCTGGGTATTGAGAATTGGCCAAGGTACGAAATCTCCGACTGAAATTGGTAACAAACGATGTGTCGTTAAGTGCTGGAAGAGTTGGTTTTAAAAGGGGAAGCTTCTTTATAGAGACAGAGGAATTTGATTGTTGTATGTATTCAAGGATTCCTGCGGTCGTTGAATTGTCGAATGTTCCAAGGCCAGTGACATAGGGACTTGCTGCCATGAGAAAGGTTGCATTGGGGTAGTAAGGTTTGGTCTTGAGAAGAACGTTGGTGGTCTGGCCCGGCGTGATGAGGAGAGTGTCAGTGTCGAAGGGCTTTACATAGACAGCATCAGCGTCAACGATAGTGAGGTTGTGGTTAGCAATGCTGAAGAAGAGTTCATCGTTCATTGCAGCATTGATCAAACGGAGGAGGTAAGTCTTCCCGGGCTTGACCTTCAGCTTGAATGTATCTGCATGTGTTTGATCATGTATGACATTAGGCTTGTCTACTAAAAAATGACCAAGATGGCTCAATAGAGATTGGTACCATTTGTGGAGGAGCAGTTGTACAAAGGCC
The DNA here is from genome assembly GCF_017979445.1 of Akebia trifoliata. NCBI lineage: Eukaryota > Viridiplantae > Streptophyta > Magnoliopsida > Ranunculales > Lardizabalaceae > Akebia > Akebia trifoliata. The sequence continues at coordinate 8,130,567 of NC_141388.1, read as the reverse complement.
CTGGGAATCCATTGATGGTGTATGCATTAGAGACATTAGGACCTCCTCCACTCTGCAAAGCTTGGGCTATAACAGCCTCGGGATCTGCATTCCACCATTCTCCTAAAACCTCAAATCCAAATTCATGTTAGTGAAATATGTTAATTAGTTTTGGAAGAACGATTCAAATCCATCTCATTAATTCCTTGTTAATTACCGAAGATGATGGGGACTTCCTTGTAAGGTTTAGGGAATGGGTAAGAAACGTTGTGTTTAGGGAGGATTATGATGGGTCCGTAGAGGGTCGACCTCATCCATGAAATGTGAGCATGCCAGAACAAAGTCCCTCTCTGCCCAGTTGTAGTGAAGTTGTAGATGTAGGTCTGGTTTTGCTGTATTGGGCATTGAGTAATGTATGCAGGTCCATCTGCCCATCCGCTTCTAAGTTGTCGAACTCCATGCCTGTTCTCTCATTCATCAATCACCAAACAAAATACTAAACAAACACACTTGAAATTAAAGTTACAAAGAAAATGATATTTTTTAACGATTATGTCTCGGACTTCAAAGGATGTTACCAACCTCCACAACTATGCTTCTCCTGTAGAAAGTCCTGAGAAAGTATTCTTATTTTATCTTTCAATGCAAAAAAAGTAAGGGTTTTATTGTTATTGTTCAATGACACTTTATAAATATATCAGTCTCGGAAATATCCCTTGTTTAGATGTAGATCCTATTTTGCATCGACATCTCATGTAAAATATATTTGTTACATGGATTTGTTTTATGTTTGGATGTCAAGGGGCATTGTTGTTATTTCCTTGGAATTATTGACTTATATCTCGTAGTAGATTAGTTGCTGGGAACCTTTAAAGTTTCCTCAAAGCTACGACTATCCAAATAATTCTTTGACATATCAACTATCAACACCCTATGTAAGTCACTAATAGCTCTCAATCCCATCTTATCTCTACTATCTCCTCAATTCCTAAAATCCTAATATCTTTTTTCTAATTCTTATTTCCTATAGAATAATGATTTTCTGACTCCCCCTCTGGCATACTCCCCCATACTCTCTTGACGTGGTATGTGCTAGAACCATAGATTTTTCCTCGGGATACAATGGTGCACATATTTATGGGGATGTGCAGTTGTGTATCCCAAAGGAAAAAAACTTATGATTCTAGCACATGCCACGTCAAGAGAGTATGAGGGAGTATGTTGCCGCTGGGGGGGTGGGATAGAAAATCACGACACTGTCCTATATCATGCCTTGTTATTTAGCTTGTTAATACAAGTTATTTGCAATTGTACCATCTTCTCCCCACTTTACACATTAAAATATAAATTTACCAATAGCACATGCATAAGAAGCTGGTGAGAGGGTTCCATACCAGTGCAAAGTGACATTGTTTTGAACATGGTTAACAACCTTAACGACCACCCGATCACCTTCCCGTGCAACAATCCGAGGCCCAGGAAACTTTCCATTAACGCTCACAATGCTCTTCATGTAACACAATCTTGTTACATTTTGTAACTTGATCTACAACAATTAGTTAAATTAAATACTTAAAAAATAGAATTATATACAATGAAAGCTCCATTTTTTTTCTAACACATTTAAATTGAAACTGCTCAGCATTGAAGCTAAAGAAGTAAAATGTACATCAAACTTGTAGTGTCTCGTTACGCCTGTTTGCTCAGCTAGTATGATCTCAGGCAATAGCCACAAAGCACTCAATGCAAAGAGCAAAGCTCCCAAGGGGTGAGAACCACCCATCTCTCTCTCCAAGAAGGGTGTTAATACACTCACAATTTTGGTTATAAAGTCATGAGAGACTTTGAGGTTTCATATATATAGAGAGAGAGAGAGAGAGACAGTTGAGTGGAGATTATCACGGAGAAAACAAAGAGTATTTTTCATGTATCTATTCGGGGGTGGTCACACCAAGACTAGAGTTTGGATCCTTTTGGTGTTGGTTGAGCTGAATTTTAGAGTGTTTGTAAAGTAAGATTTTTCCATTGCAATTAGGGTCAAATTTAAGCAAGTTAGCAACATAACATATCCTTTCTTTACATAATTATTTATTTTGTTTCATACGATACCATAATATAAGTGTTTAATGACCGTAGTGCCCTGCAATGTATTAAACAGTTTATAAAGTGATATGGGGCGGTAAACTAAAGGGACAATGACCGCAGAGATCAATTTTTTTGAAAATATGTATCAAAAAGTCAATTCTAAAAAGTATGTCTCTTTAGTATTCACTTTAATAAATATTAGTTTAAAAATGAAAATGTTGTAATTACCCTTTCAAGGATTTTTTATGTTTAACGAAACATGTTCATTTGAGTATATTTGAGGTACTCTTATGTTTTAAAATTAATGGCATGATCATTGACTATGGTCATCTCTTATACATCAATGAAATAAAAGATCTTAATGGAAAAAAAAAATTATAATTTTCTTTTTGTAAAACTAGTAATCTTTAACTCACATAGATGATGATGATGATGGAGATGAGTATGGTCATCATCATCAGCAAATTGATTTGGTTTATTTTACATATTAAATGTTAAGGGCATTTAAGTCATTAGATTTAGAGTCGTGCTGGGGTGACACAAGATTTACTATGATTCTCACAATTCTGACGTGGAGATGCGTACATAACCGTAGATGGTTTTTCTCGTATCACGAGGAAAAATCTCCATGGTTATGTGCACATCCACATCAGAATCGTGAGAATCGTAATAAATATCCTCTGTCACCTCAAAATTAATGCTAGATTTAAATATTTTATTTGTAATTAATGTTTTGACAATTAATGTCAACATCATAAATGTATTTATTAAAGGCATAATAAATGCATTTATTTTGTAAAAGATAAAGATGCTCTTATTTTTTTTTTGTAATTTTGAAAAGTGAAAAGCATTGAAGAATGCTAACGTCCAAGACCTCATGAGGACGTAAGCATTTTCCAATAGTTTCATTTTTCAATAATACACTTACTAATTTTGTCTTTAAGTGAAAAAGACAAGAATATATATAATAAATACTTGTTTACCTAATAAATGCTTTTATTTTACATATTAAATGTTAAGGGCATTTAAGTCATTAAATTTTAATATTTTGTTTGCAATTAATGTTTTGACAATTAATATCAACATAATAAATGTATTTATTAAAAGCATAACAAATGCGTTTATTTTGTACAAGACCAATATTATTTTAGGTAAAACTTAGATTTATTTGCAACCTTGATTATTTTCCCTTCAGAAAAACATTGTCTTCAATCCTTGGTTTATTGTGCATACACAACTAGGGTAAGAGCTTTATTTATTTTCTTCATATTTTGTTTAGAAGATGAAATAATAGAGAAATTGAGAAATTAATCAAACCGTGCAGAGAATGAAAGGTGAAACAAATCTAGAGATTTAAACAAGAGGATATTTTGATCAATTTCTATGCCTTTTGCATAAGATCTTGATCAAGGGAGGTATGTCATCAATATAAAACATAATGGCTATCACAATTCACAAATAGAAGAGTTCATGTAGCTAACATAATAATTGCAATAAAATAGCTAATAATTGTAAATGATAGACTATTATGATTTTATAACATATTAATATTCTAAGAAATATTAGCCTCCAATTATTGTGGTTTGTGGAAACTAATAGTAATGGTCAACAAGGAGATTTTGTAAATCAAGTCATGCATTCCCACTCTCCATGCAAAGCCTACAAAAGAAAATTTCAAAGAATATTTTCATAATTTCACTAATATTATGTAAAATCCTAGTTAAATTTTTTTGACATATTTATATTTCTCATTTTTTGTAAAAATATGTAATTTTAATTGCGATTTTTCTTTTTATAGTGGAATCAATGTGATCCATGAACGTACCTTAATATTAAAAGAACCACGTAAAAATATGTGCTTTTGTGTATGATTCGCCGATTGTTTCAATTAATTTCTTAAGTTTGATTGCCCTGTTTTCTCAACATCAATTATGTTTGAGACTCCCCCATGAATAAATAAAAACAGATTATTGATCCTTAGGAATCGTAAAATTCCTACTCCCACATTTATTTCCATTGATCTAACCATTCTTTTCTTAGTTATAAAGGGAAAGAAGTTGTGAAAATCTTTTGGATTATAGTTCATCATACTTATATAAAATAAGATTCTCCATTTTATTCTTCTAAGTCATTATGATTCTCCACTATTAAAGCTTGTTTACAAGTTTAATTATTTATTTATTAGGCCACTTTCGATGGACAAGATTTAATTTTTTAAGGATAATATTTTCAGTACGGAAGTGTCGGTTGTTCTTTCTCTCTCTTGTATAGGGAGAGAAGGATGTATGATCCGACATAAAACAAAAACTCATCAGTGCGATTGACGGTGAAATGTGAAAACAACCGATTTTATCCCCACTTATAATAGGGGAGATGTTTAAGCATTTCAAGGGCAAAACCGTCTTTTAATGCAGCTTTAATGTGGGCCTGATGGGGTCGATTCCACCTTATTAGGTCATCCAAGTGAGTGTCCAATGCCCCTATTTGAAGGGAAAACAGTTATTTCAACTGTAACGAGTTGAAACTTGGTCCGTCACCCTCTTACCTAAATTGCCACCTTAATCTTTGTATGGATTCCAAGCCCATTATATAATAAATCAAAAAAAGAAAAAGGCATGGATTTAACAGCTAGAATCCCTAATAAGGCCGATTTTGGGTGTATAGGTCCACCTAGAATTGAGTCAAACATTGGTCTTTGTTGTCAATTCAAATGCAAGAGATGAGGGTGTGGGCATGGAGGTTCCGTGATAATGGAAAAAAAAATTAGTTACAAAAGGTTAAAGAGGAGGATATTTTTTTCACTAATGCTGGTACGAGGAAACACATCTACAACTATGTGCACACTTCCATGTCAGAATTGTGAGAATCTTAGTAAATCCCGTGTCACCCAACACGACTTTTTAATATTGGGATAATATTGTACAAGATACAAATATATGTATTAATATTGCGATAATATTGTAACTATCTTATCTTATCATTTCTTTCCTTTTTTGATTTTTTCTGAAAATTCTCATTATGATAGGAAATTAATTGGAATTATTTCTCTGTGGCACTTTTTTCATGTAGCACTTTTCAACGGTTGAGAGGGTGCGACATCAATGACAAGATAAGATAATTTGGTCATCAAAATTTAAAAGCTCAATGGTCATTGATTTTCAAAGCCTTTATTTGATCAAAATAAGATTTCCGTCGATTTTATTTTTCAATCAAAGAATCCTATAGTGTTATTTTTTCTCAATTTAACACTCACAAATCTGTGGAAAAAGTGTTACAAAAGTCGGTTTAATCATTGTTGATATATAAAAGTCGGTTTAATCATTTGTTTTCTTACTCAAGTCCAACCACATGGATCTTTTTCCTTTTTTTTTTCCCCCTTTTTAAGTACAAAAGGAATTGTTTTCAGTAGCATGGCCATAGTGGGCCACATTGATACTGAAAAGAAGGCATTTTCATAAACAATTTACTAATACCACATTTTCTAGTAATCACCGACAAGAATCTTGAGAAAATGAATTACTTGAATAGTTATAAACAAAAACAAAAAAATCATTAAGTTATCGATAACTAATCTCATAAGAAAATTGCTTTTAATTGACATAGCCAAACATGTCCGATTTAGTCCGAAACAATTTTGATTCATGAAATACTTTTGTAATTGATACAATTTATCTTCGAGTTTATAATAAAACATAATTGTAGGATTCACACTTGCTACAATTTTGTAGGGGATAAAAATCCTATCAAAATATAGTTTTATGAGCATAATTTATTTTCTTTACATTTTACCCCCTCTAGTTTTACTATGTTCTCTTTTATCATTTTTAATCAACTTTATCATTTTTCATTATTTACCCATTTAACTTCAAAAAAATTTAATAATACTTCTCCATCTTTATTTTTTTCCCCTTAAACCTCCTTAAACCAAAAAAAGATGCCTGTTCTGTGGGCATGGGTGAACTTTAGTATATCAATAAATTATAATACATTTCTTTCAAATAACATTAAACAAGCTTATCTTGTTTGAAAGTGATTTAAGTATAAGTGAAAACCACTTATCTTTCTCCTATCAATCCTTCGATTTTCTTTAATTTGTAAATGAGACATTATACATAAAACTTGTATAACAAATTCAATTCCTCTCCACTACTATAATGCTAGATTATTTATTTGAAATTTCTTTGACAATCCCTTACACGAGTTACGAAAACAATCAACCTCAAACAAATATATTGAATTTTGTATCTCATGTCTACCACCCATTAATAAAGAAAACTTTTGAGAGCTCATCATTTGATGTATCCATTCTCCAAATTAAGGTGCCTCAAAGCAATTTGCAAAAGTTCGCCTTTTTTATGATAATTAGCGCTCGTATTTAGGCTTTGCCTAGTCCATAGACCATGATCTTAATTATCCAAAGATTAGTCTCGATGCACGTACAATGCCCACACATCACACGCACTTGGTAAGTGAGGGTGCACCACATGTGAAAACATACTGGGTATCAAACTCACGACCTACGAGCGTTAATGCTCGCTTATCAATCATTGAGACAACCCTCAAGGTTCAAAAGTTCACTTTTCTAATCCCTTTCTTCTCTTTCGAACATTGCCAACCAAAAAAACTATGAAGTTCAAGAACCCTATTCTTTGAATTACATGTGGTGTCTCCAATGAGGTCTCCAAAATATTAATGAAAAGGTATGGGTGTGAAATAAATATAAAAAGACGCATGCCATGTTGCAAAGAGGTTTATACCCAAATAATGAGGTCTCCTAAATATTGAACATACGATTTTGAAATATGTTGGAATTTAGAGTGTTGAATTTGAAAACCCTTTAATATTCAATGAATTTTAATCATAGGGTAAAAATCTAATCCCAACTTTATGTTTTTTACTTTTTGCTTTAGTTATTAGTGTTATTTTTGTCTTGTATAATTTTAGTCCCACATCGATTATTAGAAGAATTAGAGGGCCCAAGAGGTAAATCCAAGGTTTCAATTGGAATTTGAATCCACCGGTCCGAAAATCTTTATGATTATGTGCACGTACGTCATGTGCGCAGGAAGGGTGCGAATGCAAAATCTCGGATTCATACCTTACGTGGATGTACGCGAAGACCATTTTTTACTTTAATTCTCAAGACCCATTTTATTTAAAATTCTAACCGTTTTTAATTCATTTGTAAATCAGTACAGAATAAAAAGATTTATGACTATGAAAACGTGGGTTGTTGTATTATGGCAAGAGAATGCCTACAAATTGTGATATCGTAAGACGAATTTTTGTTACATTCAAGTTAAAAATCAGTATCCATTTTCTAACAAAATAAATACGAAAGGACACGCGTAGCATTGCAAAGAGGGTTATATCGAAATTTGAATCCACATACCCACGTCAAAGTTGGGCTCATCGCCAACAAGGATCTAGATTAATATTGTCATTGGCCAATGGCCCCAAATGTGCTTATTGTGGCAATTTTGATTTTATTATGTTTTTTTGAAAGATTTTTAACAAGAAAAAGAAAACAAGCCAGCACATAACAACCAAATGAGGCCACAAGCCTTAAATTTTATAGACAAAAAGATAAATAAAACCTTCTCTCCTCCTCTTATATTAATATTAATAAAATAAAAAAAGGAGAGCGTGCGCAGTACGCACCCGCTCCTCATTCAAAAATGGTAGGGGAATCCTCACCTTTGAAACTTGAAAATAATGCCTCCATAGAGATTGAAGAAGTAAGAAACACATTTCAATCTTTAATTAGGGAGCGAGAAATAATTTAAGACATTGGAGTGTAATAAGTAAAAGCTGGCGTGCCGATAGCAGTTCTTTAAAAAATTGAGAGACAGAGTGCGCAGTTCGCAACCGCTCCTCATTCGAAAATGGTGAGGGAAAGGGATCCTCACTCTTGAATTGAAACTCGAAAATAATGACTCCATGGAGATTGAACTTGAAGAAGAAAGAAACATATTTCAATTTTCCAAAAAAAAAAAATTAGCAAAATTACAACTTCTACCATTACAATGGGGAAAAATTTTTGGGGAAAGACCATTACATTATCTACACAATAGAGAAAATAAAAGTAAAAATTGTCCCCACTACTACGCGCAAGCTTCTCGTCTTGGAGCTATCGAGAAGATAACCTCGAGATCAGGTGGGTGGAAAAATCCATTCTTTGGTGGGTCTCTTTTTTCTCCATGAAACCGTTTCTTCTTCGGTGTCGGTGGGCACACCAAATTCACCGGAATCTGACACTCGTCTTCTTTTGGCGTCTTACACCCATCCTCTATAATCTCAAATCCATCCCTCATCATCTCCATTTCCAAGCCCTCTCTCTCTCTCTCTCTCTCTCTCTCTCTAAATGAAAGAACTCGAGAAGAAAAAATAAACTGAATGAGAAGAGAAGAGAGAAGAATTGTAGTTTGATATGTTAGAGAGTTTCGGAGATGTGGGTTTATATAGTAATTCTTCAATTTATATATAAATTTACTGGTGGGTTTAATTAGCTTGTTGTGGAAGCTCCTAGTGATATAGTGAGAGTGTGCGTGTGTGGGTGGAGGTGGAGCCGGAGCCGGTTACAACGTGGCGCCACGTGTCTCAAAAGTAATGGAGTTTTATCTACGTGTGCTGAACACGTGGCCCACGTTCCTCGACCTTTTAATATTTCAAATAAGTCGGCGCCAACTTTTTGTGAGTCGGTGAATGCGCGGGAAACTTCTTCGAGCATTTGTTTTTTTGATTTGAATACTGACAGCTAGTTTTTAAAAATCTAACAAAAATAAAAATTCGAATGTCTATCTGTTTGCAGGGTGGGCCGATCCCATGAGATGGGCCTGGGCCTAGAAACGGTGATTGGGTCTTGTGGCGGTGGTAGATGACAGACGTTTAAAGCATCTGCGCTTTGTTGTTTTCGTTGAGGACATCACCGTCACATTTGTACCCCCAACCGTGCACGTTCAAAAGATGGGAATTTAACAACACTTAAATCCTCCACCCACTTTCTCATGTTGTGAGTGTTCAACAACCCCCTCGCCAGGTCCTTTTCATTAAGAATCGTTCTAAGCTGACTAACTTAGACCTGCACTCAAACACTGTGCTGACGTGGTGATATGAAGGAACCATAGATCTTTTGTCTTGGATCTCGATGAAAGTCTGTATAGTTCTCTAGACATTGACATATCTGTGCAGTGTCGAAGAAAGTCATTTTAAAATAATGATAAATGACTGGTTAAAACATTAGTGCACAGAATCATAGATCTTTTTCCTTGTATAATACTAAGAAATAGATCTATGTATGTACACTTACCATGTCAACGGCGTAGAAAATCAAAACTGATCTCTATGAAATATGTGTTTTTCCTCAAATCATCCTAAAGGTTATGTTGATGTTGAACCTCAATCATGGGTCGAGGCAAGAAAAGCCTTACGAAAAAAAAGAAAATGCTAGCCGCCATCAACATGATTGTTGGGATTCCAAGGAAAAGTGTATTATTCTATAGAGGGTGGAACTGATCCCAAGGAAATGTGTGTTTTTTCAACTCTTAATCATCATATTACTGGAGAGTCTCAACCATAGATTAAGACTAGAAAAATCCTAGAAGAAATGGTTTTACGTTTTAAAATGTATGCGGCTGACATGGCAAGTGCACAAGATCTTAGATCTTTTTCCTTGTGTATCGTGAATAAAAAGATCTATGATTCTGTGCACTAGCAACGTCAGTCGTGTACTACGTATATTTTAGTGCAACCCTTTATCACGACTATAAAATTAATGTTATTGAAAAGAAAATTAGCATGGATATGTGCTTAAACATTTTAAGTATTTGGATTTTGCTTTTTTTTTTTTTTTTTGCCCTATACAAATGTCAGCATTCTATTGATTCATCAGCGTAGCACAATTTTTCCTTATCAACCAATTTGAACTCCAAGAATATGTGTGTTGGGTGTCAAAATAAATTTTTAGAATATTCCTACCACGCTTACATCATATCCACTGAAAAAGGTCAAAAAGATTTCAAAATTTTCATTCACACGAGACCAAATATTGGCACCACGAGACAGCACTTTTATAGGAGTCGAATTGTAACTTTAAGGAGAAGGTCAGAAGCAGATCCATGTAAAGTGTGATGATGTCTCCACATTCAACACAGTTACAAAGAGGGTAACACATGTTCATTAAACCATAACTAGTCGTGCAGAATAGTTATAAAGGGTGTATTGAAAGTGCGACACAAAATTACTTGTTTTCTTTTTAATCGGATCTAAGTCATGATCACAAGAGGCTGAGGTGTTAATTTTTTTTAGATACCTCTCTCTCTCTCTCTCATCCTTTAAAAGTGTGCTACAGAATTGCTATAGGAACCGTGTGCTATAGAGGATCCATTTCCCTCTAAGACACCAAGTGTTTCGTTGAACCCTATAATTCATGGGAACATTAATGCATGCTAATCATGATTTTAAATCTCATTTTAACATCTCGTCTCGTCTCACCCATGAACGTGACCGAGTCATCTTGAAAGAGTTTCTGATACGCTTGAATCGTCTCTTTAAACAATAAGAAAAATGAATCATGATTTTAAATCTCATCCGATACGTTTAACTTGTCTATCCATCTTGTTGGTGAACAATACCGAGACGTATCCAACAAATCATCTCAATCTCATACGAGATTTAAAATCATGTGCGTAGTGGATAGACTAAAAAAAGAATAGGGATCCAGCTAGGTATCCCTTCCTAACCAAGGTCAGAAGTCACCCTATTTTTATGCCACATTGCATTTTGGGGACCCACTGACCGTATGGATGTGATCCATCCCTTGGTGATCCTACATATAAAAAATCATAGTGTTTGATAACTTGTATCCACTAGATCTAGTCTCACGAAAAAGAACTCAAATCCAATGACTAGAAAGCATTCTGCAATTATATATTTAATGGATGCACATCACCAATCAAACTGATCTTAAATGTGTAGATTCACCAAGAGATGGACAATATATCCATTCGTTTAGTGAGTCATCAAAAGAAAAAATGACACATGGCATAAAATGGGGTGCTACCTGACCTTGGTTAAGAATGGGAAACCTAACTGGATCCCTACTCCTAAAAAAAATTACAAAAAAGGTACAACAAAAGCAAATGCATGTACGATACCCCACCCCCAAGAGTGTCATCCCCTGATTCATATTTCCACTTTGGACAAATGAATTTATCACCCGTTGCCTCTCGTGATTGGATATCATCCATTAATTCGGAGACCCATATGGGCACACCCTCACTTACCTGATGTGTGGGAATTGCATGTGCCCAGGACTAGGCCAAGGCCATGGTATATGGAATGGGCAAAGCCCAGATGTGGGCTCCGTCCGCTGTCTACAAGATACCTGATTATCAAAAATAACTAAATAGTTGGTATTTTTAATAACAAAAACAGAGTCAATCAAAGTTATACAGTTCAAAATTAAGAATAAAAAATTTGGATTCATATGATAAAGACGAATTAATTCATTATGAAAAAAAAAAATTTATAAAACAGATTTATTATTTTGTATTTACAAAATTTCATCTCAATTCATCCTATTTCGTCAAATCCAGGATCTTATATGATTCCTAAGGATGAACTGGATATGGACAGTTCCAACAAAATTTCACTTTAGAACCCATGTGATACCTAGGTCTAAATCATGTCAAAAAGGCGGTTCAATTCATGAACGTAAACGACGTGGCTAATAACGAATGTCCCCTTGATGTTGATGAAAAAGAAGAAAATTGACATATAATTTTAGTCTAAAAAAGTGTCAATCACCATCGCAAAACCTCGATGATGGCAAGGAAAATGTGGTGGCTACCATAAAAGAGAAACAATGAAAGGAAGGCAAGCAATCTTTAGCCTAAAATAAAATTCTATGAACTTGAAAATCGGCTTGGAATGAAAGTGTAATCTATAGGCATCCAACTAGAATTAATAGTAATCATAAAAGAAAACTAAAGCAATCTTGTAATTGGGGCCACTCATCTCAAGTTGTTTGGGGAATTTTTATCCCGAACAAGATTTTCTCAAAAATTTTGTCTAGAAAATAATTCATTTTAGCATTTTGTATTTTAAAATGGTTCACAAAAACCAGTGATTCAACTATTAAAATTCAATGTTTTTTTTTTATTTTAAAGACAGTTCTATTGATCTGAGTTGACTATACTACAAATTCATTACCATAGGCTATATATAAAATCCTGGGGCAATCCTCACCTTATAAGTCAGTTTTGTGAGGATGAGTTAGGCCCATGGGCTTCTACATGGTATTAGAGTAAGGTTATCACATAAGGATGCTGGAGACATGTTAAATGCAAAGGGGAGTGTGAGCGATAGTCCCACATCACTTTGACTTCATGACCTTGGGCTATATATAAAAACCTGGTGCAATCCTCACCTTACTAGCCGGTTTTTTGAGGATGAATTAGGCTCATGGGCTGCTACATTTACCACGCCAACTTTTTATTTTAACGCACCAAAAGTACTACCCCCATCTCTCTTTTGCTTGGGATTTAGAGAAAGCATAAGTTATCTTCAAACTTGAAATGATTGCTGAAAATTATCTATTTTTTAATTCAATTATTTTGCTCGCTTAGCGAAAAAAAAAAAAAAGAAGTAGAGAAGATAGGATTAGATTTGGGCCAAGCAACGGTGACCATGGAAGAGTTGGTGGTTATAATGTTGGTGATGGTGATCGCAATTACAGTAGTGGTGGCAGGCTACATCGATAGTTCTCTCTTCCTGTCTCTGTATTTCTCTCCATTTGTTCTATTTAGAAGCCTTTTTCTTCTTCTTGGGTTTCTTATTCAGAGAAAAATCTCTTCTTTTAGCTAATCTTAATTGTAGACGACTTGGCGTTGTTTGAATGTGGTTGAAGTAATAACTTGAACCAAGCTTTTCTAGTGTTTGAATGGTGTGTATTAATCTTCAATTAGTGTGTGATAAATAATTTAAGAAATTCGGGGTCTAATAAGTAAAAGTTGGGGGTGCTATTACTCTCTTTATTTATAGATTAGCTATGTTTATAATATAAGAAAATTTGTGGGGCTGTAAATAGGCCCAAATACTTGGCGGGTGGGCTGGTCAGGATTTGGGTAGGTGTTTATATTTTGGATGGACTAGGATATTGAGACCTGATTAGAAATGGGTTGTATTATGACCCAGCCCTTTAACAATCTCATGTAAGAAAGGTACTTATGTTGAGATTCCAAGATGAGGAGAAGGTCGAGGATCCAAGGTTCTCGGGCAAGGTAAAACTAATAAGAGTTGTGATAATCGGACTACTCACTCGGCACGCTCAATCGACTCTCTTGATGTGACAAGTTGATGTGACAAGTTTGGGAGTCAAAGAGTTGTATGGCTCAGGATACATGATTCCCTATGGATACATTTTTATGGGGAAGTGCACTTGTGTATCCCGAGGCATATAGATTTACGACAATCAAACTTGTCCATCAGGAGAGTCGATTGAATGTGCAAAGTGAGATAGTCAGATTATCACGAGTCAATTAATAATTTGACTGTTGCCATACATATGTCACCTCAAGATTAATAATTTGTAATGAAACATGCATCCACGACATAATTGCATAATTAAAGAAGGGTCAAGCATACAAAGGTAGATGGGTTAGTTACAAATTTGTTGATCGAATATTTAAAAAAATAAATAAATAAATAAATAAGGTTCCATACGAGTCAAGTAGAACGATGCTACTTACAATTATAGGAATCAAAGTGAATAGACAAGATTTCAAACTAGTAATCAAAAAAATGCTAATAGAAAATAAGAAACTTGACATCATTAAAAGATTGATCGCTACAAATAAAAGCATAAGGGTAGTTTTATTTTTTCAAGGAAATTATATTATATTATTTATTGACATGAGCGTTGAAGTGGAATTAATAGGTTTCCACCCTCCTAACATAGAGATCCAAATCCAATCGCAAGATATCAAAGAGTATCTACTCATGATCCAGCCCATTTGGATGGCCCTTGAGATTTGTTCATTGCACATCCATAATTTTTCAACCGAAAAAATCGATGGTTCATTACTTTCAACCTGTAAATCATTTTTTATGGGATTAAAACTTATAGAATTGGTGATTGATTTTTTAAAAAAATAATAATAAATTAATGCATCCAAAAATTTTTAACCCATATAAGACAATAATTATTAATGGATGGAAAATGACGAAATAAGATTGTCTCCTGATCCCAACCTATGACTTGGATATGATAGATACACATATCCAACTGAAAATGAATTTTAGTATATGTAGCTAAGCAGATATTATGGGACCCTTTGCCAACCCTAGTCACATGTCCAGCTCAGCCCTAGCTGTGATGGGTACGTCACCACAATTCAAGAGTCCGTAGGCCACACGTCTTCTACAGGTCCCTCCCATATGCATCATTGTCCTTATCATTTAATTGTAAAGTCGTCAGACTATAAGTGGACACGTGTTTCTTGGAGAAATACTTGATCAAAAGGTTTTGTATAGTCTCACGTGAGCTTATTACATATTTTGAAGGATTCGTGCTTCAGTTTTGGAGACGGCCTTCAAATTCAACCAGATAAAGTTCAATGTTTTCAACACACATCTAGAAGTTTCATACAGTCTTCCCCGAAAGTTATGTGCATGCAGTACGTCTTATAGTACGTCCTCCTTTGTTGTACACCGCTGGATGGTCATCGACAGACATAAATCAATTTTGATCACAATAGGGGTCATGTTCTATAGAGTCAGTCTGTCGTCATGCATGATGTCACGATATGTACCAAGAAACAACCCCCATCCCAAAACAAAAATTAATAGTAATAAATAAATAAATAAATTATGGGTTCAATCTATTTCAGTGATTGAGAAAAAAAAAATTTAAGAATATATAAATAATGATTTTAAGATTACTTATCAAAATCCATCATTTTCAATCTTCTTAAGAACCCTATCTTGTTTTTGAGATTTAATTTTTAAAAGTAAATAAAATTTTGATGGTAAAAATGTTATCATATTCAACAAGTAATTAATAAATCGTTGGTTACTTTGTGAATTTAATCTGCAAATCCCTTATTTGGAGAATTTATAGCCACTTTTTGACACCATTAAGACTCGGATCTCCCGTCATCGAAGATCTACTAACATGGACAAATAATATTTGTCATCATATACTTTATGATCAGACTTGTGGGGGTTCTTAGTCCATGATTAGTACGACATATAGAAATTATCCAAGAGACTTGATGGTAAGAAAAATCAATGCTAAGTCAATGAACCAATTGAAAAATCATCATTGTTATTGATTCGACGTGAAGAAAATCGTGCGAAAATGGGGTTAAGTGGTTAAAAATTTGGACTTTGCTATTTTCTCTAGACGTGTCATGGTGTTAATGATTAGAGTGCCGATTTTCTAACTAGAAAGCCTTCACTCGATGTGCAGTTGTGTATCCCGAGGAAAAAGATCTATGGTTCTATGTTCATGAGTATCAACCGAGTGAAGACTTTCTAATTAGAAAATCATTATTCTTTTTATAAAGAATCGTGATAATTTGACTATCCCACGTGGCACACTTAATCAACTCTCCTGACGTGACAAGTTTGGGAATTGTAGATCTATACGCCTCATGATATAAAAAAAAAAAAAACTACACTTCCCCATAAAAATGGGTATCTTAAGGGAATTGTGTATCCCGAGACGTATAGAGATCTACAGTTCTTGAACTTATCACGTAAGGAGAGTCAATTGAGCGTGCCACGTGGGATAGTTAGATTATCTAAGACTCTTTTATAAGTGTATTGATAATAGGACACAGTTTTTGGTTGACGCCCTTTTCTCTCTCATGTTCATAGTGAAAAAAAAAAAAAAAATTCTGATCTGAACACCTTGTGACATTCAAAAACATGATCCGAGGAAATGGAGTTGTAAAGAACAAAATTATAGGAACTTTAAAAAAATAGTTTCACTGATCAATTTTATTTTTAAATTCGGGTGCTCGTTGGCTGTCTATTTTCAACACCTTCGATCAAGTTCGAAAAATAATATTTTTTTAACTTTTTTTGTTTTGAATATGAATATTTTCATGAAATCTAATAAGCTGTGTTCTTGGATTGTAAATGTGATAATCAATGTAGACCCAACGACTCTTTTTAAGATTTAAAATCTAAAAATATAAATGTGTGAGTAATGGGCAAGTGAGAGAAGCTTTCTCTATTGTTGATGTCATTCATGCCACATGTCAAACATTTGTTGGGTTGTGAGAAAACACATCAAGGAGCGTCAAGGGCGTGCGCCAAGACCGCGTCATATTATCAACACTTTTAGTGACCCAATCCTTTTGGTGCTTTTGGAACGAGTCCTTCACATAAAGAATCTAATTTTATATATCATATTAACTATTTTTTATTTCTTAAATATCTATTAGTCATGTATGTTCTCAAAAATAAATATTATAGTGAATTAAAGATGAGTATTACAAATAGATATGTAGGAATTGGAAAAAAAATTAAAATATTATTATAATTAAAGAATTAATTTGATTCCTTCAAAATAGAAAGGACTTCAACATATATTGATAATTTAAATGCTAATAAGTATATTGATCAAAAAATTATTTTGTTGGAACTAATTAGAAGTGGTGAGTAGCATGGTAACAACAATGATATAGTCAAAGTTATATAAATAGTACAAAAACTATGGAACCAAACAATGGATATAGAATGAGTGAAAATATAACAACTATGTACCATAATAGAGCCATGCATAGAATTTATTAGTAAAATATATTTATTTTATTAAAATTTATTAATTTTAAATTGTACAAGAGATATTTTTTTGTTTCAAGAGAAAGTATGTATTGATGGATTAATTAAAACAAATAAAGCATATAATAATAAAATTGATATTTGAACATATTATATATAATTCAATATATAACGTTTTGGAGGTGTTCTCATCTTAAGATATTTTTGAACTAGGCGTTTTCACATTTCCGCTCCCGCTCTGGTACCCACACCCACTCTATGCTCTGGTCACTCAGCACTCCTTCTATAAACATCAAATTCGTACTCTAAATTATCAATCAATCTGACTTTCTTCAAGGACGTGGGGCTAACATGCATGTGTTGTGTGCTATTGGCACGGGTGGAGCTAGTAAGGAGTTGGTGGGGTAATTGCCCCCCACATAACTTTGAGACACCCTTATATTTTCAACTAATTACATGTCCCATTTGTCCCCCCTCCCTCACCTCTCTCCCCATTTGCCCCCACACCCTCACCTCCCTCCAATTTTTGCGCCATCCTTCCCCCCTCTCCCCCTCCCTCCTTTTCAATTTTTTATTGAAGACATTGCCTCTTGACCAGGCTTTCTCATATATTAATTGAAAATGACCTAAGTATCCTTTTTTTTTCAACTTTTAATTAAAAAAATCTCTGAATTTCTCTCTAAAATCATTCATTTTCAAATTTTTCAACTATACAACTAACCATAATTTTCCCCCACTACAAGAAAATCTTGACTCCACCCTTGGCTATTGGCCTCAGCATGTGGCATGCAAACAAGTTGAACGCAAAGACCAAGTCCAAGAACAAAAGCCCCAATGCCTAGGGCAATGTATTTTTATTTGATTTTGATCCAAGTATAACTAGACCAATCAAGCTTTTTTATTTTTTAATTAAAGTAAAGGATACACGTCAAATATGGAGGTTTATGAAAAGGGACTGATTGGTTGCATATCAACTAATATTGATTGCAATCCAACATAAACGAAAATTTATTTTAAGCTGATTTTAAAATTTAATCCTGATAATTTGACTACTCCACGTGGCACACTCAATCAACTCTCTGACGTGGCAAGTTCGGAAACCGTAGATCTGTACACCTTTGGATACAAAACTACACTTCCCCATAAAAATGTGTATCCCAAGGTAACCATGTATCCCTATGCATACAAATCTACAATTTCACGTCGGGAGAGTTGATTGAATGTGCCATGTGGGATAGTCAGATTATCATGACTCGTTAAAATTTTCATCGTATCCCAACTTGTTAAACAAAAGAAGTTCACACCAATGCTGAAGATAAATAAGTACTCATCATTAGTAGGAGTCACTGCAAATTTTATATAAAACCAATCATTAGTTAAAACTCTCGTAGATATATATACCCTATTTGTAAATCACGAGACTTGGAAAACTGAATCTAGATTTTATGAAGCTTTGGGGCCTTGGTTCCTCTCTTATTTTCTAGAAAAGGTAGAAGAAGAGCAGTCCAACGTTAGTTTTGGAGTGCAACCATAAGAGTGGAATGCAAGTGCTTTTAAGAAGTGATGGAGTGCTACCCGAAGGAGGTGATGTACAACTAGTTGGTCCTTTATGAAAATCATACAAGGAAATAACAGTATAGTCTTAATTTGTCACTTGGTCATTATATATTCACAAATTCAACGATCCTAGTAATGATTCTTGTAGTTTTCAAATATACTATCTTGATGATTATCTAAGGAGGAAACTCCTAAGCTCTACGTTAGCACATATCCCATTAGGTGTCTTAGTACATTTCATCTCTCATAACATGTGGTATTACCTATCGATTTCTACTAATGTTTTTACCATCAATACTTGATAGTAATGATTACTTTTTTGTCTATTTAATCATTTTCGAGGATAAGGGAGAGGGGATTTGGCATGACTTGGGATCTTCATAAAGAAATAAAGAAAAATAAATTTTCAAGTTATTCTAATCCTTTCCTAGTCTTTTATCAATCTTATTAATTTATAGGTACAAAAAAATCCTTTCAACTCAGTTCTCCTGCTATTAGTTCCTAGAATAATTTTTGTTGACAGGCTTCTACTCTATTGTTTAGATGATCAAGAAGTTTGTAAAAAAATTGTAAAGTAACGAGATTGATTCAAGTAAGAATTGCATATCTTTGGCCTTGTTTTCTCTATTTGTATAATTTTTAAAAATCCTAGTTGTATTATATTTTATTCAAATCTTTATAATATCTAAGAATTATAACACGAGGTATCCCTAAAATTCCTAGGAAGACATTTTGAACATGATGACCACGGTTCATGAATTGCAATAAACTTTATTAATCTAACTTAATTAATTTTAACATAACTGATGCAAGAAGGAGAATAATCCTCCTATTGATTCATTGATTCTTTAAAGAATATTAAATAATTGGACATCAAAAATTTGTTAATGCATGCATAATACCAAGAAGTTAAATATAAAAAAAAAATTAAATATTTTTTTTCAAAATCTTACTTAATAATCAACCCCTTCAACATGGATGTTTCTTCTTTATTTATAATCCACACACTAGAACATATCAGAAACTATTTAATAATTATATTTCCTAAAATATACTATTTCCTAATAATGAAACATTAATTCAAAAGAAATATCTATAATAGAAAAAATATAAATGAAAATGAACTTTGATAGTTTGCCCTCGTCTATGTCTATTTGGAAGGTTTCCAACTTGTCCAAGGTTGACTTCATCTTTCTAATTATTAAGCTTTGAGAGGTTCCTTTGTGATCCCACAAAATCTCCACGTAGCTAGGTATGTCAGGAATTGGATTTATTCCAATCAACTATTTCATGGACAAACACAATTATTGATTTGGCCTAAAACCATGGACTCCTCGAGAACCTTTTTGTTGTAATACTGTCATGCTTGCATCAATAACTCTTCATGTTTTGAAAAGATTTGAGATACACACTAAGTTTTCAAACTAACGAACAAGTCTCCTCATCGACCTTATTCTTTATTCAAAAACAGTATTGAAAAATTATTAAATTCCCTTATCTTCAATCTGCAAGTAAAAATATTAATTTTTTTTTTCTCGAAATCAATGTCTATTTACCCTATTATTTATTTCAGAAAAAACTTTGAAGCATCTATCCAACTTCAAAATTTCAATAGAATCCTCTCTCTCTTAAATTACACGTGATATCTCCAAGGAGGTATCCTTAAATATTATTTAAAAAGTAAGGATCTAAAATAAATACAAAAAAACACTAAGAAATCACTCCTTTAATTGAATTTTCAAAATCCCTCATTTCTACGTAACCCTAAGAATGGGTCACGATAATTTTAAAAATAACAGCAAACCCAAATTCAAACAAAAGAAACTCATGAAGCAGGTAAAGTACGTAGATTAGGACAGATTAATATTTACCTCTCTATTATAGGAAATAGGGACCATGAAAATGACTCCCAACTTCATTCCAATTCTGGAGACTGCGTGCCTCTTATGCTACGACCACGTCAAAAAATCACTGCTACAGCTCATTGAAACCTGTCCATTTTGTATCCATCTAATCACCAATATACAACACACAATTGTAGAAGTTTCATTCAATCTTCTCTAATAATTTTATATGCTTACAGCTGTACCTCTTCATTTTTTGTACACCGTTGGATTAGATGGTCAA
Source organism: Akebia trifoliata (assembly GCF_017979445.1). Classification (NCBI taxonomy): domain Eukaryota; kingdom Viridiplantae; phylum Streptophyta; class Magnoliopsida; order Ranunculales; family Lardizabalaceae; genus Akebia; species Akebia trifoliata. Next base: position 8,110,026 of record NC_141388.1, on the reverse strand, counting down.
GATTTGAATCAACTTTGATGACAATAGTCAATAGAGCTCAGGTTCCATTTAGCCAGTTCGTCATGCATGACGTCACCACTTGCTGATTTTCAGAACCTAGGACGATCTGCAGATTTATACCACAATTACATTATCATTTTAGGGTTTTTAAAATACCTCGACGAGTATATTTGACTTTTCTCCTAATGTGACTTTAGCTATAGTAATTAAGTTTGGACTGGGACAATAAAAAATGCAGATTTCTAAGAGATCAATTTCAATCTCTTAGGGATTAATACACTTTTTCTTAGAGATATATTTTTCTTGAGAATCCTAATCATATCATGATCGTGTTAATGATCAATCTCAATTTATATAAAATTTGAAAAAAAAAAATGTAAAAATATACCAATGATGTTTTTGGATTCTTACCAAAATCCATATCATCCCTATTGACACCCATGAAGGGATGCAGATAACTCAAAAGTCCTCCTTGTTCTTAAGAGTGAAAAATTTTCTTTAAAGAGACTCGAACCCGTTAACTATACAAACATAACTCTCTGATACTATGTGGACAACCATTTACCCTAAAAGACTGATCTGATGGGGAAGTCGTTGATGATCTCTAAAGGTGGCTGTGAAGTAACATCATAATCTTTAAGAATATCAGACGTGTACAATATAGAAAAATTATCAATCAAACTAATTTTCTTAAGAAGTTGAGGCCATCATGCATGATGCATGGGGGTTCATCACGCGAAGTGGGTCCATAGAAACCACTGATAATTCTTGTAATCTTCTAATATGCTGTCTTGATGAGCATCTAAGGAGAAAACTCCAAGGATCCACATATACCATATAAAGTTATCATTTATATATTTAATCTCTTATACGTTAAAGATTAGTAAATTATCTACCAAATGTCTCTAACAACTCCTAATTATACTCGTGGTAATTTTTCCTCCAAATGGCACATATCCTACCCTTATACACACGTGGTGGTATTTATCAATTTCGACTAATTTTTTTTTTAAGTATCAGTGCTTAGTTGTAATTAACCTTTTCATATATATAATATTACATATGACATACATATTAGTCTTGATCTTTCAATCACTTTATGAGAAATACACCTGTCGATGCAAAAATTTGCATTACCTTGAGATTTGTGTTGATGCCTTGCAAGTTCCACTCTGTGTGCCCTTGGGTATGCCTGCAACAACACCTATCTAATGTCTAAGTCAAAACCTCAATACAAAAATTAGTGTAGAGTTGGGAGGGGGGAGGGGGGAGGGGGGAGGGGGGGGGGGCATTTTACCTCTACAACGCCTCTTTCAAATTATCTTAAATATTTATTTGTTTGGATATAATTACTCATCAATCGATAGGTAGATCTATGTAATCCAATTGTTTTATCTAATTTTACATATATTTACTTAAATATACCAATGAATTATTGAATTATTTGAACCATCTCTTTTAATTCGTGTCCCAAGCCATTAGGTCAGGGGCACATATGTCTGTTTGGATGTCAATAGCATCAAATAAAAAGGACTTGTATATAGTTTTGCCTAGACTTCTATCATTTGTATTAAGCTAAGTAACATAAATTGCTATAGGGAAAGAGATCATTTCTATTTCTTGATGTTTAAGTGATTATCTCAAGGAATTGGAAGCACCAAACGAAGATGATGTAATTAGACAAAATTTCATTCTGGGTTGGCCGAGTAACAAGTCGAGTCTTGATAAGCTCTTCAAGAAGAGTGGGTCAAGTGTTCGAAATCCCAAGAAGCTATTAATTCTTTGAGGCCACTCTCTAGGGTTTAGTTGACCCTTGACTCAATCAATTACACGTAAGACTTCAAGAGAGTGGTGTGTGTGATTGTGGGATTAGTTTCACTCAAATAGTGGGGATACCTAAGTTTTTTCTTCTTTTTTTCTTTTTTTTTTTCCGATTGTTACTATGATTGCACTCTTATATTGATCAAGCCAGTAAAAAAAAAATTGGCACACATAAATAACGTTTTTTTTTTAGTGAGAATGATGTACCATTGTTTGCTCCATTATATAATTTTTTGAAATTCTTAATTGTATTGTGTTGTATTCTACCTATAGCATATGCGAGGATTGTAACACGTGGTATCCGTGAATTTTCGCTGAACATCTTTAATAACTGATTGGCACATAACACGTGTTGATATTTGACTATCATGTCGTGATCAATTTATTAATCAAAGAAAATATGGGTTTTAGAAGAATACATGCCCCCATTTTGGACTTTGGATTCCAATCTATGATTTATTGGGATAACTCCACTAATGGCATTGTTACACCAGTCCCAACTTTGATTATGACTTAGTTTTCTCGAAAAGTTCAATCAATTTCCATGCTTCCATACAAATTATAATTTATAAAGTTAAATATTACAAAATTATCAAAGAATTAGTCATTATTCCAGATTAGGATGGAATAGTAAAATTAAGATAACTCCATTTTAGGAACTTTGTAGTGCCGTACAATTGGAATGGCTCCCATCCCAAACTTTGACATTGTTGTGAGTCTTCTAAATAATATTCAAATTTAAACATGCCACGTACCTATAGATTAAATAAACATTTCTCAAAATTACCCTAACTTCAATTCATCAAATTTGAAATTTCAATGGTCACAAAAACGTGCTTTAGAAGTCATTTAATTTATCCCAAAAACATTGATAAGTACGGAATCAATGATGGGCCGATCCAGACCATCTACCTCTTTGACTTCCAACAATTGTGAGTCATGGTACCGATGGTCCCAATTGATGCGAGGTCGGTCATGCATTAGTATCAATCACCAAAGAAAAAAAAAAGTACTTAAATAGGGCCCCCTCCCCACCCTTATGTTGCCTGACCTAATAGTCATAAAATCATAAATCTTTTTCTTAATATTTTTGGATGCAAAGGATCTATGATTCTATGATAGGGGTGTATAGGGTACGTTTGAAAAAAAAAAGAGTCAAATTATCATGATTCAATTATTATTTTTACAATTATTTAGACAAAGAGTTGAGATATTAAAATTTTAAATTTTCATTTTGTTTGTACAACATTGCAAATACACATAACTATAAATCTTCTTCGTCAAGATACACAAAGAAAATAATTACGATTTTGTACACCTATCACGTGAATTGAGTACAAATAACTATTTTTCAAACACACATTATCATTAATTCCGAAGAAAATCAAAGCAATATAGCAAGAGTAATTCTAGAGTAATCTATAGATTGTACCTCATATGACCCATCTTGACGTGAAAAATTGGGTAGGATTCATAGATGATTTTTAAAATTTGTATCTCGATGAAGTTCTTATACATGTTAGGGTGTGCCATATGAGGTACAATGTTGAGGTCACTGAGCATTGTTCAGATTATTAATAGATAAAACACATCTTATTATAATATTATATTTCTTGTCCGCACTTATATAATATTATATTTTGTGAGCGCACTATTCACTTTGTGAGGGTGGAAAGGTGCCACTTCACTATCATCACATCAATGATCGCCACGTGGGCTTTTCCACCTCGATTCTATCAAGACAATATCTTTTTCTGATTCTGTGATCCAATCAGATCCGAACACAAAGATTCACCTTGAAACACAGCTGTCGATGATCCCTAGGTCTGTTGCTACGTGGTTGAAGTAGAGTGGACCATGTGTCGTTGGAGGACAGTTTTATGTTGAAAAGCCCTCTTTTAGTCATGACGTGTTATGTGGGATCTTTTTGTGGTCCCCATAAAATCCTCCCTCGTTGGCTTTTCTAACGTGCGCACATTCAATTGTGTTCCTGGTAAGATTGAGAAGGCCTGGGCTGGCTACGCGATGGACTAACGGTGGCGAGGTGGCGCCATTTTTACCGCACAAGACAAGTTAAATATTGAAGTTGTGTCCACGTGAGAGAGGTGTCGCTTCCCGGACTCTGCACGTGTAAGATCGTTTGTTTGTAACCCTATGAATCTTACTTGAAAATTAATTTTCTGAAAATTTTGGGGTTTGCCTAGTTTGTTTCGTCATTTATGGGAAAGTCAAATCTCTTCATTAAATATATGTTTCTGTAACCTAAGAGATTTTCAAATGGATGAGAACAAATGATTTTCTTGAACAGATTTTCCAGAAAATTATTTTTTCATAAACATGTCAAACATCTATGTGTCGGATGAAAACGACGTTTGTAGTACAAGAACACATAACACAACACGCGGTGAGGAAGAAAGATCTGCACCAAACATGCCAAATATGGAAATTTGTTTACAGTTTACCGATGTCTTCCCTGCACTTGTTACAGTTTCCTCAGCAATTTTGTTGGGAAAAAAAATTACATTATCTTCTTTACTGCACTTAAGAGAAAAAAAAAATTTACACCACACCACCTGTCGTGTCACGTGTCACTGAACAAACCCTCTCACCCTACCAATTAGTTTGATTATTCATAGTTTTATTATGTGACACATGTCATATAAGATATGGTTTTTGATTTTTTTTTTTTTTTCTTGTACTCTCCAAATTAGTGGTAAAATAGTGAAAATTACAAGTGTAATTTTTCTGTCGCACGTGCGTATGCATGAACTGGTTCTTCTATTGGTGTGCAGGGGTGCGCACATCACCCAACCGCTTAGTGTAACAGGAATCGTAGGCGCGTGGCCCGTGAAAAGGAGACACGACTTTTCTACAATCCAACATCCATCGAACGATTGAGATGGGACGAGAAACCAAAATTTCCTAGGGATAAGAATAGGTACGTAGATACTCCCATCTCAGACGTTCGTTGGATAAAGAAACCAAAAGTTCCTAGGGATAAGAATAGGTACGTAGATACTCCCATCTCAGACGTTCGTCGGATAAAAAAAAATTTACCATAAAGAAAAGGAAGATGTTATCAAATGCATAATGACGCATGCCAAAACCATCCACCTGTCCCACTCTTACCCTATTTAAACTCATCCATATCTCCACCTTCAGACCCATCACCACCAACACAACTCGCTCAAGTTAGCATCAACCCAATAATACTGCAACCATGCAAGACCTCTTCTCATCTCTCTCTGCAACTTTCTTTACTTTTGTTGCATTTCTTTGTATGTTTTTCTTCTTGTTTCAATGGCGTCATCCCAAGAACAAACGCTTACCACCTGGTTCAATGGGTTGGCCCTATGTAGGAGAGACACTCATGCTCTACACTGAAAACCCAAACACCTTCTTCTCCAAGAGACAAAAACGGTATATAAAAATAAAAAAAACTTTTAGAATAAATATTAGCTTCTCTTTTATAACTTTTTTTTTTTTTTTGATATCTATGTATGTGCAGATATGGAGATATATTTAAAACCCATATATTGGGATGTCTTTGTGTGATGATTTCAAGCCCAGAAGCAGTAAAGATTGTACTAGTGAGTAAAGCTCATTTGTTTAAGCCAACTTACCCATCAAGTAAAGAGAAGATTATAGGACCTGAGGCCATATTCTTCCATCAAGGGGATTACCATTCAAGGCTAAAGAAGTTGGTCCAGACTTCCTTTCTTCCTCAATCGATAAAAGAATTCGTCCCCGAGATCGAGCAAATTGTTCTCAAATTTCTTCCTTCATGGGAGAACCAAAAAATTAACACTCTACAAGAGATGAAGACGGTGTGTTTGATCTTCTTGTTCTATTTACTTTTTTTTTTTTTTTTTTGTGACATTTACATACTAATAAATGTTAATTAGGTACCTAAATATTAGTGGCAAGGAACATATATAATAATACTATTGGTTAGACTATGGCACAAAGTAGTAGAGTAAAATGATCAAATCCCCATTATGGGACCTAACCTATAATATTATTATGCACTCAACCAATAATATTTAGATATATACCTAACACCAAGGAACTTAATTAAAAGAGATTTTCATTATTCTTTAGTTTACTTTCGATGTGGCGATGCTTTCCGTATTTGGCGACGATTCACAGTTAGAAACAGAAGCCATCAAACACTTGTATCATTGCTTGGACGAGGGTTACAATTCCATGCCTCTTGACCTCCCTGGGACCCAATTTAGAAAAGCAATGAAGGTAAGGGAGAGATACCTATATCATATTGCAGTTATATAATTTTTATTTCAATGTTAATGATTTACTTTCATGTTTATTAAATAGAGCTTAAAAAAAAAAGAGCACTTAATGTGTTAAATGTATATTTCTTAATTCATATCAGCTTCATATATATGGTATAAGTATAGAATTTTTTACAACAAGGTTATGTGGTATGGGTAAATTACTATTTCGTGATCAACTTTTGACAAATTTACGATTCTGGCTCACTTAACCAAGAAATTGTCCCTTTAAACCTTCGAAATAGTCACTTTAAAACAGCGGAATTAATTTTCCATTCACGTTTTGGTAATTAACATGAACAGTGAGCTGGAATCGTAAATTCGTCAAAAGTTGATCACATTTTTGTAAATTTCTCATGTGGTATAGTTCAAGTCCCAATATCTCTTTTTTTTTTTAAATTAAAGGTGGATGTGATATTGACATGTATAGGCAAGGAAGCATCTCAATGAGACTTTGAGGGGAGTGATAGAGAAGAGAAGGAGAAGTACTAAGAAGCAAGGTGGGGGTCTGTTAAGAGTATTGTTAAGCTCTGAAGATGGTGAAGTTGATCGTCTTAGCGACTCTCAGGTCGTTGATAATATTATTGGAGTGATATTTGCTGCTCGCGATACTACTGCGAGCGTTATAACGTGGATTCTAAAATATCTACATGATAATAGAGAACTCCTCGACAAAGTTACGGTAAATTTTCTTAACGAAGAGCTTGATTTTCGCTATTTGAAAACATTATTATTCTTAGTATAGATTTATAATATTCATTTCTTTATAACTAAAGTTGTTTTTATTAATTGTTTTCCAAAATTTAGTTTTTCTTTTCTTTATTGGGTGGTTCTTATTTTCAAATTTGGTGGTGAATTTCAACTTGGTATGTTTTTTTTTTCTTCTTCATCTCATTGAGTAAAAATTTCCACTAAAAATATGAAATAATTTGATTAGTTACAATAATTTAAAGGGTTAATTACCATTTCTTGACCAACTTTTGACGAATTTACAATTCCGGCTCACTGTTAATTTTAATTATAAAAACGTGATCCTGCGAAATAGCAGGTTTTCAAGTGACGAGATGGCAGGTTTAAAGTGACAAACTCACTGGGTTTTTTTCGTTAAATGGGACAATTTCACTGGTTTGTATAGTAACGATCTCGCTAAAAGTAGTGAAACTTATGAGACAGTCACTTGAAACCTGCAAGATTGTCGCTTTTAACCTGCGCAATTGTCGGTTTGAAAGCTCTGATATAGTTGGTTCACGTTTTGGTAATTAAGATGAACAGTGAGCCGAAATTGTAAATTCATCAAAAGTTGGTCACGATTTTGTAAATATCTCTAATTTAAAGGCTATTTTTGCAAATATTCTAAGATCAAAGTATATAGTTAGTTGTACCATCCCAGACTTCTAAACTTAATTTTCAGATCATTCCATTGGATTTTAGAATGTTAATAATTGGTTTGTTATATGCAAGTCCTGTTCATATGCAAGTAAAACTTAAATTTATGAAGAAAATATTTCTTTTTATTATTAAATGCATAATAGTGATTTTGATGATCTACTCAAATATATATATATATATATGGGTCACGTTCCTAAGACTCATATTGAGACTCACATTACTTATCAAAAAAAAAAAAAAAAAAATATTGAGACTCACATTGCGACACACCGTTTTGTCTTATATGGGAAAAAATGTTTGGAATGAGCTGATTTTTTGTGAGGATGATCTCTGTGATGAGGGGATCATCCTGGCAAAAAATCATCCCATTCCAAAACTTCTAACCCCATCAAAATTGATTTACAAAAATTGGACGGTCTATAATTTTTCAACAAAAATTGGACGGTCTAAAAGTTTCATAATGAGCTGATTTTTGGCAAGGATGATCTCCTCACCATAGAGATCATCCTCACAAAAAATCAGCCCATTCTAAATATTTTTGCCCATATAAGACAAAACGGTGTGTCGCAATGTGAGTCCCAATATGAGTCTTAGGAACGTTGTTCTATATATATATATTATATATATATATATATGTACATACTGGGTCAGGTTCAAGGGACATATGAGAAAACATATGTAAAAACAATGTAACATTAATAAATTTTTAAAATACGGGTTAGAAATTTCGGATTGAGCTGATTTTTTGTGAGGATGATCTCTATGATGGGAAGATCATCTTGAAAAAAAAATCAGTCCAATCTGAAACTTCTAACCCCATTAAAAGTTATTTAGAATGTGGACTGTCGATTTTTTGTCAATTTTTGTCAATAATTTGTAAATCACTTTTGATGGATTTAGAAGTTTCTGATTGAGCTGATTTTTTGTGAGAATGATCTTCTCATCATAATAACCATCCTTGCAAAAAATCAGCTCAATTCAAAACCTCTTAACCCATCTTTTGAAAAACCATTGTTTTTTCATATGTTTTTACATATGGCCCTTGTATATATATATATATATATATCTATGTCCTAAATGACCATACAAAACTTGCCTCCCTCTGACATATGCCCCCATCACGGAATCATAGATCATTTGCCTCAGGATATATAAAATCATAAATTTTTCTTGTGCATCCCGAGAGAAATGATTTACGATTCTGTGATGAGGACGTCTGAAAGCGCCCTCGATCCGCGGGGTGCGCGGATCCGCTTTTGACCCTTGAGGTTTGGGAGTCGCCACCTAGTTATTACGGTCTAGGAACCGATCAATGACTCTAAACGGATAAAACTCATCTAAAACCAAAAAAAAAAAACTGAATTCGGGGATCATGTTACGGGATTGGAAGGTGTTAGGCACCAATCCCGCCCGGCCAAAGCCGATCTCTACTAAATTCCCAAGTAAATTACATTGCTAAAACCTAGATAAAAATAGAAAATAATAAAAAAAAATACCTTTCCGATGCAAGGACTTTATTCCCTCAGATCTGACAAAAAGAGCTCCTTGTACCGTGCTCCCTTGCTTCGTTCTGCTTCCGGATTTGACTTCGGATCTCCGAGGCAAGGTATCTCCTTGTTTTTGAATTTGAACTCTCAAGTTCGTTGCAGATTTGGGGATGTTTTTAGAAGGCTTTTGGGTGTTTTCTTGACTAAAATTGAAGAGGGATGTTAGCTAAGGAGTTGGGGCTCCAAAACTAGGGTTTATGGGGAGCTAGGGGAGCTTCTAGACCTACTTCTCTTAGGGTTTATGATTTGATACGAAAATAGGGTGTGAGCACCTCTATTTATAGATGTTTTTAGGGGTTGATTTGGATAGAGTTAGTGTTTAATTAGAGATCTTTTAATTAGAGTTGTGTTTTAATTTGACTTGTTTTAGGTAGAATTGTATTTTAATTAGAATGTGTTTTAGGTAGAATTGTGTTTTAATTCAAATTGTTTTAGGTAGAATTATTTTTAAGTTAGAACTCTATTAGATAGAGTTATTATTTAATTAGAATTCTATTATGACTTTTGGTCTTATTTGATTGACTTTTAATGTTTTGACTTTAGTCTTAATTGATTGACTTGACTTCAGTCTTGCTTAATTGACTTTAATTTTGACTTCAGTCTCACTTGATTGACTTTAATACCTTGACTTTAGTCTTTCTTGATTTACTTTTATTTTTGGAGAAGGCCCCTTTCATTATTTCTTTAATTCTTTGGACCCCCAAATTGAGGGGTTCTTAAAGAAATATCTCACGAACCCTCAACAATTTTGCCTGAGAACCCGATTGATCGATTTTTTAGGTTCAAAATTTTAAATTAATTTCATTAATGTTTCACTTTAATTATTTAATATTTATTTATTAATTTCGAAATTTTTAATTATGAAAATTGTGAAATTACCGTTTTGCCCCCGGAGAGGACTTTTCACGTTTCAAGTCGGTTTTTAATGTTCCAGGATGTTTTAGAATCGATTTTTCGTAAGGAATTCAATGGAAATATTAGTTTTTGTTATTTATGAAGTTTTTTTGTGTGAAATGGTTGTGAACTTTACGAGGGGCATTTTCGTAATTTTGTCAAATTCTGTTAAAATTGGTGAAATGATTTATTTGGTTCCGATTTGTTATTTTATGTGTTCGAGAGAGAGTTTTCCTAAGCGTAACGTAGGCTCTAGGGTTGTTTTGAGGTTAGGGATATTTTGGTAATTTAGTAATTTTTAGTGATTTTTATCGTGAAGTTTCTTTCTGGTCTGCAAGATGATGATTTCTATCTATGTTTCTGGGGTCGTATTTTCCTAGCGTAGCGTAATTTCTAAGGTTTTGTCAGTTCGAGATACCTCATCCGGATTTCTGAAACATATCTGGTAACAAAATAAAGCATTGGAATACACATCCATCATTGGGAATCATTGCAATCGGGTTGACGAGTTGATTAATCAGGTGGATGCAAAAATGGGGTGTCTACAGATGCCCCTCTTTGCAGAGGGTTGAAGCAAACTAGATAGCAAATCTATTTTGGTAGATAGTGCGATATCTGAATGCCAAAGCTAGTGACAGTTCATTTTGCAGCCTGATTTAGCAATTCGTCAGGGTGTTCGGATCCTTGAGCGTAAAACTCTTCCCGAACTAAAAGGTTGTCAGGTCCTCGAGCTTGAACTCTCACTGACGATGTCAGATCCTCGAATTTTAGAAGATTCTCCCTGACTGATGCAAAAGTGCACGTGTGTGCAATGGTGTGATGCTGTGTGAAACTAAGTAAAAATGTGCCAGGTCCTAGAGATCTTCTCTCACTGACAATAATGATTCAAAATTGAGATGCACTTATGCAACGAAAACAATCATAGCAAGGTTTAACAAAGGTAATTGGAGTTATAACATTGTAGGAACTTCGTTAAATCCTATTTGAAATTCTTTTTAGAGTTCGAAAAAGTTTGAGTCTCATTTATCGGACTGGAGCCTATTGTAGCCAAGCTTCTCAGGCTAAGGAACTTAAATAATCCTATTAATTCAATATGATTTCAAACAAAGCTGGAGTCTCGTTTCTCGGACTCTGGCTAAGGTTTGCAGGAACTTAAACAATCCTATTAAAATTGAAGTCTCGTTTCTCTCGGACTCGAACTAAGGTTAATAGGCACTTCAAAAAGCCTATGATTCAAAACGTTGGAGTCTCATTTCTCGGACTCGAACTTAGGTTTATAGGCACTTCAAAAAGCCTATATATTATTCAAAAAGTTGGAGTCTCGTTTCTCGGACTTGAACTTAGGTTTGTAGGCACTTCAAAAAGCCTATTCATTCTATGATTCAAAAATTGGAGTCTCGTTTCTCGGACTCGAACTTAGGTTTATAGGCACTTCAACAAGCCCATTCATTCTATGATTCAAAAAAGTTGGAGTCTCGTTTCTCTCTCGACTCGAACTTACTAAGCCACGTTTCTCGGGCTTAGATTTATAGGAACTTAAACAATCCTATTAATTGATTATATGATTCAAAATCGAGCTCAAAGTTTGAAAGATCAGGCCTTTATTGGCTTATCATGCATCTGGATTCGTAATTATCATTGGGTTTCGCCGGACTTTTAAGCTTTTGTATGATTTTCTTTTTATCATGTGATTAAGAACAAAAATTGGAATTAAATGACCTTCAAAAATGCCCCTAGTTTCAAGGTTGGCTTTAACTGAGACTTGACTACAAGACTGATGGAATGGATTACGCTTGGACTCTAATGTATGACAGATAGAAGCACTGACATTCTCTTAAATTTAAGACTCTTAAGATTATCATATGTGCAATAAAGAATTGATCATTTTCTTTCGAATTTCTTTTGAAAAATGCTTGAGCTGGACTTAAAAAATCTTGATAAATATTAGAATAAAAGATCTTCTTCTTCAAAGTGGTTGATGATTCTACATCTTCCATTAGCGAACACTTGAACAAGTAAACATACTTTTGAAGATCCTACAATGTTCAAGATGACTTCTGATTTTTTCGACTTCAATATTGTCTTTGTCGGATGTGAGCTCTTGGCTAAAAGACAAATATCGTGGCTTGAATGGTTCTGCAGTTTCTGCACAAGCTTCCTTCTGAATTTTTCTTCTTGACGGGACCTTTCCTCCCATTTGATGATGCCCTAATTTTTGCCTAGATCGCCTCTTTAGGTTTTCAATCTAGCGGGCTTTGTTTTTCTTTTTTTGATGATGCCTTGATTTTTGCCTAGGTCGCCTTTTCAGGTTTTCAACCTAGCAGGCTTTCTTTTTTATGGTTATGCCCTAAATTTTGCCTAAGCCGCCTTTTCAGGTTTTCGACTTAGCGGGCTTCTTTTTTTTTCTTAATGATCTTGTATAACCAACTCGACAACTTCTCAGTTCCCTGCACCTTAACCGAGTCAATTAGCCTTCAGGAGGACTTAATAGGTGGGCTTAGGATATGGTTTAGAAAGAAAAGATATAAGGCTCAACTTCCCAAAATGCCCCTAGTTTGATATTTTCTCTTTTCTATCAATTATTTTGATTTTTTTTTAAATGCCCCTAGTTTGGCATTCTTTTCTTTTTATCAATTCTTTTGATTCTTTTTTCTAATGCCCTTAGTTTGGCATTCTTTTCTTTTGAACATTTCAATAGTAGATTTTTCTTTTGGAAGACACTTTCCTTAAGAGAATACATTTTTCTTTTAATGACCGGGCCTGAAGTAACTTCTCAGGTTGCCTACGTACCCCAAATATTTCTTTTTTTCCTTTTGGGATCAGGTCAAAACGTAGTTCATACTAAGATTCCCTCCCAAGGTTGGTTGGTGTGGTTTAGAAAGAAAAAGCTATTGATTTTTTTTAAAGGCTGCGAGGGGCTAAAGAAGGTTATCTTCATCTTGGTAAGACAGGAAAATAGTTCGACCAAAGAAGGCCTCCTTTTGTGAATGCTGCTTAACTTGGTCAAAGTTTCAGGAATTCGATATATGAATTGCTCTGTCGAGCAAGGTCTTCTTTTGAGAATGAATATTCTTCAGTCTTCTTTTGTGAAATCGAGTATGATTGAGTTTTCTAACTCTAAAACTTCAAGAAAATCTTTTATTCTCTTATGAATGAAAATTCTCCTCTTTTGAGTGAGAAAACCTGGTAGATCCACTTGTAAGTCTTAGTGTCTTTGTCGATGCTTTCACTATATCATTTTTGACCAATAATCTTTGACTTTGAAATCACTCGACTTTATGTCTTGATCTATATTTTTATACAATCCATCCATATATCCTTATGAGATCATGCAAGAAACATTGTTGAATTTCTCAAGTAAGTTTACTACTCTCTCATGTTCTCCTGAGGATAATGTATCACCAATTTGCACTTCTTGAGTGTACTCTTTAATTCCAATATTTATCAAATTTGATTAGTGAGCTTTAAGTCATTTCTCATGTTAGATTTTATGTTCACATCATTATTGCACACATGATAATCAAAAGCTTCTTATTAGAATAAAAAAAGAACACAAACTGACAAACCTTACTAAAACCCAAAAATAAAGATGGCTAACTGAATTCAAAGACGACGCAATTGAAGCTAAAACAAAACTAAGAAAACTTAAAAGATGACATCATTATGAATAGAGGGACACAAATCTAGAGTCTATGCCACTTCGGTTATCTTCGATGGATGACTTGAACTTGCCTGCTTTTACTATCTCTTCATATTTTGATTCAAGCCTCTGTCATATTCGCGACAATCCGTTGCTTCAATAATTTCCCTGTTCTTCAGTTCTGTCGCTGCCTTAGGGTAGTTGTGCTCATTCTGGCATGGAGCGAATGCACTGTTAAGACCCATTTGGTGAATGAAGGAAACTGGATCAATTGATTCGGGTTTGGATATGGATATTAGGTTCAGAGTAGGAGGGGGTATGGTGACTTTTCCTTGCTCAATAAGGTCTTGGATAGCATGTCTGAGAGTAATACACCTGTCAAGAACATGACCAGGCATCTGATGGAATTCACAGAATTGTCCATTATCCATGTTTGGAGGAAGAGGATTAGGCAAAAGCTTAGGTTGTAAAGGCGTCAACAATCCCCTTTTCATCAATTTTTGATAAACAACACTAAGGGACATTCCAAGATTGGCAAACTGTCTCCTAGGCTTAGTTTGTGAAAGTTGAGTAGCTTGAGGAGATAGTGTGAAGGAGGTGTTGGCCACTTGTAAGGAATTGACATTAGGCTTGAAATGTTTGGGTTTTGACTCAGACGAGTTACCAAAAAGTCCCGAAGAGTAGGCATCTTCAACTTGATTTCCAGCCTCAAGGAGGGATTGAAAAGTAGGAAGGTACTGAGGCATCAAGTACTTGGCATATTTGGAGTGAGATTCCTGAGGATAATCTTAACTTGTTCCTTCTCTTGAGGTCGGTCCCACAGTTGAGCGCTTTAGCTCTCCATCGAGCAATGAACTCAGTGAAAGTTTCCCCAGGTTTTTGTTTAGTAGTTTCTAAATCTCTTCTTGTGAGTTCAATATCCGTGTTGAATGAATATCGACCAATAAACTCTTTCATCAATTCAATGCCATGTTCTTACCCGAGATGAGTCCAATGACATTAACCAGCGTAGTGCAGGACCTGTCAGGGTTCTTTGAAAAAGTTGAGCCATCTGTTCTTCATTTAGACCCTGAGATTGCATTATGCCGACATATACTTTTAAGTGAGTCCTAGGGCATCCAATACCGTCAAACTTCTCCATATCTGGCATTGTGAACTTTTCTGGTAGACGGACCGTGGGAAACAAGGTCATTGACCCTAACCCAAGAGTAAGATCATCAGGGTCTTTGATGTTCTTTAAAGCAGTTTCAACTTGAGTTATTCGATGAGCTAGGACAGGGTCAACGTGTAATTGATCATCTTCTTGGTTTTCAACGAGGTCAAACACATCCTGAGGTTCTATAGCTTTATCTTTTCCCTTTTCAATTTTCAGGGATTCAATTTGTGTTTGGACAGAGGCAATAATCTGGGCTTGAAAAGATTCTAAAATCTGACGGAGCGCAGCTTCATCCATGATACTCGTTTCTTCTTGTGGCAATGACTGACTACTTGGCAATGGTACTCTAGAAAGACGACTCTTTTCACGTACCCAAAGTGGTACAGATGGAGGTTTAGAACGTTTAGGACCAATTATCACCTGATTGGAAGTAAACCAAGGTTAACCATTGACTCTAAAGGTTTGACTCTTAACCACATGATTAAAGTTTTGATATAAAATAGCCCAAGTCTGACGGAAAATCGAATCCAAATGCACCATAAGTCTATAGTGACCCAGAAAGTGAGAAAGGTTAGGTGCGGGTCTACCCCTGATTGGGATTGAACCTTTGATCAGATAAATTAATTTGATCTTAAGATAGAATCTTTCTAGATAAAGTGGTCTGGATCTTTAAAAGTGAAACCAATTAGTCCAACTGATTTGGTATTGATCAGTTTGATCAATTTGTCCATTGGGTCAACTGGTTTAAGTGGTTCAAATTAATCAGTACATTTCACCGATTGGGTAGGACCGATATTGCGGGTTTTGTTTGATTATTCTGGATCGGTCCGCCCACTTACCTGTTGGTTGGATTGAATAAAGCAACCCAGGAACACCCATAGTCAATTCGGGTCGTGACCTATAGGAAGGCTTCTAGACTCTAGGTTTACTACGTGCAATGCATTTTTATCTGGCCACCCTTGCCCAAGCACACCTATATACCTTTCGATACGTGGTGACTTGGTTTGATATACCGTATAGGTGATAATCTAAAACCTCAATTCACTTCTCTGAAGCCAAAAACAGCCAGTTTGATCTCCAGTTGAGAGGTGGCGCACAATGCTAAGCAAGGGCCCACTTAAATACCTCTCGTCTAGAATAGACGTAGTCTATCCCCCTCGTACAGTAGGGTACAGCGGGGCAAGATCTTGCTTAGGCACCGGTTTTGACCAAGAAGTGCAATTGATATACTTAGATTACCTTTTATACCTACGGGTACGAGTCAAGAGTTGTAGCTTTCATAAATGGTTTGGCATCCCACGAGGGGACCGACCACGTATTAGTACTACGTTGGCAATCGGGACATGTGACTGTGTGGCTTACAATAGGACAAAGGCTCAGGTTGCCCCAGCCTGGGTGCATCAATATATCTCTCAGAATCACCTGATCAGACGGTGGTATTGATGCCCCCAGTTTGATATACCCTAAGGTACGTGACTGGAGTTGTGGTTTCATGAATGACGTCGCATCTCCGAAGAGACCGGGCCACGCACTAGTGCCACGTTGGCTAAATGGGACGTGTAAGTGAGTAAAACAGTAACGTGCATGTGGTGTGTGCAAAACAGGGTGGGGTGTGCCCGGGGCCTTTTTCAAACACGTGAGCCCATGGGCCGATATGTCATCACATATGGATATCAAATGAATATTGATCAGAAAATAATCCAAAACCCATCACATCGAATAAGATGAAATCAAACACATCACAAATATATCTGTCAAGATCATGGCAAATCAATTAATGAGCATCGCATATAATAATTGATCAAACAAACATTGCAATAGGCCTAATTTTTATAATTTTTAAGGTCCAATCAATGATCACTTTTGGTGATCCAAAATAAATCGAGATTCCAATAGGTGTTACATTGATGATAGAATGACAATGGTTGAGATGAGCTCACTCTCAAGAACATTAATTGTGCCAACATTAGATAAATTCAGATTTTCTGTGAATTAGGAAAATACAATCTGAACTTGCATCGATGATATCTAAGGCTCCCGATAACGAAATCGAGTGAACTCCAGTTCTAAATTAATCTACTCGATGAGATCTACATTTTATTAATAGGTGCCTAGACTTAATTCTCACCAGAATGTTCTGTAAAAAAGTTTTAACGTTGCTGTCCCAACTTTCATTCAGAAATAATTCCCGATTTATAGATTGAACTTGCATCGATGATATCTAAGGCTTCCGATAACGAAATTGAGTGAACTCAGATTCTAAATTAATCTACTCGACGAGATCTACATTTTATTAAAGGTTCCCAGACTTAATTCTCACTAGAATATTCTGTAAAAAAGTTTTAACGTTGCTGTCCCAACTTTCATTCAGAAATAATTCCAGATTTACAGATTGAACTTGCATCGATGATATCTAAGGCTTCCGATAACGAAATTGAGTGAACTCAGATTCTAAATTAATCTACTCAACGAGATCTACGTTTTATTAAGAGGTTCCCAGACTTAGTTCTCACTAGAATATTCTGTAAAAAAGTTTTAACGTTGCTGTCCCAACTTTCATTCAGAAATAATTCCAGATTTACAGATTGAACTTGCATCGATGATATCTAAGGCTTCCGATAACGAAATTGAGTGAACTCAGATTCTAAATTAATCTACTCGACGAGATCTATGTTTTATTAATAGGCTCCCAGACTTAATTCTTACTAGAATATTCTCTAAAAACGTTTTAATATTTCTGTCCAACCTTCATCATTCCATCAATTTGAATCTTTCATTATTTAGGGGTCATCAAAAAGTGATTCTTAATTGAAAAAAAAAAAAAAAATGCAATGCCCAAAATCATCTACAATCAAGACAAAAAAAATAAATAAACAGAAAAAATAAATAAAATAAATCTAACTAAATAATAAAAAAAAACTAGGTCATCTTGGCAATGCTCCCATACTTGGGGTTTTTCAAGTTTGATCCTCAATAGTCCCCAGCGGAGTCGCCACTGAAAGCGCCCTCGATCCGCGGGGTGCGCGGATCCGCTTTTGACCCTTGAGGTTTGGGAGTCGCCACCTAGTTATTACGGTCTAGGAACCGATCAATGACTCTAAACGGATAAAACTCATCTAAAACCAAAAAAAAAAACTGAATTCGGGGATCATGTTACGGGATTGGAAGGTGTTAGGCACCAATCCCGCCCGGCCAAAGCCGATCTCTACTAAATTCCCAAGTAAATTACATTGCTAAAACCTAGATAAAAATAGAAAATAATAAAAAAAAATACCTTTCCGATGCAAGGACTTTATTCCCTCAGATCTGACAAAAAGAGCTCCTTATACCGTGCTCCCTTGCTTCGTTCTGCTTCCGGATTTGACTTCGGATCTCCGAGGCAAGGTATCTCCTTGTTTTTGAATTTGAACTCTTCAAGTTCGTTGCAGATTTGGGGATGTTTTTAGAAGGCTTTTGGGTGTTTTCTTGACTAAAATTGAAGGAGGGATGTTAGCTAAGGAGTTGGGGCTCCAAAACTAGGGTTTATGGGGAGCTAGGGGAGCTTCTAGACCTACTTCTCTTAGGGTTTATGATTTGATACGAAAATAGGGTGTGAGCACCTCTATTTATAGATGTTTTTAGGGGTTGATTTGGATAGAGTTAGTGTTTAATTAGAGATCTTTTAATTAGAGTTGTGTTTTAATTTGACTTGTTTTAGGTAGAATTGTATTTTAATTAGAATTGTTTTAGGTAGAATTGTGTTTTAATTCAAATTGTTTTAGGTAGAATTATTTTTAAGTTAGAACTCTATTAGATAGAGTTATTATTTAATTAGAATTCTATTATGACTTTTGGTCTTATTTGATTGACTTTTAATGTTTTGACTTTAGTCTTAATTGATTGACTTGACTTCAGTCTTGCTTAATTGACTTTAATTTTGACTTCAGTCTCACTTGATTGACTTTAATACCTTGACTTTAGTCTTTCTTGATTTACTTTTAATTTTTGGAGAAGGCCCCTTTCATTATTTCTTTAATTCTTTGGACCCCCAAATTGAGGGGTTCTTAAAGAAATATCTCACGAACCCTCAACAATTTTGCCTGAGAACCCGATTGATCGATTTTTTAGGTTCAAAATTTTAAATTAATTTCATTAATGTTTCACTTTAATTATTTAATATTTATTTATTAATTTCGAAATTTTTAATTATGAAAATTGTGAAATTACCGTTTTGCCCCCGGAGAGGACTTTTCACGTTTCAAGTCGGTTTTTAATGTTCCAGGATGTTTTAGAATCGATTTTTCGTAAGGAATTCAATGGAAATATTAGTTTTTGTTATTTATGAAGTTTTTTGTGTGAAATGGTTGTGAACTTTACGAGGGGCATTTTCGTAATTTTGTCAAATTCTGTTAAAATTGGTGAAATGATTTATTTGGTTCCGATTTGTTATTTTATGTGTTCGAGAGAGTTTTCCTAAGCGTAACGTAGGCTCTAGGGTTGTTTTGAGGTTAGGGATATTTTGGTAATTTAGTAATTTTTAGTGATTTTTATCGTGAAGTTTCTTTCTGGTCTGCAAGATGATGATTTCTATGTTTCTGGGGTCGTATTTTCCTAGCGTAGCGTAATTTCTAAGGTTTTGTCAGTTCGAGATACCTCATCCGGATTTCTGAAACATATCTGGTAACAAAATAAAGCATTGGAATACACATCCATCATTGGGAATCATTGCAATCGGGTTGACGAGTTGATTAATCAGGTGGATGCAAAAATGGGGTGTCTACAACGTCAGATTGTCAAGACTCCTTTTAAAATAAAAACTTTTTGACCTTATTGAAGATTTTGAAAATGAGGACAACTGACTTCCAAATTTAAGCAGAACCATCAAACGAATGTTATAGGGTGCTATAGGGAAAAAAATCTACCAAGGATCTGCTCCTTTCAAGGGGGCTAGGGGGTATGGAACCAAGAACATAATAGAGTGAAATAAACAGGCGAATTAGAAGGAAACAAGGACGTTCCTCAATTTAGGGAACAATTCCTCGGGGAACAAAAAATTGAAAATTGTAGCCAACTAAGGTTCATGATGTTGCAAGATCACTTCAATATATATTAATGAAAGAATAAAATTAACTTAGTTTTGCAGAAGGAACAAGAAGGTGTTCGAAGAAGAATAATAAACGAAAGCCGTAAGCTCACGTGGGAGGACACAAGAAGGATGCCACTGACTGGCCGGGTAAATCCACGTAATACTTCCTTGAAAAATAAAATTTTTCTAGAGAATAATATGGATTAGTATAGCTTCTTCTAGGGGTCTTTTTTTCTTTGGGTGAATCCATGGCATCTCAATCATCAATTTGATAAACAGACAGTTGAGATGACAAGGATTCCCAAGAAAATGTATATCTTAAGTAGTTGTATTAATCCCCTGATATGAAATGATCTCTCTCAACTATATATTTGTTTGATGGAAAGCCTCAACCGTGAAATTGACAGTAGTGAAGTCCCTAAAAAAATTTATAAGGAGCAATAGTTGCACAACATCTAGTACCGATTGCACTCCATTATTGAAAAAATCCCTGTACACTTACAACTGGTACATTTAAGATATGAATTTAAAATTAAAAAAATGGATTTATATTTTTTCGATTGAGATATGTAAAGCCCATTGGCCCAACTCTTTCTCACGAAACTGGTTTATAAGGTGAGGATTGCCCCAGGTTTATATATAGCCCAAGGTCATGATACCCAGGTGATGTGGGACTATCACTCACACTCACCCTTAAGTGTAAAATGTCTCTTACATTCCTGTGGTTACCCGCTCTGATACCATGTAGAAGGTCATGGGCCTTACTCATCCTCACAAAACCGACTTATAAGGTGAGGATTGCCCTAGGTTTATTGTCCAAGGTCATGATATCCAGGCGATATGGGACTATTGCTTACAAGGTACTACAATTAACTAGTGATCTGCAAGTAGTCGGTCACAAAATCACACTAATCCCTAGCAGGATAGGTTAATCTTTAGAAAATATGTGTTTTTCCTCTAATCTCAACCGTCTTATCTGATGAAGATAATTGAAGCAACAAATGATTTCAGGTAATTCAAGAGACTCTAAGAACGGCAAGTGTTCTCTCATTCACATTCCGAGAAGCTGTCGAGGACATTGAGTTTGAAGGCTACTTGATTCCAAAAGGATGGAAAGTTCTTCCTCTCTTTAGAACAATTCATCATTGCGAAGATTTCTTCCCTCATCCTGAAAAATTCGATCCTTCAAGATTTGAGGTGATATACTAAACTCAATTGATGGGGTAGTTAATTAATAAAAAAATATAAAAAAGGTGTTAATTAAAGGGGTTGGATTCATCTTGCTGTCCTATATTTTTC
Organism: Akebia trifoliata; assembly: GCF_017979445.1. Taxonomy (NCBI): domain Eukaryota; kingdom Viridiplantae; phylum Streptophyta; class Magnoliopsida; order Ranunculales; family Lardizabalaceae; genus Akebia; species Akebia trifoliata. The sequence continues at coordinate 8,088,923 of NC_141388.1, read as the reverse complement.
TCATCTTTGGCTTTGAATGTTTTCAAATGGGGGAGTAGAGAGTCTCAGATGATGTGAGTTGGCTTTTTGTTATATAGTTTTGTTTTGGAATTATCTCTGTTCCTCTCTGTAGATTCTTTAATGTGTGATCCACTAATTTTAAAATTAAAAAAAAAAAAAAGTAAATTAATTAATTAAGAATAGAGAATTGTGTGATGTTGCAGGTGCCACCCAGACCCAACACGTACATGCCATTCGGGAATGGAGTCCACTCGTGTCCGGGCAGTGAACTTGCCAAGCTGGAGATGCTTGTCCTTCTCCACCACCTCACCACCACTTACAGGTCTCTCTCTCTCTCTCTCTCTCTCTCTCTCTCTCTCGATTCAAAATCAGAATTATAATCCGAATGAAAAGGACAAAGAAATTTGAAAAAAAAAAAAAAAAAACAAAGCAGAGTACGATTCGGTTAAAACAGGTTGAGTTGATCTACATGCATGTGCTAAACATACAGCAACATACAGCAATGAATGTTCCAAATGGTACTGTACAAGAAAGACTATGGGCGTGCTTGACGAGGGAAAGTTGAACGTGAGAGTTACGAACTCTCACAAATTATTAATGATTGTGTGGTTGGAAAGCTCTACTCATGAGAGTTGTCAACTCAACCATTCTCCAACTTTTTAAAATTAAAACATTTCAACTTTCATCCCATGTGAAACAACTCTTTTTTTTTTTTTTTTTGATAAATAGTATTGTATTCGAATAGCAAAATCAAGTCGGTCGAGGTGACCAACCTGGAAAGACCTTACATTACAGCACTACACTCGAATAGAACAGTAAATCCTATTCCACTTATACACGAAATTCTTGAAAAACAACCCATTAAGCTCCTTATGCACTTTGGACCAACAAAACATAAGACCCAAGATAGACATAATCGTTTTTGGACAATCCTTCTGTTTTCCCTCGAAAATGCGTTTATTCCTTTCAAACCACACCCCCAAAACAAATAGCGATGGGCGTAATATTCCACAGCAACCTTTTTGTACCGCCAAACGGGTGACCAATTGACGATCAACTCATGAAGATGTCCTTAACTGACTTCGGCAAGCAAGTGGAAATCCCATATAACTTAAAAAAGTGAGCCCAAATGCCATGCGAGAACTTACAATGAATTAGAAGGTGATCCGATGATTCTACATTATCCATACATAACACACAACAACTCGTCCCGCACCATCCACGTCGCATCAATAACTCTGTTGTTTGTATCCTTCCTAAAGTCGCCATCCATGTGAAGAATGTGACTTTGCTTAACACTTTTGGACCCCAAATTGAAGCATGAGGAAATAATGAAACCCCATGATTGCACAAGGATTGGTAGAATGAACGTACCGTAAATCTTCCGTCTTTGCTTGCCGACCATATTCTCTCATCTTCCCTTCCCATAGGTAGCTCGATGCTAGAAGCGTCGCCAACTAATCTACCACCATCTTGAAATTCTAGCTTATTAATACCCCTTCGAAAGTCAAGATCCCATGTACAATCTCCTCCCATAACTCGTTAGACGGATGTGATTGCTTGCCCTTTCTTCGAGGATATGGAATACAAGGTTGGAAAGACCTCCATTAGAGGCTGATTGACACACCATGTGTCTTCCCAAAATCTTACTCGGTTGCCTTTACCCACCTTGAACTTTATTCTCATATTGAACAGTGGGATGATCTTCATGATACCCTTCCACAGCCCGCATCTATATGGTTGTCTTGTTGATCCACTTTCCCACCCCATCCGGCACGGCTTGTACTTGTTTTCTATGACTTGTCTCCATAAATTGTACCCATCTTTCTCATACTTTCACAGTCACTTCCCCCTCAAGGTCGCGTTCATTTCCCCGAGTCTCTTAACACCAAGGTCACCTAGCTTCTTAGTTGAACAAATCTATTTCCAATTGACAAGATGATGTTTTCTATTCCCAACTCTGTCATGCCAAAGAAAATTACAAATTAGCTTGTCTAACCTTAGTTCTACACTTCGAGGCAATGAGAGAAGAGAGAGAAAATATATTGGAATACTTGAAAGAACACTTTTTTTCATAGTCAATTTACCTCCCTTCGAAAGATAATTGGCTTGCCACATAGCAAGTTTCCTTTCTATTCTCTCTACTATCGGGTCCCAAATCGTCACCCTCCTATAGGGGACCCCCAGGGGCATCCCCAAGTAGGTAGACGATAAACTTCCCACTTGCCATCCCAACGAAGTTGCTAAAAGGCTTACACATCTAACCAAATCGATTAGAAGTACCTTGCTTTTCCTCGTGTTGACTAGAATACTTGACATTGCTTCGAAGCAACAAAGCAATCCACCTAATCTCCTTGTCTGCTCTATGGAATCGTCTAAGAAGACTAAGGTATCATCTGCGAATTGGAGGTGGGAAATAGAAACCGAGCCTATCCCTGTTGAGAACCCTGTGAAATACCCATTCGCAACCCCTCTTCCCATCATCTTACCAAATGCTTCTGCCACTAAGATGAATAAGAAAGGTGATATAAGATCCCCTTGTCTTAGGCCTCTCATACCTCTAAAAAAATTGTGAAGCGTTCCGTTCACCAAAATCAAGTAAGAAGGGGAAGTCACACACGTCATAACCCAATTTATTCATTTCCTACCAAAGCCCATCCTCCCCAATATATAATCCAAAAATTGCCAATTGACGTGGTCGTAAGCCTTCTCAAAGTCCACTTTGCACACCACACCCGCTTTACCAGATTTTAGTCTAGAATCAATGCACTCGTTTGCTAGTAGAACTCCGTCCAGAATCTGTTTTCTTTTGACAAAAGCACTCTGATTGCACCCTATTAGCCCTTGGATGACCCCTTTTAATCTTCTAGCAAGGATGCTCGTGATGATTTTGTAACTAGTATTCACCAAACTTATAGGCCTCAAGTCCTTAATATCCTTAGTTCCCGCCACCTTTGGAATTAAAACGATAAAAGTACAATTGGAATCGCCGTCCAATGTACCCTCTCTGAAGAATTCATCAATTAAGGTGATGAAGTCACATTTGATGACCTCCTAGCAAGTTTTGTAGAACTTCACAGGAAAACCATCTGGTCCCGGTGACTTATCATTCTTCATGCTTGAGATAACCTCCCAAACCTCATTTTCTACAACAGGTTTTTCTAGCCATTCGCTTTGTAACTCAGAGATTCTATCAAACTGCAACAAATCAGGTTTCGGTCTCTCGCCAGCTCCATCGGTACATAAATTTGAATAAAAATCTACGATACCCTTAGCAACCGCCTCTTCCCTTTCTAGCCACTTCCCACTCACATTCAACCTCGTAATGTGTTTGTTTCTGTCTCGGGCATTGGCCATACAATGGAAAGTTGACAACTCTCAATCTCACTCTAATCCATTTTTCTACAAATTTAATTTAATTTATTATTATGATAATGTGAAAATAAAATAACAATTAAATAATAATAATAATAATAATTATTATTATTATTATATTATTATTATTATTATTATTATATTATTATTATTATGATTATTATTATTATTATATTACTATTTTATTATAGTAATGAGAAAAGAAAAAATAATAATACTAATAAAATAAATAATTATAGTAATAATAATAAAACTTATATTATTATTTTATTATAGTAATGAGAAAATAAAAGATAATAAACATAATTAGTAATAATAATAAATCTTATATTATTATTTTATTATGATATTAAGAAAAGGAAGGTAATTAAAACAAAATAAAATAAAAATAATAAAAACCTATATTTCTATTTTTTTTTATGACAATGGGAAAAATTAATTAAAATTAAAATTTGAAAAAATAAACAAAAAAAGAATTTGTCTTCAACCTCAATTAGGAAGTTGGATTTTGTTTTTTGTTTTATAAAAAGTTTCCTCCTATCTCCCAATGGATTTTGAGATCTATATAACTCTAAGGTGAATTCTTGTAAACAACTAAACAGAAAAAGTTATGATTAACATTCACTTGTCAACTTTCAAAAGTTGAAATTCTGAGAGTTGAACACTTGAAAGTCCAACTCTCACGGTAAACCCACACTTATCAAATAGACCCACATCTTCTCCAGTGTGATGTGGCGCTAAATAATGGTAGTTTTGTAAATTGAGAATGTAATCAAATAAGTGGTCTCATGCGATTGACTGATTTGGAATCCTATGAAATCTGTGAGGAAAAAAATTTGAGTCGTTATAAACTAACTTCCTTCGATACTAGGTTGATATGGCAATGTGCAAAGAACCATAATTGTTTTTCTTCAAGATATGACGAAAAAATATAATGGTATTGAGTGTCAAAGGAAGTTAGTTTTTGCATTTTCCAAAAGAAATTCATCGAGTAATATATAACTCAACTAAATATCAAATTATTTTGATTGGTGATTTGGCTTTAAAATCATAAATAAGTTAGGGCATGTTCGTTTGAGCTTCAGGAGTTTGTTTTTCCTGGGTTTTTTTTTTTTTTTTTTTTTGCTTTTAAACAAAAAAAGTCAGATGAATGATGTTTATTTGGGCTTTTTTTATTCTCACAGATTTCAAATGAAACTCAAAACAGTTCTTAATGGAAGTTGTCCAAGATGGACTTCTTCAAATGACTTATGCACGAAGTCAAAAACGTAAAACTGTTCAAGTGTAATTATTAAAATTCCCTTTATCTTTAATCAAATTTTCAAACAAACTTAATCTGAAAAAATAAAAGGAGACTACCAAAATATCATTCATCTTTACCAAAATATCCTTCATCTTCCAAAATACCCTTCATCTTTAATCAAAATATCCTTCATCTTTAATCAAAATTTTAACCAAACTTAACCTTAAAAGATAAAAGAGAATCATCAAAATACCCTTCATCTTTAATCAAATTTTCAATTAAACTTAACCTTAAAAAATAAAAATGAATTACCAAAATACTATTCATCTTTACCAAAATACCTTTTAAATTTAATCAAAATTTTCACCAAACTTAACCTTAAAAAATAAAAAGGGGTTACCAAAATATCCTTCATCCTCCAAAAAGGGATTACTACCAAAATACCTTTCATCTTTACTACCAAGACTAAAAATAATTCATCATCACTACTTTATTACCAAAACACCCTTCATCTTTATGTGGATGTTGGATTGTATATTATGCAGGTATTTTATTTATTGAAAAAATTTTATATATTCAATTTTAAGATGAGATGTTACAGAAATTTCAATAAAATTATAAAATTTATTTAAATTGAAAATAATTATTTTTATAATTTTTTAATATTCTAGTCATTTTTTGTGCATTCTGGTGCATTATCAATATTAAGGATATTCTGATCATTTTATCAGATTCCAACAATAAAAAATTGTCAAACGCAAATCAATTTCTAGCTTATGTACTTCTGTAACGAATAAGCTTCTACTGGATGTAATTTTTCAAGCCTTGAATTTCTAAAACTGGCTTCTATAAAGAATTGACCCTTAGTTCATGAAACTAATTCCTAATCCTGATGGAAAATCTAGAATCTAGCGGCTTGATTGTACTAATTAAACTCATCTTAACTATGTATATCTACTCAAAATTCGGAGAATGCCACATGGCATGTAAAGAAGACCTTGAGTTAGGTAGCCATATAGGATTCAATCAATTCATACAATATTTCAACTTCAGTTGACCATCAACTAGATTGTAACACCTTGTTGATTCCACTTCACGTATGTCGTCGATATATAATTGCATTTTGTCGCTAGACCATCCTTACAATCTAGCTCTTAATTACCAATGTAGGGCGGGTATTGGACTATTGATGCGAAAGAGGGGTGAGAACACGAGAGCATCAAATTCAAAAATATCTTAGGGGGTGAAGGTGGTTTTGGAGCATTGTTTAATTTCTTTTGCTTTAATTACAAACTCCTTACTACCTACCATCTCCTAATGACAAAAAATCTCTTTTACAAATTAAAATTGAAAATCTTTGAAAATTTAAACACATTTTAATTAACTAAAATATACCTTAAAAAGTTAATAATGATTCTATTATAGTCCATAGCCTTAGTTGCCATTGTTGTCTTTTTAGTACAATAACCATCAATATTATGGCAGAATCTGATAACTAATTATATACCGTCATATAGTAAACACTTTCATGAGTGGGCCCATAAACTTAATATCACTGAGCCCAGACTTACTGTAGAGTGAACATGGCGCCAACACATATATTTTGATGATTTTCTGAATTTCTTTTTCAGGTGGGAGGTTGTTGGAGACGAGGTTGGGGTACAATATGGGCCTTTTCCTGTACCCAAGAGTGGATTCCCTATAACAGTATCCAGGAGGAACAAGAAAATGATCTAATCATGCGTGTGTGTCGAGGAATATTCAATGAGCCCCAAAGCAATGTAGCCCGTTGATCCTGCCTCCCCCTCGTCTCGTTATGTTTTAAATGGTTTCTCACGTGTCCTGTTACTGTGTATAAACAAATAAAGATACACAGTTATGTTAGATTTTTTTTTGCTTTTTTTTTTTTTTTTAATCTGTATCAAGTGTTCTAATGACAGCTATAAGAACTCAAGCTCATGGGTAATCTTCTTCAAAGGAAGGGTTGTCATTTGGTCTGATCAGACCTGATAAGGATCCAATCCGATAACTAATTATATCAATTTTGGATAAACCATGTTCTGATCCCATTGGGACCTGATACAATAATGTCTTTATGTTTTAGATTTTATTTAGATATAATGTGTATGATATATACTATACTTTTATTAAATCGAATCGAGCAGAACTTGGCCCAATCGAGAAATATACATTTTTTGGGTCCATCATGAGGTGTGTACTGAAAAATGACGATTAAGGTCCAATAAATTACTTATCAGATTGATACCAATCAAACCCAAATTGAATACATTGTTCTTAGGAAGAATACATCGATCTTAGCTACAAAATACAATCAAACCCAAATACAAAATTTTGATAACATGCTTGCCTTCATCCTTGATGTAAGTTAAAGAAGAACATAAATGAGAAAAAGTCGTACCAAACCCGAGTGGTGGTGTCTTTGCTTCCTCATCAACAAGCAGTCAAAACAGTATATGGAAGGTTAAGGCAGCAGTTTATTGTGTTGATCCCATGCGCATAATCTGGTCATGGGAATCCAACCATCGTTAAAGAATCCAGTTGTTGCAACTCCTTATAAACTACCGCAAACCTTGACAAATCAAATAAATCTCTCTTGAAGAAGACCGGGTTGCTTTAGGCCTCAACCATGATGCCTTTCTGAAACATGGTTTGCAAATTTGGCTCAATTCTGCAACAACCCAAGGAAGATGATTACAGATGAAGAACAGCAAAGCATCTAAAGTTTAGTAGTTTACTATGTACTATGTGGAATGACGACCCACCTTGGACATCTTCGCTTTCAAGTAGCTTAATGACAAGGTTGCCTCCAGGTCGTAGAACACCATTCTCAGCGGCACAAGAATTAGAACTGTCTGACGGCTCCTCCCTGTCAATATTGTCATCTGAATAAGCTATGATGGCCCCACCTAAAGCTAAATCAAGTGCTCGCATCCCTAACTCAACGGATAAAGCTGCATCCTTCGTTGTGATTCCAGAAACAAGAGGACACATATCTGACAGTATCACGGAAAACCCTTTACCCTGCAATGAAGGAAAGTCAGAGAGACTCATATCCAAGGTTTAAATTTTAAATAACATTATCGGCGGTGTAACAGGAAGGGGTCATTACAATTAATATAAAAAAACATTTGGAAAAAAAAAATGTGTTTCAAAATGAAATTTGAATTTTAAGCTTAAATAATGAAAATAGGATAAAACAAGGTTCATTATTTCCAAAATAATGGCCATTAATTAACTTTGAAAAAAAAGAAAATAAAAAATTGAAACAGTTTAAATAACACGCTATGCTATACAATGTAACACCGGTCATTTTTGCGTAACTAATGGCCCTTATGAAGAGTAAAATGTCCCAAAAACAAAATGCAATTATTTTCCAAAACATGGAATCGGTTCTTGGCATCACTGTTATAATGGCCGTTATTACCGTTATGGTAAGCTAGTTGGGGGCCCAATAATAGAACAAGTTTCTCTGTTGGGTAATTGAATAACATCAATGAAGAGTTCTAAAATTCAGCAATTAAATATTTCAATTGGAATTTCTATGGAAAATATAGAGTATTGCTAACCATCCTTGGACTGAGTGCCATACCCCAATGGCAAACTTTCTGTTCATTTACAAGTTTTTCCAACATCCCATATATGCACACTGATGTCCTCCCCCTTCAGCAGTTTCAAATTATTATCTCAAATAGTATCAGTGCAAGTTTATTGTTATCGTTAAAATAATTTATCAATAAAAGGCAAGAGACAGAGCTACAATAAATAGAAATGAGAGGGAAAAAAAAATAAACCTCACAAAATTACAAGAAGGAATCAAAAGAAAAGTAAGAGGAAAGGCTAATTACAGTCCCCAACAGGCCAGGCCCTGCAACTAACTATCCCCGACCCTCACTATTCTATCTTGAGAATTGGCCCTCGACCTGATATACACAACTGGGGCAACCTCATTGGGACCAAAGAACCACAGAGCAAGTACGCTCAAGAGAGACGTACCAAACTTATGGCCCACCATACTTCCTTGAGAACTGAACTGGACTCGCCAGCACCTCCCATCAGCTTTACTGAATCACTTAACCCGAACATTATATAAACAAATACAGACTATGCGCAAGAAGACAAGCAAGGCCACCCAGACCAAACCACACTAGAATAGAATAGACTCACTAGACAAGGAACTGCTTGAATAGACTCGCTATTAACTAGACTAGACTATACTTACGTACTGGGTGGATGCACTCACTCCTTCTACTGCATCTCCATGACCCAGCGCCCGGGAATCCATTCTTCCATGGTAGCTTGCCGGAGTGCATCATCGGCCTTAGAAATTCCAAATTCATCCCGGAGGCTTAAACCTATGAATCTATCCTTTCCATCCCTTGCTCCACTCTTCTCGGAAAAAGGTTCTCGTTCCCATGAATCCCGATCTGCCTAGCATCGATAGTGATTGATCAAATTCCTACTCCGGTGCTGAGAAGCATATCAGTTTTCCTTATCTCCTTTGCCTAATCTCTGTAACCCTTTGGATGACCTTCTATCGTGCACATGTTCATCGGTCCCTCAACCCCTTACTTAAGAGTTCATTAATCCCAGCCCTCGCTCGAATTAGATAGTAGTAAGGGAGTGATATCTGGATCCTCACTTTTCGTCCCTGTCCATTTATCTTTCCGTATCCATTGTTGGGTGGGTATCAATCTATCCGTTAGAAAGTTGAATACAATCTCCCTCCACTTGAAGTCCAGGTCCTCAAAATGATTACTCCTTGTATCTTGATCAATAGACGTCCAATACCACCACAATGTTGCCTTAATTTTCAAAATTAAATCTTTAAAATTGATTATTTCTCTTCGAAGATGATAGCATTCTTTTCTTTTGAAAAAAAAAAAAGTTGATATTTTTGCCAAGTATAAAGCCACAAAATTGCAAGACTTCTTCACGGATAAGGCATACTTAAGACATTGTGCTTAGTGATCAGGACAACCTAGATCTATTCTCGTAACTACTGGCTTGATTTGCATCCTGCATCATTTAGGTTATTATTCTCCTTTAGATCAAGGTCACACAACAAAGAACAAATATACCATTTACCAAGGATAATGGTCATGTTATTAAATGATATAGAGTATAGATAAAGAAATGGTCAATTATTTATTTATTTATTTTGAAGCCCATGGTCACAAACTTATAAGACGTCTTCAGACATCATACCCAACGGAGACGTTTTTTCTTTGTTTCACCTAAGTTCATTTTTTCTTTAAGTCAAGATCGTGTTCATGATGGAGAATGGTTGGTCACTTGGGTCCAGTGAAGCCTAACAGATAGCAATCTAAAATATTAAGTCCACTCCTTTACTCTTAGGCACCCATGACACCATTGCAACCCTCATTTGAATAAGAAGAAGAAGGGATTGGGGGTGAGGTAAGATGGATAAAATGCAGAATATATCAAAATTAGATAATTGGCAAGTGAACAAGTATTCAAGAATCAAAGGAGAATTTGATGCAACCAGAGGACATTTGTTTGATAGTGGACATGTTGAACAAGGGATTAATTGAGATCGAGATCAATTGTACAAGATTGGTCAAAATGTTGATGGAAGAGGATGGTTTGATATCAGAAATTGTCCCAAGCCTCAGCCTCTTAAATTGGTAGTTCTGGCTAGCGAAGGATGAGAAAGTTAGACTCTTCATAACACACAAGTGAAAAATAGCTAGAGATAGCCGCTCGAGCAATATCTCATAGTTCAGCCCCTTGTTAGCAATCTCCTGTTTAATTCGCGAAAAATTCACAAATTTTTCATTTTTTTTCAATGAAAGTATTATTCTTTGGATTATTGAATTATTCTAAATAATCCACTTATGTTAAGTTAAAAAAGAATAAAACACGTTTTTTACGAGTTTTACGTCGTTTACAAATTTGTATAAAACTCGCTAGAAAAAAAAGCTATTATAACTCGTCGTATGTTGTAAGATGTTAACTTGTAAGTTGTAACGTGTAACACAAGTTCGGCTTTGAAGCGGCCATGCTTTAAAATTTTGGAGGAATCTATCTTTTTAGGTGACAAATGTCTCTTTCATCTTTAAAAAATAATGACATGCCCCTCTACATTTATTTAAGATACCACCTTAATTTTCCAAACTGATGATTGTCCCTTGACTTTCGTATTCTTTTATAAACCACTGGAACAATACCCTCATTATCACCACCATCATTATTACCATCACCGTCACCAATTTCATAATCACCATCACTATCATATTACTAATTTTTGGATTTTCGAATTTTTGAAATGAGATGAATAATACATGTATAAAGCATATGCCGCATATTTTTCGTTTATTAAACTTTTGAACAAATTTTAGACCAGATTTTTGCAACCCAAAATTGAATAGAACTCGAATTTTTCACATATCAAATTTTTGCCATATTCTGAATTGCTAACAAGGGTTCAATCATTGCCTCACGGAATTGAGTTAGGCACACCATAGTGAGCTAAGGTTTATAAAATAAGGCTTGATGCGGAAACAGTATTCTCAATTGAGTTCCAAATACAGTAGTGAATCATTCCTACTCTTTCACACATGTATGTGATGGTAACCCAATTCTTGAACTATAAACCATGGCATCTTACCTACGAACCATGGCCTCCAACAACAACTACTCTACTTCCAATTCCCAAAACCATCAAACTCAATAATGACCCAAACTTAATTTCATTATTCTAAATCTACATTATATGTAAAAATTGATTAAAAAAAGAGTCGAACCAGATTGATCGAAACTCCGGAAATTTCAAAACTATAAGCAAACAACTAAAATGGTTCTCAATATAATTACTAATTTGATACCTGAGGGGAGAGCGCTCTAGCTCGATCCTTGGGAAGATTCATGACATCGGCACAAACAGTTTGCACCCTCGAATCACAGTGAACCGAAGGAACCTTCACCTTCTGCTCTACAACCCAACATTTACAGAACCAAGTCAAATTTAGTTCCCCACAAATATCAATTTAACAAAATAGAGATTTTTGAATAAAGGGTTTTTATTGCTCTGACCTTAAGATCAATACCCACAACCATCCCACCATTTTTTAGAGGTCCTAAGCTCTGGCAAGCTACCTTGATTAAAATTAAACCAGATTAAAGTTAACCCGGATAAAAATGTTCTTCGTAGTATATTAAACAAGACAAAAAAGGGTAATTTCGGTGGATATGTTATTCGAAGAAATGGGCACCTGAAGCCAAGCACCAGGAGCACATCCAAGGTCCAGAACTGAAGATCCTGGCGTTATCAGTTTGTATTGCTTTTGCATCTGCAGCAACTGCTCTTCAAAGTGAACCACGAAAATATATTAAGCATTAATTAAAACTATGAAAATATAATATAAAAATAAAATAAAAATAGCAAAACCTTGAAGGCCGAACGAGCCACGTAGCCGAGGCGCTGAGCCTCTCTGTAGAAGAAATCCGGTAAGCCTGCGCCGCTCATCTTTTTTTCGCAATCAAAACCTCTCTGTAGGTTTTTCTTTCTCGTACTCGACCTTTCATACTACTCGGGAAGAAATGAATCTTAGCAAGGGTATTTCGGTCATTGACCCTTATCAACGGAAGTAGTTTTCTTCCTCTCCATCAAACTGTGATATGGTAAGAGAAACACGTGCCTCTTATGGATAAGTAGGCTTGTCAATTGATCGGGTACGGAGCGGATTTGGGTCAATTTCGTATCAATCCAATAAGGATCGAATCATTCTTGAAGTATCAGATCGAACACTTGTCCAATCAAGTTTTTCGGATCTCAATTCTAAGATCTAGATCCAATCCATTAACATTCAGATCGGGATGAACCCGATTTTATATACAAAATCGGGACATGATTATTAGATCAGGACATTATTGATCCAGATCTAATCTAATAAGATATCAGATTGAAATCTTATCCACTACAAGAAATAATACTTTTAGGGGCATTTTCAAAATGCTGAAAATACTATAAAAAAAGCCAGGTAAATATATCAGTGACGTTTTTACCCAACACCGATAATCCCCATGCTGCTGATTTCTACATTGGTGTTTCAATAGTCACCGCTATTGATATCATTAACCAGCATTTATTAGGGATTAGAGGCGTAAAACAATCGCCGCTAATTGTATTATAAATTTTATTAAAAGTTATTACCGGCATTTCATAAAATGCTGCTAAATGGTGTACATAACTACTGCAAATATATTGTATTATTGGCGTTTCTAGAACCATCCATATTACTATTTTTTATTGCTGGTCTGTAAAGCATTTGTCAAATTTAATAGCAGTTTTCAATTGCACGTATTGATAACAAAAATTATATATATACTAATCTAATAGAAACTAAACCACCTTTAATTTCAAATAAAGATAGCAAAATATATATATATATATATATATATATAATATATATATATATATATATATAATATATATATATATATATATGTGTGTGTGTGTGTTTTTACTCTCTAAAATCAATTAATGGAACTACAAAAATATAAAAAACTTCAAAAATAGAATACATAAAAAATAAAAATAAAAACATAAAATCCTTTATATCTGTTTACTACTATAGGATGAGAAGAAAGATAAGAAGCCCGGCTCTGTTCCTAGCTTCAACAATGTAATTATGCTTGTCGGAAGTCTAGCAGTTTTTTGAATCGATTCATGCCATGGAGAATACTCTTTTAATGGATTCTTGAGCCTGTATATGAAGAAATGAGAAAAATACAAATAAATATCTATTATAATTAATATTAATATCAAAAGAGTGAGTAACCACTTGCATAAATATTTCTTTGATTCTTACTAACAATAAAATGAAACTATGAGGATCAAATAAACCTTTTACGTACCCTGTAGAAAAATTGAATTTATTGAGAATTCTTGGATGATCATTACAAATGCCCCAATAGTGGTATTTATAGACCAACTATCCTATTATAAGAATAATCTAGAACTTCAAGAATATTCTAGAATAATAAACCAACTATCCTATTGTAGAACATTACAAGAATATTCTAGAAAGTTAAGAGTAATCAAGAATAATCAAGAAGAATATCCTATTTTCTTGATTCTATGAGATCAGATTTTCAGATTCTTCTACACTCCCCCTCAAGTTGGTGCATAGATGTCAATCATGCCCAACTTGCTTATCAGATGTTCAAAGTTAGGTCTAGCAAGTCCCTTAGTCAAGATGTCGGCTGTTTGCTGACTAGAAGGCACAAACGACAAGCAAATAGTTCCAGCTTCAATTTTTTCCTTAATGAAATGTCGATCAATCTCAATGTGCTTCGTCCTATCATGCTGGACAGGATTGTGAGCAATACTTATTGCAGCCTTATTGTCGCAGTACAACTTCAGAGGAAGTTCCACAGTCATCTTGAGTTCTTCGAGGATTCTGTATATCCACAATACCTCACAGATCCCTTGAGCCATTGCTCTAAACTCAGCCTCTGCGCTACTTCTGGCAACAACATTTTGCTTCTTGCTTCCCCAGGTAACCAAGTTTCCCCACAAAAAGGTGCAATACCCTGAAGTAGATCTCCTGCCATTCACTGAACCTGCCCAATCTGCATCAGTAAATACCTCAACACTCCTTTGATTTGTCTTTTTGAAAAACAGACCTTTTCCAGGAGTAGACTTTAAATATCTCAAAATTCGGTAGACCGCCTCGAGGTGTTCTTCATAAGGTGCGTGCATAAATTGACTAACAACACTGACAGAGAAGGCAATATCCGGTCGAGTATGAGATAAATAGATTAGTTTTCCAACCAATCTCTGGTATCTACCAGTATCAACAGGAACACTTCCTTCTTCCCAAAGCTTTACATTGGGATCCATGGGAGTCTCAGCCTGTCTGCAACCACTTAACCCGGTTTCCTTCAAAAGATCAAGAATATACTTTCGTTGAGAGACAACGATTCCTTTCCTTGAACGAGCAACTTCCATGCCAAGGAAATATCTTAGTGCTCCCAAATCCTTGATTTCGAGGATCCATGGGAGTCTCAGCCGGTGGACTATCCATGTACACTTCTTCCTCCAAGTCACCATTAAGGAAGGCATTCTTCACATCTAGTTGTTGCAAGGGCCAGTCCAGATTAGCAGCAATAGATAAAAGTACTCTCACCGTGTTTAATTTTGCAACAGGAGCAAAAGTCTCAGAATAATCAATGCCATATGTCTGGGTGAATCCCTTTGCCACCAACCTAGCCTTGTATCTTTCTACTGAACCATCAGAGTTGTACTTCACAGTGAAGACCCATTTACAACCCACAGTGGTCTTCCCAACTGGCAATGCCTCAACACTCCAAGTATTGTTCTTCTCAAGAACTTTCATCTCTTCAAGTACTGCTTCCTTCCACTTTGGAACATTTAGAACCTCCTGTACACTATTAGGAATTTCTACACTGGACAATTGAGAGGTAAAAGCAGCAAGAGATGATGACAATTTCGAGTATGATACAAATTTAGACAGTGGATGACTAGTATAAGATCTAACCCCTTTACGAAGAGCTATAGGAATGTCTAAATCAGAAGGCTTAGACTGACTGTTGGAAAGAGAAAGAGAATTACCTGTAACAGACTCAGATTGTTGATTCGTCCTTGGTTCAGAATCATGGCTGTGCTGTAGAGTCAATTCGTCTTTCCTTTTCTTATGATTCTTCTTCAAGTAAACAATCCCTTTCCAAGTTCGGTCACCATCCTTGAATCTATTATCATGTTGTGTCATTATAGTAGGTTGTTCCTTATTTTCGGTTTCCAAAATTTGTTGTTCAGAATTCTGATTTTTAAATTGTTTTTCAAATGTAGGTCTAGACTCAGGGGAAACATCACTCACAATAGGAGGATTTTCAAGGAATGAATCTTGGCCATTTACTGTAGGTGCAGAGATACTAGACTCAGATTCTTGCAAGAGAAACACATCATCTGAGAGAAAAACATTGCCCGAGTTAAATGAATCTTCCTTAAAAATCTCCCCCTGAAGATGAATATCCTTAAAATATGGTTGTTTTTCAAAAAATGTAACATCCATTGTGACAAAACATTTTTTCGATATCGGGTCAAAACATTTATAGCCTTTCTGAGTTGGGGAGTAACCAATGAAGACACATTTTATAGCTCTGGGCTCAAGTTTTCCAATTTTTCGATGTTCATGAACAAAAACCGTACAACCAAATATTTTTAGAGGTAGATCAGCAGAAAGTCTAGTAGTTGGAAAACAATTTGTGAAAACTTGGAAAGGAGTTCGAAATTGTAAAACTTTGGAGGGCATTCTGTTTATTAAGTACGCAGCAGTTAAAACAGCCTCTCCCCATAGATACTTGGGAACTTTAGTTGTAAAAAGTAATGCACAAGCCACCTCCAACAGATGTTTATTTTTTCTTTCTGCAACACCATTCTGTTGGGGTGTATCGATGCAAGAACTGTGATGAATTATTCATTTTTCAAGAAAAAAATTTCCCAAGGTCGTGTTAAAATACTCTTTCCCATTATCACTCCTGAAAACTTGTATGTTAGTTTGAAATTGAGTCTGCACCATATTGTAAAAAATTTTAAAAACGCGTTCGGCCTCTGATTTTTCTTTCAATAAATACACCCAGCAGAGTCGAGTATGATCATCCGTAAATGTGATGAACCATCTCTTGCTAGAAGGTGTACTTATCTTATTAGGACCCCAAACATCACTGTGAATAATAGTGAAAGGTTTTGATGGTTTATATGGTTGTGAAAGAAAAGATGTACGGTGGTGTTTTGCAAATTCACATATTTCACAATGAAACATAGATAGATCTTTATTGCCAAACAACTTAGGAAATAAATGTTTTAAATATTTGAAACTTGGATGACCTAATCTTAAATGCCATAACATAATATTATTATTGGAAACAGAAATAGATTCAAAGCAGGAACTTATTTGTTGAGATTATCGCCTCGATTCAGATCCATCATCAAGGAAGTAGAGTCCTCCACTCTGTTTAGCACTGCCAATCATCCTCCCCGAGGTCAAATCCTGGAACACACAATGAGTTGGGAAAAAATTAGTTTGACAATTTTGATCACGGGCTAGCTTGCTGACAGACAAAAGATTACAGGAAAGTTTGGGAACGTGAAGAACATCGTGAAGAGTGAGTGATGGAGATACTATAATAGAACCTTTTCCTGTAATGGCTGAAAGAGAGCCATCTGCAATCTTAATTTTCTGATTACCTGCACAAGGATTATACGAAGAAAAAAGATTTGACAACCCTGTCATATGATCGGTTGCACCTGAATCGATGATCCAGGTGCGATCAGGGTTGACACCAATGAGAGCTGTTTTTAGGTAATTACCTTTTTGAGCCAAAGAACAAGTAGGATTTTTCTGAGACTCGAGAATCTTGTACAGTTGGTCTATCTACTCCTTGGTGAAAGGAAACGAATTTGAAGAAGACTGCTGCTCTTGATCCGAGACACTGGCCTGAAGTGCACGCCTCGTTCCACCAGACTTCTTCTTCCAGTTTTGAGGCTTGCCATGAATTTTCCAACAGGTTTCCCGTGTGTGCCACGGACGTTTGCAGTGATCGCACCACGGCCGTTCAGAACGCTTACCATCCTTCTTCACCTCCTCCTGAAAATCTCGAGTTACAAGGGCAGAACTTTCTACTTTCGAGTTAGTAGTACTAGGAACCGATTTGTTGTTAAGCATCACACTCTGCCGTGCTTCTTCTCTCCGAACATCTGAGAAGGCCTCACGAATTGTTGGCAGAGGAGTTTTCCCTAAAATTCGGCCCCGTACCTCGTCTAATTCTTTGTTAAGTCCTGCTAAGAACATAAATACACGATCATTCTCCTGTCGTTTCATGAACCGGACACTATCATTCGCACACTCCCAGACATCATCATAACAGAGGTCTAACTCCTGCCACAATGTCATCAACTCGTTGTAGTAGGAGGTTACATCTCGGTCACCCTGTTTCGCATGCCAAAGTTTAGATTTTAAACCAAAAATCTGCGAAGAATTTTCTAGATTGGAATACGTATCCCTGACTGCTTCCCAAACATCTTTGGCCGTCGGCAGGAACATGAAGGACTTGCCAATTGCGGGTTCCATTGAGTTCACTAACCACGCAATAATCAAAGAATTTTCTGATTTTCAGGTCTTGAGAGTCGAATCTACATCGGCAGGTTTTGTCACTTCTCCTGTCAGATATCCAAGCTTCCCCTTGCCTTCCAAAATCAAACGAACGATTTGTGACCATTCCGTGTAGTTTTTTCCATTTAGACGGTGGATATTTAATTGGAACGAATTCGTGGACCCTTCTGAACCACTAAATGAGATAGAGGAGTTCAGGTTCGGACTTGTGGTGCTTTCCCCTGACACCACTGAGTCCTTACTAGTCGCACCGGTTAAAGCCGTCTTCCACGGATTTTGACCCACCATAGGTAATCTCTAGATTAGAACCTAGTGCTCTGATACCATGAAGAAAAATTGAATTTATTGAGAATTCTTGGATGATCATTACAAATGCCCCAATAGTGGTATTTATAGACCAACTATCCTATTACAAGAATAATCTAGAACTTCAAGAATATTCTAGAATAATAAACCAACTATCCTATTGTAGAACATTACAAGAATATTCTAGAAGTTAAGAGTAATCAAGAATAATCAAGAAGAATATCCTATTTTCTTGATTCTATGAGATCAGATTTTCGGATTCTTCTACATACCCAATAGACACAAAAATATTGATTACTAAATTTATTTAAAATAAAGAAAACTAAAGGCAAAAGAGAAATATATTGGTGTGATTTGATCTTATACAATGTGGCATGTCAATCCAAGGCTTTGTTTAGTATGACAAGATGCCTAGAAGGTAGTCAGTTTGCATGCTCAGCTGGGGAGAGAAAAGAGAAAATTTACTTTGAAGACCACAAAGATTTCTCTTTACTCTCTTCTTTTCACTTGAGCTCTATAATACATTGGCTTCCTCCTTTTCAAATAACCAAATTCAATGTATCACCAAAAGTTTGAGAGAAGTAATTAACTTAGTCGTACCTTAGTTTTACTAACATGGTATCATTTCTAACAATATTTACTAGGATCAATCTCAACCATTGATCGAAAGATCTAGATATTTCTACATTCCCTAATATGTGCTCAGCTCTAAACATGTCTTGACTTTTCTTTTCAAAATTCAGATTGTAAGTACTTGTGTCGAAAAGATTGGAGACATGTCATATCAGACTTACTAAAAACTTAATTGACAAAAAATTAAATTGAACACAACTGAAGGAGATAAGCTGTAAGATAGAGCAAAAAAGTTTCAATAGTGATAGTTTGAGTAATGTGCCTATATAACTACTAGTTGCTCTATGCATTGAGCACTTCCAAGCACAATTAATGATCGTTTATGGATCTAGCTAATTTATAGATAAACATCATCGATATGCATAGAGAATACTAATAAGTACATATCTTTATGTAGAAACCCAAAAACTTTGCAAATCCTCATGTTATTAAGAGGATGTGTCACAACAAAATGAGCAAATGGGTATGAAATGCTACAAACAACCCTGTAAAAGGAAAAGAAATCCTCTTTTGCCACATCTACACTCTCCAATGAACTTCTCCCTAAATAACATATGCACCTCCCAATCTAATAAACACAATTCAAGGACCCGTTTTTTAATAAATATAATACAAAAAAGGAAGTCTGAAACAGAGGTCAAGATAGGCAAAAGACCGCAAAAGGGTTCCACGGTGATAGATTCAAAAGTTAATTGCTTCAATGATAAGCATATCACAAAGTAAAGACTCGGTAGATTGATTTAAAATCAATATAGATTAGAACATTATACCCATCAAGCTTTGTGACATCAATTTCCTTACTTACAACACTCCTTTGCTTGTGAACATGGCATACCATATTAGTATCGATAAGTGTTCTAAGAGTCGTGATGGAGTGACCTCAAGATTGTACCTCATATTTCACTTTCTTGATGTGGAAGTGTGTAGGAATTGCATATGTTTTTCATCGAGATCTTGAACATTATTGTATCAAGAATTCTCAACTTTTTATGAGTAATAACCTCGTGCATGATTTTCACAGTGATATGGAAGGACTTATAGTCGACTTGTTGGGCAAGAAAAAATTTGAATAAAATAGGATTTCTTACAGCTGTTTTGTTGCTTGGTTATACCAAAAGAAAATCTGATATGTTAGTCATAAATACATATCTCATATGTTTCTTATGTTGAATATTAAATTTTGCATACTTTTTCAATCCATTGACTCTATCAAATTTGAAGGATGATGATGCAACCAATGGACCTTAATCAAAATACTTACAATTCATATTTATCATTTGTGTGCCTCGAATTTTAACTTTTAAAAATATTCCGAGGTTCTTTTTGGATAATATCTTTATCAGTATTATAATCTTACTCTATAAGTAAGGTCACTAATAATGATAGGAGGTAGATGCGAAAAGAAACCCAATCAGACACTCTTTTTTTTTTTTTTGATATCCAGGTATCCCTATAGACAACGGATTGGATCCATGTATTAGTTTTGCCTAGTCCATAGGTTATGGTCTTGTCCAAGGACTAGTCTTGGGGCAAGTGCAACATCCGCACATCACACGCACCAAGTAAGTGAGGGTGCACCCTCCTTGCGGGTGGTCCCTGAGAAATTAATGCTCATGTTGAGTATCAAACTCAAGTCCTACGGGCATTAATCGCTTATCAATATGAAATTGCCATTGAGCCAACCCCTTAGGGTTCTAATCGAACACTTCAAGGATGCTCCCAGTGTTAATATATTATTAGTGGTAAAAAATTAACAGGTGAAAGCGAATTTTGATTTTGAATCACGATATCAATACTTGCAAGCTTTAATCAACTAATGGGCTCATAAAGATATGAATTGTTCAATAATCTATTGGTATAAGTACTTGTTTATTTTACAAAAATCATCGTAATGAAACATGATATCCCAATGAGTCCCGTGCTCAAGAGTACAATTAAGTTGTAAAATTAGATATATTTGTTCTTTATTTACCATTGACTAGGAAAGGGATAATATGCTCATGATGCTTTGTTAAAACTTATTTTAGATATATCAATCAATTATTATAAAAGTGTTTCGTAGTTAAAAAAGGACTATAGGTGCACATGATCAGAATAAGAAAAATTACTTAAAAGGGCCTTGGTGAAGGGATTTTGTTTTAATTAATACTTAAGTTTTAGGACTTCTCTTAATAGTCCATGTAGTAATACTTATATTTCTAATCAATCCTTAAACCACACTCCACACATCTCTTACAATTGAAATGTCAAAACTGCTATAATCATTCAAACTCATTATTTTTCATCCAAAAATAAATAATAAATAAATAAATTAATTAAATTTTTGACATCCTAATTATTTTTCAGAGACTCCATTTCGATGGAAATGATTTGAGAATGAAGAGGAAATCATTTTCAAGCATTTTGAATATATATGTGAAAAATAAGATTTTATTTTTTTTACTTCGTTTTTTTGATGAAAATCGATCAAGGATGGTTCTTTTAATTTAAAATCATCTACACAAAGTTGTTATGTTAAAATCTTAATCGATTTTTCCATGTATTTTAGTTGAAAAAACTCGAAAAATGATGGATGAGTTTTATCAATATTGAACTCACCACTTTTTATTTTCGAGTTCAACATTGTTATTGTTGACTTCGACGATAAATAAAATTGGTAAGACCAACAATAAATAAAAATTTGTGAGTTCGAGAATAAATAAAGTTGTTGAACTCGACAATAAAGAAAATTTGGTGAATTCAACAATAAAAAGTAGTGAGCTCGACACTTTATAAAAAGTTTTGAATCTCAATTCTTTTCTTCATTTTTTGTTATCAATCATTAAAATAAATAAAAAAAAATACATCTAAATGTTCACAATTAGAAATATATCATTTCCATTATTCGTTCATAATATAAAAAAATCGTCAAAAATAATTGAAATGGCATGATAAATAAATAAATAAAAAGATAATTTGGTTATTTCAAAAACATTACAAACTTAAATGAGGTCGAGAGATTTGTAAGAAATATATATATATTTTTTTTACTAAATGGACTATCTAGCAACCACCCAAAACTCAAATTAATCCCTCCACCACACTCCTTTTTAAGTAATTTTTTCATAAAAATACGAAGAAATCAAAACTAAAGAGTAATGCTGGGGTGACATTGGGATTTATTGCAGTTCTCATATTTCTAATGTGTAGGTGTGCAAGTAACCGTGGATGCTTTTTACTCGTATCCCAAGAAAACAATTTATGGATATCACATCAACCCATTGAAAAACAAAGTCCTCCAGGATTTTCCAATAGTAATGTTGGTATATTCATAATTTTATAACAAAAAACTTGTTTTTATTTTCGTTTTTATCAATTTTTTTAAATGAACTTTTTCGCCTTCACAATATTGTCGTGTACTCGTGGTTATTTTGCAGCCGCAGTCCGATACCGATACGATAGGTGTTATAATGACGAACTTACCCTCGTAAAAATCTAATAAATACACTCAATGTACGCGGAACCGTAACACCTATCCTGCTAGAAAAAAAATTATATTTATTTTCTAGCCCTAAAAACCTTGTTTTTCGAGAAGAGGAGGAGCTTTCTGAAGCAGAGCTATTTTTTCGTATCGAATTCTTGATCAATAAACCCACAATTTGCCGCCAAACCAGAAATTACTAACTATCGATCGTCGCTCTTATTTTTTGATCTATAAATTTGTCGTTCTAGGGCATATTCTCTACGAATTCTTTTACTGATTCATGCTTGGATAGACAAAAGGATGATTTTTTCAAGAATCGGGCGATCTCTGTCAAGGTTGACGCGATATAAATTCGAAAGAGTAAGTTTTTTTTTTTTAAATATATTTCTTTCCATTGTCATTATTTTGATTGATTTTTATTTATTATTTATTTTGGGGATTTTTTTTTTTTCATTGTTTCGAATTAATGGAGTTGTGCTGCAGAGTGGGTTTTTGGGCGGTAATGGTGGAAGATCCGCGTTTTTTAATGAAGCGCTTCTGCGATCGCCACATGTTAATGCGTACCTTGGCCGTGATGATGGTGGATTAGGGCTTTTAAGGGGTTACTTGACTTATTTAGGAGCCAACAAGGGGGTTGTTTCTAAGATATATTCGACAGATTTGAATTCGACTCTTGGGAATCCTAGATTCCATCGGCTTTACTCCAGCGAAGCTCCGAAGAAGAAAGGTAAGACAAGTTTGGGTTTTTTTGAGCTATTGATCTTCAATTGCTTCATATGGGTATCACGAGATATACAATTAAATTTTGCTGAGTTTTTTTCTCTGTGATTTTATAGATTATGAAAACTTCTATCCAAAAGATAAAATGGAAATTCCTAAAGGGAATGATCAGAAAAGCAAATCGAATGGTATGAGCTTTTATTCACAAATAGAATAATTTTCTGTTTATTATTTTGTTCTAGTTTAAGAAGAGTTCATAATGCTTGGACAAAGTTTGTATGGTGCAAGTATAAGTTGTGTTGAAAGCCTCATTTGCCCAAAACGAATTGGGCCTCGTGATGATTCCAAATTACCATTTTTTTTTTCTCTTTTGTACAATTAACTTGCAAAGTATTTTGTTTTGACATTCATTAAGATTAGAAGACCTAATGGTATCATATGGACTTTCTACTCGAGATTAGTATGGGCTCATATTCCAAGCCTGTAATCCTCCATGAATGACCCTTCAGGACAACAAGCGCCTAAAAATAGATTTCAAACACAGTCGCTATTATGCCCTAGTTGGTATCACTTATCCCCTTTTCCTTCAAAGACTAGCATCTTTAGATTAAGGTAAGACGCTTCGTAAGATTCCCCCCTTAGAATTAAAAGCATAAGAAGAACTAACAAAAGGTTCAACACAGAGATAGGTAACAGTCATGATTCACGATTTTATGAATATCAAAACGGGAGTACAAAGAAAGGAGGCCAAGGTAGCCCCCAAGCAAGAAAGCAAAAGACATAAAAAAAACAAAAAGAAAAGAAAGTCACCGAAAAGCAAGCCTACAAATTACAAAGACCATCCTATCTAAACACAAAATCCTCAAAAGAAATCTCGGAGAATTCTTTGTTCAACTTAGCCCAAAAATACAGCAATCCTAAGATCTCCATATACACCGTATGAGAGTTGTTCTCTTGCCCTGGAACACTCTGTTGTTTCTCTCTTTCCAAAGACTCCAAGCAATGGCCGAAGGCAGAATAGCCCAAAGGTGCCTTTTTCATGAGAGAAGATATTAAAAGCACACCCTTCTAACAATATAAGTACAAGTGAAGTGATTTAATGTAAAACCTTCTATCTAGACCTCTTCATCCCTATTTTCTTATCTTCTTTCCATGTGGAAATATGCATAGGTGCAATGCATTCCTTTGAACTAGTTATTGATTCCAATCATTCAAGTCCCTTTTGAGCCCTAAATCCCAAGAATGATCCCTTGACCCACTGAAAATAATTTGGACAGATGATTAATTTTATCCGACAGAGAAAATGTAACGGGAAACCTAAGCCTGAAAGGGAATCACCGCACCACCAATCCTCCTAAAATCTCACTCAATTCCTTTTTCACACCCTAAACACATTATTCCTATTAAATTCTCTCTTCCCATTAAAAATTTATCTCCGCACTCCACATGCATAGGGTCCTTTTGCCCATGTTCCCACCCCATTTGCTTGAACTATACTTGTCGATAGTAATTTTCCTCTATAGGCTGGAATTTTTCTCACCAAATCTCCTCATGTTCACGGGCCTTCTTATCCTTTGATTCCCCGGCCCACAATTCTTTTTTTTGGGGTGCACAGCTTATCTCATTTCACTAATGTAATTCGAGAGACTCTTCTCTGCTATTGTAAATAACGACATTTGATAGACCTGTATGCTGGATAAAACACTTTAACAATGATTAATCTCCTCCCTTTTGATAAGCATCTAGCTTTCCAAGAAACCACTCCCTTGTTAATCTTTTCAACCACCTGGTCCCAAAAACTCTATATCCTTTCTCTAATTGCAGACATTAGAGGTTATAGGAAAAGAAACCACTTCACAACCAAACCTGAGCAAGCCCATTCATATCAACCATGGCTCCCAGACCATACAACTTGCTCTTGTTTATATTTATAGATAGACCTGAGGCACACCCGAAAAAAAAAAAAAAAAAAATGAGCCCTCTTAAATATATAAGTTGGTTTTATCGATAAAAAAAAAAAAAAAAAGTTGGTTTCTCAAGCCATCCACAAAAATGAGGGTATCATCTGAAAATTACAAATGGACACCATTAATCCACCTTTCTTGATTCCAAAATCCCTTCACCATTCTCGAAAGTAACTTCCAGAATGCCTCCACCACTGACGAGACCAAATAAGGAGACAAGGAATCACCTTGATGCAATTCCAGAGAACTCTTAAACAACACCAGCAGGACTCCCATTGATCATGGTTGAGAAATTAATGTGGATGGCACACATCTCCCAATCCATCTTCTCTACAATGTCCATGCGTTTCTTACCATACATTAGCTTAGCTCCCTTGCTGTTGTTTATAAGGGTAAAGTTAGGCATTCAGCACATAGTTCTGGTGGAATTATCAGTTATTCAATTTAACCAGCAATCAGTTATACATCTGCCTTTATATTTTCTCCACGCAGACCATGGATATCTCACTAACCTCAAAATTGATCAATCTTGTATGGGGGTTACCCAGCCTCCTTTTTCTTTTGATTAATGA
Source organism: Akebia trifoliata (assembly GCF_017979445.1). Lineage (NCBI taxonomy): Eukaryota > Viridiplantae > Streptophyta > Magnoliopsida > Ranunculales > Lardizabalaceae > Akebia > Akebia trifoliata. The sequence continues at coordinate 8,063,469 of NC_141388.1, read as the reverse complement.
AATTTTACACTTATCAAAAAAAAAAAAAAAAAAAAATTTACATTGGCCCTGCGTACTCGGACGTTTTTTTGTGTGCATCTTGCCAAAAAAGTAAACCTTGTTGAAATCATTTATAAAAGCACAGAGAAACCGAAAAAATCATATCATTTGAAAAGATAGTTCCATTTCTTTGCCTTTAGGAGAAAAATGAATAAATTAGTTAGATTCACGTTTATTTTTCTGGAAAACTGATTGAGATATCTAGTACTGATTTTAGTAGGTTCTTAGAGTTGCGGACAGAGGCTCATGTGTGTAATGGTAGTCATTCCTTTAATTTCCATTCTGCAGAAAAAGACATGTCTGGAAAGGGGTAAAAACAGTAGTGAGTTTTCAATGTGATGGAAAGTGTTAAACATCAGCTAAGCAAAATTTCCCATTTATTCAATGCGTTGTTCTGCTATGAAGATGCTTATTAATTCTATAATGTTGTTATTCATGGGTTGTGGCAGAAATAAAGTGGATTGGTGGAATGCGATCCATTTATATGTATCTTCTACCATAGCTAGTATATCCTATTTTTCGGTCAACTTATCTATTCCATTTTAAAGATACGTATAAATTTCAGCATAACATTTTTTTCCATTCCCCAGAGGATTCAAACACAGAGGATCAGGGGAATTTTCATGAGCACTACGCAAAGATATTTCTGAATTTTGTATTACTTATTGGCATGGTGCTCTTAACCTTCTCCTTGCGTCCTCATGACCAGAAGCAGGTCGGTGCTTTTCTCATCATGCTTCCAATATCTGATTTACTGATTATTATTGCGCTTTTTGGTTATTGAGAGTTTTTATTCACATTACTGAACTGGCTTGCTCTATCTGTATGTTTTTCGCGGGTTACTTTTTGTCAATTTGCAAACTTGAAGTATGTTTACTCATATACTACATAGGACTATGTGACTAATAATGTTTAGCTACTATTTTTTCCCATTGCAAGCCTTCAGCAGCAACAACCATTAGGTTTCTATAATTTCTCTTTCAGCAGAAATTGTATAAAGAAATTACATATTTATATATTGTGTAATTTATTTATGTTGTTGCGACCATTCGTCTTTTTTTTCTTTTTATTTATATATTTCATATTTCATATTTATTTTTTATTTATTTAAAAATTTTGTGCACGTGAAGCTTATACCTTGAGGGGCTGGATAGCCGACCCCAAATCCTTGGGATAAGGCTTTGATGATGACAGTGACATCATAATAGACCGAACATGTGTTGGTGGCACTCTTACCAACATGTTTTCCATTACCGTGTAGAAATGCTTAGCACAAGACAAGTTAATTCAAAGTTCAAATTCTTAGTGATGACATATGCATATGATGGACATTAGCAGATTTTCTTACTGATTGATGACACAATTTAATTCTCCATGTAAGAGTCAAGGTGCCACCTCAATGGGGTGGAATGTCTCTGTGGTAAAACTACAGATCTGGGATCAAATCCCTGCACATTTACACTTGTAAAAAATGAAAAAATATGCATATGATTGACATTACCAGATTTTCTTGTTCGCTCATTCTAGATGTTTTCCAATTTTAAAATATGGAATAAATTTGTCATTTTGTATTCGTGATATTGATGTGCCTTGGAATTTCATGTTCACAGATAAGTTTTCAAGAGTTCAAAAACAAGCTTCTAGAACCTGGTTTAGTGGATCACATCGTTGTTTCCAATAAATCAGTTGCAAAAGTGTATGTCAGGAGCTCTCCACGCGTTATGAATCAAGCCAATGATGATGTTGTCCAGGGACCTATGGATGGTTCACCTGCTCAAGGAAACGCAAGCGAATATAAATATTATTTTAACATTGGAAGTGTTGAATCCTTTGAGGAGAAGTTAGAGGAGGCCCAAGAAGCATTAGGGATAGATCCACATGATCATGTTCCTGTAACTTATGTTTCCGAGATGGTTTGGTACCAAGAATTGTTGAGATTTGCACCAACAGTCTTGATTTTAGGATCTCTCTTGTATATGGGACGAAGTATGCAGGGTGGATTTGGCGTTGGTGGTGGTGCTGGAAGGGGAAAGGGTGGGATATTTAATATTGGAAAAGCCCATTTTACAAAATTGGATAAGAATTCCAAAAACAAGGTTTGTTTTGTATTTCATTTATTTTGCTTCTTGATTATTTCTAGCTTTTCTAGTGTCTAAATTATTCTGCATGGTCTTCTTCCACCTAATACCACTCAGAAGGATTTTTAAGATTTTTTGTTTGTTTTTGGGTCTAGGTATTTTTCAAAGATGTGGCTGGTTGTGATGAGGCAAAGCAAGAAATTATGGAGTTTGTGCATTTTCTCAAGAACCCAAGGAAATATGAGGAATTAGGAGCAAAAATACCAAAAGGTGCTCTTCTTGTAGGCCCTCCTGGCACAGGGAAGACCCTCCTTGCAAAAGCAACTGCAGGTGAATCAGGTGTTCCTTTTCTATCTATATCTGGTGCAGATTTTATGGAGATGTTTGTTGGGGTTGGACCATCAAGGGTTAGGAGCTTGTTTTCAGAAGCCAGACAATGTGCTCCTAGTATAATTTTTATTGATGAAATTGATGCGATTGGTAGGGCAAGGGGGCGTGGAGGCTTCACGGGTTCCAATGATGAACGTGAAAGTACTCTCAATCAGTTGCTCGTAGAAATGGATGGATTTGGAACTACTTCTGGAGTTGTTGTACTTGCCGGCACTAATAGGCCTGATATTTTAGATAAAGCCTTGTTGAGGCCTGGTCGATTTGATCGTCAAATTACCATCGACAAACCTGACATCAAAGGCCGCGATCAGATATTCCAGGTCTATCTGAAAAAGATTAAACTTGATCATGAGCCATCATATTACTCGCAGAGACTTGCAGCCTTGACTCCTGGATTTGCTGGAGCTGACATTGCAAATATTTGTAATGAGGCCGCTTTAATTGCTGCAAGGAATGAGAGTGCACAGGTGACAATGGAACATTTTGAGTCAGCCATAGATAGGATAATCGGTGGTTTGGAGAAGAAAAACAAGGTAACTTAAATATTACCTCTTTCATTCTTTTGATTCACTAATTTGTGCCTCGTCATCAGCATCATTTATGCCCTAGTCCAACTTTTTTGTGGTCGGTACATGAGTTTGATTTTATCGTTCAACTTTACCAAGAGCTGTATATTCTGTTAGGGATGTGTTTGGATCGTTTTTTACTACCTCGATTCAAGTCATATTTCCTCCCTAACGGTCCTCAACTTGCACAAAGTACTCTCTAAGTTTGTATTAGCATTTGTTGCTCATGCCCAAACGGTGTCAATTGATTTTCTTTTAGCTTCTCTCTTATTCTAGTTATTCCTAGATTAGTAGGCCCATTTTTTAATTTTATCTTACTGAGCCTTTCTGGTAGTCCATCTCAACTTCCTCATTTCTACTTGTACTATAAACCTGTTTCCTAATTGGCAAACATATATCTTCAGAAAGCATAGCTGATCTTTTTTGCTTTCATGTAAAATTTTTCTTTTATTTTATTGGCTCATGTCAGTTTTCTTCATTTTAGCCACCTGCCACTATTCTAATGGTAATCTTATGCCAAGTATCTCCTGCTCTCCAAACAAATGGAATTCTTGTTTGTGTCCAAATAAATTTGCTCTCCATATATTGAGTTCTTATCTTACTTATTTTAATGCCTTAGTTCTGAAGGTATTACTACATAGTCTGAGGTTTGCACTGATTCCTCCTAGTCGCATCAACCAATTATACATCTTCTAAAAATAAAATACACTAAAGAACATCCATATGTATCTGTACATTAATTCATTGATAACAAGCACAAAAAGTAATGGACTCAGGGACCATCCTTGCTCTTATGTATCGTTTTACGTTAGTGAGTATGGAAACAAATATAACTTTCTTGTAACAAGTTTAGAGACATCCATCTGTTTGGTTAAGCAGGTTATAAGCAAGCTGGAACGGCGAACAGTTGCATACCATGAATCAGGTCATGCTGTTGCTGGGTGGTTTCTGGAACATGCGGAACCCTTGCTTAAGGTCACAATTGTTCCTCGTGGCACGGCGGCATTGGGCTTTGCTCAATATGTTCCCAGTGAAAACCTTCTAATGACCAAAGAACAGCTCTTTGACATGACATGCATGACTCTCGGTGGTCGAGCATCCGAGCAGGTATATTTACTCCCCCCACCTCCTTATTTCTATATCCTATAGACCCAGTAAATAGGGAAGGGTTTGGGATAAATGGATAACTTGGTTGTCTGTTGTACTTCTCGAATGATTGAGCCATAATCAGTCTGCCTCGGTTGCAGGTTATGTTGGGAAAGATCTCAACTGGAGCCCAGAACGACTTAGAAAAAGTGACAAAGATGACCTATGCTCAAGTAGCAGTCTACGGCTTCAGTGACAAGGTAGGTCTCCTCTCTTTCCCTCAGAGAGAGGATAGTTTAGAAATGACCAAGCCCTACAGCAGCAAGACGGGGGCAATTATTGACAACGAAGTGAGAGAATGGGTGGGCAAGGCCTATGAGCGCACGTTACAGCTAATAGAGGAGCACAAAGAACATGTGGCTCAAATTGCTGAGATGCTGCTAGAGAAGGAAGTTCTACACCAAGATGACTTGCTTCGGGTACTGGGAGAGCGGCCATTTAAATCAAGCGAGCCTACAAATTATGATAGGTTCAAGCAAGGGTTCGAAGATGAGGAAGAGAAGAGTTTAGGGACTAAAGAGGGTGGGAATGTAGAGGAAGATGGATCATCACTCGATCCAGAGGTTGTCCCCACTTAGTTGCGAAAGAGGCATAAGTTTGTATCAAATGATGATTTTCTTTACTTTATTTTATTTTATTTTTAGTCTCGCTTAGATGAGCGAGCTGTACAGTTGACATATTCTCACATCCGCCATCTTTTTGAGTACCTTATATATGACGCCAGGCGCCAGGGGTGTGGAACAAAGCTTTATGGCTGCACAATTATACTTGGTAGGTTTTTTTTATTTTTATTTATTATATTTTTTTTATTGGAATAATGCATGTTTTTAGATTGCAAATCTGTGGATATTTGGGCAACTGGTTACAGGCCACAGTTCAGGTAACAATTAGGAAGGAAAGAATGCATATGTTTATAGAGAGCTGCTATTGGTACCCCGACTTTTACTTATGGACATTTAGCATAAAAATTCCATAGGTTCTTGGAAATGGCAAAACAGGGTCACTTTATTTTTAATACTCAAAATAGGGCTCTTTGCTATCTTAATTCATGTTTTTAGACTAAAAAATGCCCTCACCTGTAATTTCTCTAAGAAACCTTTGAAAAATAATCCTCTGCATTGCAACTTCCTCCCTTCCAACATTTTATAATATATATATATATATATATATATATATATATATATATATATATATATATAATATATATATATAGGGTCTCGTTCGGCACCCTAAGTTTTACCACACACTTTAACAAACGCGTTTTGTCTTACATGGGTTAGAAGTTTCGGAATGAGCTGATTTTTGGTGAGGATGATCTCTATGGTGAGGAGATCATCCTCACCAAAAATCAGCTCATTCCAAAACTTCTAATCCCATCAAAATTGATTTACAAAAAAGTGACGGTCCACGATTTTTCAACGTGTAAACATGGGGCTAAACATTTCGGAATGGGCTGATTTTTGGGGAGGATGATCTTCTAATCATAGAGATCATCCTCACCAAAAATCAGCTCATTCCAAAACTTCTAATCCATGCAAGACAAAACACGTTTGTTAAAGTGTTTGGTAAAACTTAGGGTGCTGAACATTTCCCATATATATATATATATATATATATATATATATATATATATATAGGGTCCCGTTCAGCACCCTAAGTTTTACCACACACTTTAACAAACGTGTTTTGTCTTACATGGGTTAGAAGTTTTGGAATGGGCTGATTTTTGGTGATGATGATCTCTATGGTG